>NC_064641.1:939278806-939643119 GCF_023864345.2 Schistocerca serialis cubense
CGAAAGAGGAACATGACCCACCATGAGCTGGGATACAGTCCACAGGGGTGAGGTCATACCGCTTCGAGGTATAGGGGGTAAAGGCATTACGGTCAGTTGGGCGCAACTTGGTTTCCTGGAGACCAAGGACAAGTGGACAGTGCAGGCGGAGGAGCAGTTGTAATTCCTCCAGATTAGATCGAATACCTCTTATGTTCCAATGTAACAAGGCCGTCACTAGTCAGAAAAAAGGGGGGAACGAGACGGGGGAAGAGCTGGTCACCTCGACGGCCGCGGAGGGCCAGGTTTCGAGGGAACAACGCTAGAACCGGCGGTAGGCGGATCCTGTTCGAACGAGTCTTCGCCAGCTGCAGCCGCTGTCCCAGGTTGCGTAGGAGGGGCAGCATCATTTGCCGATGAGAGGCCAGCTGAGCGCCTGGCAGCAGAGCGTCCCGGCGAAACTGAGGACGGCTTTAGCAGCGACACACGGATGGAGCGTCGGACTAAATACGCCGGGGTGGAGAGGGGGATAGAGACTTCTTCTTGGAGGCCTTCTTGGAAGTCTGAGAAGGCATAGGGATAGTGGGCGGGACCCGAAGAAGGCCCTCAGGCGCGGGGTCCGTCTGGGAACGCCAGACCTCTGAAGCCGGGGTCCGGAAAGTTTCCCCGATGTATGCCTGAGAAGAGGATCGCTTCTCAGGCGGCGGGGGGGGGGGAGGAGGGGGAAGGGAGGGATTTGGGGAGGTGGAGGCATAGAGCCCGGATGGGGGGAGGAGGTAGAGGAGGGACAGGATAGGGGTGAGGATACTGTGGGAGGAGTGGACACGACTGGGGCAAACTAAGTGGTCAACGTCATGGGATGGAGGCGGTCATACTTCTTCCTTGCCTCAGAATAAGAGAGACGATCCAAAGTTTTGAGTTCTTGAATCTTCTTCTCCTTCTGATACGTGGGGCTGTCGAAAGATCTAGGCAAGTGGATGCCAGGGCAATTAACGCACCGAGGTGGTGGGGTGCATGTATGTTCCTCATGAAGAGGACGTCCACAATCGCCACAAAGGGGCTCAGCCTCACACCGTGACGACATGTGCCCAAAGCTCAGAAAGCAGCGCATAGGAGGCGGGACATAAGGTCGCATGTCGCACCGTAGCACATCACCTTTACCTTCTGCGGGAGAACATCCCCCTCGAAGGCGAGGATAAAGGCCCCGGTGTCGATGCGACAGTCTTTGGGGCCGCGCTGGACTCGCCGGACGAAATGCACGCCTCGGCGCTCCAGGTTGGCCCTGAGCTCCTCATCAGATTGCAGCAGGAGGTCCCAATGAAAAATAACCCCCTGTGTCCTATTCAGTGCCAGATGCAGGACAATGGACACTGGGATGTCCCCTAGTCGGTCGCACGCCTTAGGCGCCGCCGACTGTGTGGCGGAGGTGGTCTTGATAAGAACGGACCCTGAATGCATCTTGCTGAGAGCCTCGATTTGCCCGAAGATGTCCTCAATGTGCTGAACAAAGAACATGGACTTGGAGGTGGCGAACGTCACCCCATTGGTTCGAGAAAAGACCAAATAGCGAGGGAAGTACTTCGCCCCAAGCCGGTGGGCCTGTCCTTCCTCCCAGGGAGTGGCCAAGGGGGAAAGGGCAGGAGAACCAGAACCAGAGACAGTACCTTTCTTTTTGAAAGACTCGGCCGCAGAGCGACCCGACACATGTTGACTTTTCATCTGCGAAACGTCCGCCCCGATACCACCCACTCCGACCAGGGGCTCTCCCCACAGGCGCCACCCAGCCTCAGCAAGGACTACCTGGCAGGATGACCGTTGCCGGTAGTCCTGATGCCCCAAGGAGACGGGCATCTACTCCTTGGCCGACGTGGGGAGGGTGCAGCTCGGGTATCGGCAGTACGATCCCTGTGTTGTCAGGGGGCTACAACCTAGAGGGTACATGACGACCCCACCACAACGGGCTGGCTACCGTGCTGGATTTCGGGTGCCATGGAAAGTCCATCATGATCGTAGGTGCAGATGGGGACGCACTATGGTCGGAACTTGTACAACCCATCAGGCGTTTAGGCCCAATTTGAGGAATAGTGGGTATGGTTACAACGCCATTACAATGCTGAGTGCCAAGGTCTTAGTGCACGGAGGACCAGTGATACACCACGTAAGGCGTCCTTCCCCAAAAGGCTCGTACTTCTGTAGAATTTTGAAAAATGGAGGTCAAACTCCAAGGGGGACCATCACATGGAAGGCCGAAACGGTTGAAACTCCGTTTAGTTGCCTCTTACGACAGGCAGGAATACCTCGGGCCTATTCTTACCCCGGATCCTCAGGGGGGGCACGTCAGACAAGCGGCACAGCCATCTGCTGAGGAGAAACTCACAGTAGCACGGCAGCGTTAGTTCAGCAGCTTCTGCATACAATTGGGCTAGTGTAAAAGGCACCAGTGGCCAAACGGACGCCACGATGCTGGATTGTATTGAGCCAGCGTAAGATGGACGGAGATGCAAATGGATAAACGGAATAACCAGTCTAGTTTTGAACGGACAAGCGACTGTTATCAACAAAGGATGGTCCAGTCCGCTCCTCAGGATGTACGGGTGAGTGACCGGGTACAGTGGTCAGGTAAGAAATGTGGGTCCCCAAGAAAATTTCATATCGATCGTGAGCCCCAGGAATTTCGTAGTTTCAATGAACAGAAGAGAAGCAGCTCAAGACGTAAAGATGGTGGAAGACACCAATTGCGCTACGAGAAATTCATAGAACGGTTTTGTCAGTGGAAAAGCGAACGCCATTGTCAGTGCTCCACGAGTAAAGACAATCGACGCTGAAGAGGAAGCTCAAGGAGACAAGTCCGTGGAGAACTGCAATAGGTGGCAAAATCGTCAACGAAAAGCGAGCTGGAGATGCCCGGTGGGAGACAAGCCATCATGAAGTTAATGGCAACAGGAAAATGGACGACGCTCAGGGCGGAACACTGAGGTGCACGGTTTTCCTGGATTAAGGTTTCCGACAAGGCAGAACCCACACGTACCTTGAAAATTATCTTTTAAAAATCCCTGGAGGAAACGGGGCATGCGGCCTTGGAGGCCAACGTGTAGAGAGTACAGAGGACACCAGTCCTCCAGGAGGTATCTTACGCTTTTTCCAAATCGAAAAACACGGCCACAGTCTTATATCCACAGAAATACAATTTATGATGTAGGTGGACAAAGTGACGGAGATGATCAACTGCAGAATGGCGCTCTCGAGATCCACCCTGTGCAGTGTTTAGTAAATTGCGGGACTCGAGAAACCGAACCAGCCATGCACGAATCGTACGATCCATGACCTTGCGCGCGCGCGCACACACACACACACACACACACACACACACACACACACACACACAGAGGGAATGAATTGTTAAAAGAACTAGTAAATCAAATCCAGCTAGCTTTTTTTACTATCCCGTAGAACGCGACGACGCTGCACACACAATTGTTTATAACAAATGCAGTTTTCCATCGTAGCATGACGGTTAAAAACTTGGACAGCATGTATGCGTGTCGATTGCGTTGCAGTACGTCTCAGTCCACCAAGGGACACGGCGTGGTGAAGGTGAAGGGCGAGGAACGGAACGTTCTCGGCGGTAATGGTGATGTTGGTAACTTAGCCTGCCTCATCATCACATCTAGGGAAATGTTCCTCGAAGGTTGCCAGGAAAAAAAAAAAGTCTCCAGTTGGCCTCAAAGCTGCCATTTAGGTGTGCATATAGGCAGGGTAGCAGTCAGCAGACTAATTGCACACGGGAAATGGTCGCTCGAGTATATGTCAGAATGGACCACTCGAGACGACGGGCAAGCTGAGGACTGCTGAAGGAGAGGTCCAAACGGAAATACATGTGCATGGAATCTGAAGAGAGCCTGGGTGCTCCTATGGTAAGGCAGATGAGGTTAAGTTCGTTAAGAACGTCAGCCAAGTGGACACTTGTCCGATAGGTTCTGGGAGAATGGGCGAACCCGAAAGGGGTTGTGTGCATTAAAGTCACCAAGCAGGAGAAAGGGGTGAGGTAGCTGCCCAATAAACCGCTGCAAGTTTGCCCTGGTATGTAAATGGTACGCAGGCAGAAGGTGAAATGAGGAAGGAAAATGCAGACTGCGACAGCTTGAAGCCGGGTAGTCCGGGAGATGGCTCGACTATGAACGGTGTCCCATCTGAGCAGCAGGACTCGTCCATGAGACGGAATGCCGTCCTAAGAAGGAAGGTCAAAGTGAGCTGGAAAGAAATGCGAGAGCTCAAAGTGGTCGTGAGGATGGAATTTTGTTTTCTGGAGGCAGACGAGTGGACACTGCGATTCCAAGAGCAGCTGTTATTGCTATTTGTTGGCTGTAAGGCCGCGCACGTTCCATTGGAGGGGAGTCATGTGAAGGAGAGGGAGGGAAGGAAGGAAGGAAGGAAAAATTGAAGGGGTGTCACCTTGGTGGTTGCCTAGTGCCAGCCTTCGAAGGCTTGCTGCTTCCGGAGGCAGAAGGTGGAGGATCCTGCTCCATGGCATCTACAGAGGCGTCTGCATTCTCCTGTTGGCCTGCAGAGTCCAAGGCAGAAAAAGGGTTGGCAGTGCGCACAAGCGGCACAGAGGTCGGCCAGGGGAGGGTATCATATGGCGACGCTGCAGACTGGGCGAAGTGGAAATGACAAGTCGATGCTGTTGCGAGCATATGCGCTTGAAGACATCGTAAACGATACGTGAAAATGTTCTGAATTGCCGCACCATGCGACAACGGAGAAAAAGGCGGCACATCAGCAGTAGTTTAAAGAAGATGAGAAAGCAGTAGGTTTACTAGCAACTGCGTTAGGAAAATCCGTTGCCGAGCCCGTGTTAACGTGCGCCCATGGAACTGAGGAGGAGGAGGAGGAGATTACTGTTTAACGTCCCATGGAACTGAAATTTGGGGTAAATTACACGCACGATTCCAACGAAGTAGTACACAACGTATGAACATGTGGATAGAAGCAATTTTCGTGTTCAACGTGACGTCAAAGAGAACATTAGCGCACGTCGCGAAACTGCAGGCGCTTTTCGTAGATCTGAATGACGAATTGCATAAGCACAATGAACATGTTTCTTGTGAAAGAATTTTAAATGGTAGAATTGTCTCTACACTAGGCAATGAATAAGACAATCTCAAGCCTGTGGGACACGATTTCATCTGAAAACCAAAGTGTGAACATTTTGATTGAAAAATTAAAATTGTGTACAACTGAATTGCGTGGTTGAACCAGCTGCGTTTATTACACGCAGTTTCCTTAAATTAAAAGTCAGCGAAACGAAAGTGACGATATTGAAAAATATTGAACGCGCGAGATAAAGATTTCCTCGTCACAAATGTGGGCAGGTAGGCCACTGGGCAGCCGAGTGCCCAACGAGAAAGATGTGACAGTCGCATCAATCATTTTGGAAATAATGTTGCATTTTTGTCACAGTGCTTCAGTAGAAAATTGTGTTAGAATCGACAGCTGATACTGTGACAGTGGTGCCACACATCATATCACTGCAAATAAACAATATTTCTAATCATATACGAAATTCGACATCCCTGAAGAGATTTCTCTTGGGAAAAGAGGTGTGAGCATGTTGGCTCATGGTTGGTTGGTTTTGGGGTTTGATGGGGGCTAAACATCGAGGTCATCAGTCCCCGGTTAAAAACACACATACTTGTAAAAGGCCTATACAGTAGAAGCGTAACCTCTGCACCCAGAGGAAGGGAACACCAAGGGGTGCAGAGCTAAATTAACACCACAGTAACACAAAATAGAGGACACTTAAAAGGAGCAGAGAAAATAGCTGACTAGAGTAAAACAGACTACAGTGGTTGATGGATCATGGAAAAGGTAAACCACTGAACTACAATCGAAGAACCTCCAGCTGGAAAACGTTGATAGAGGTACCAACACAACTTGCTACCATAAAAAGACTATTTTGGTATCCACTTCACAATTAAAAGTCGATGGAGTGGGTGTAGCCTGAGAAATCATGCGAGAGCGCCCACACTAGAGCGAGTGATAAAACCCAGCTGCATGGGTAAAACTTAAAACTCTGTCAGCTATAGAGGCATGGTCACCGAGAATTATAGGAAGTTCAGGTCATGAACAGGAAGTGAATATTCATATGCAGTTGAATAATGCCAGAAAAATTACTGAATTGAAAGATTATCTTTATGTTCCTGAATCGAGTGCTCACTTGTTCTCTGTCAAAGCAGCTGCGCGAAGAGGTTTTTGCACCAGACTGTTGTCATAAAGTGTCAAAATTAAACACAAAATGTCTGGGCAAACGATGACTGGTCATGTCAACCATGGACTCTACGTTCTTGACATACGTATCAAACCAGTACAGCCAGCTCACGTGAATTTGGTGACATCGTCTTATATATGCTATAAGTTAACCATGAGAGATTTGGACATCAACAAAAATGAGAAATTCATCTAGAAGCAGATGAACAATGTGGGCGGGTGTAAGGAAGGATTCTGTGATGGATGTGAACTGGGAAAAATGCACAGACTGCCATTCAGGAATAGAATTAATCGACCAATGGTTAAAGGTGAACAAATCCATGCTGACATAAATTAACCTATGTCTACAGAGTCTCGGAAAAGCTCCCTATTACGTGTGTTTCAAAAATGATTTTTTCAAGTCCTGCAATATTTTCTTTCTCAAGCAGAAAAGTGTATTTAGCACAGTCCTGGAACAGTTCTTGAATGAAGCCAAGACAAACGGTCACCTCAAACAGTTCAGGTGTGATGGAGGAAGAGTGTTCGATAGCAAGAAAGTCTCGGAATTGCTGGCAAGCAGAAGCATAGAACATAGCATCACTCCAGCTTACACACCAAAGCAAAATGGTGTTGCAGAAAAAGAAAAACGCAGTATTGTGGAGTCTGCACGTTCTATGTTGAAACCCATTCAATTGCCAAAGGAACTGTGGGCAGAAGCAGGCAATACTACTGCATATCTTGAAAATGGCACTGGGAAGTACTCTACTGAAAACTCCCTATGAACTTTGGTATGGGCGACCAATAGGCAATGTGGATCGTCTAGGGTCCTTGAAACAATGTTATGGGCATTTGAATAAGAATGTTCATTCAAAATTTGACCACAAAACTGTTGTTGGACATCTGGTGGGGTACATAAACGACAGATATATAGCTTTATGGCCTGGATTCCATCTCAAAAGTTGCGCTAAGTAACGATGTAAAAAAAGGCTGAAGTTATATGCAATCTGCGCACCAGTGCTGCTGAATTTGTAGTTGCTAGTAAAGATACTGTTCAACAGATCCAGCCTAATCAGAGTTCTGATGACAAAGCAACCAGGTGATGTCAGCCATGACAGGTGAGTGAGTGAAATGGAAGAAGACTTGGGGATAACGGTAAGTCCCGGAGGAAGTAAGGAGGAGGAAGATGATTTGGGTATGGTATGAAGTTCTGGAGGAAGAAACTTTTTGAGTGAGAAACGAGGAAGCAAACGCGAGAAGAAGAAACCAGAATGGATGACCGGTGGAGGTTATGTGTACATGGCTGGAACTCCCATCAGGGATAAGGATCCAAGCAGATATGCAGAAGCAATGCAGTCAGCAATTAAAACTCAGTGGCTGGAGGCCATTCGTGAAGAATTGAAGTCCCTGAAAGAGAATAATACTTGCAAATTAGTTCAGGGTCCGAGTAGTTTACGGATTTAGCAAAACCTGTGTCTCTTACAGAAGAAAACTGCAGAAAATAGTAAAGTTCGCTTCAAGAATCGACTTTTGGCTAAGGGACATGTACAAAGACAAGGAATTTGCGAACAGCAAACGTTCAGCCCCGTCGAGCGTTATGATACAATTCGAACTCTTGACAGCGGTTGCTGCAGAGAAATTTAAGTTCACAGTGAACAAAGCAACTAGAGCGATGAAACATCCTACAGTTCAAGGCTGGAATCAAGTAAACCGAATTTTTAGGTACTTTAACAATACAGAGTCGAGTTCGTTCCATTCCACGCATTTATAAATCGCATTTCGCCTGTCGCTTTACTTTGTAACCCACCTGCAACAGCAGAAACAATTCGGCAGAAACAGCTCAGCTGGCGGCAGTCAGTTTGAAGCTCGAGAATTCGTCTTGCAGCTGCCTATTGGAGTTTGCATACTTGAAACTTAGCACTGTAAATACTTTAGGATAAAATAAGACCGCTCACCAAAAAGCAGAAGCGCTGAGTTGATAGGCGCAGACAAACGGGAGAAACTCGGCAGCTTTCCGATTTTACTTTCTCTGTTTTACTTGTTTTCTTCTAGCTCGCCAAAGGATAAAATCCGGAAGCTAGCAAGCTTTCACTCTCTTGTGTGCCTATCGACTAGCTGACGCTTCTACTTTTCGGTGAGTGGCTTCCTATAATCCTGAAATATTTTTTTACAAGAACGTTCCTGCAACACAAACTCAGTGTTGGATGATACGGCTTGTGGGCGCTCAACTGCGTGGTTATCAGCCCCGTACAACTACCCAATTTTTACACAGTCCAACCTCGCCGCTTTCACGAATGATGATGAAATGGTTAGAACAACACTAACACCCAGTCTCCGGGCGGACAAAATCCCCAACCCACTGTTCGAGCATTGTAAAATAGTATGACGTGTAAAAAGTTCCAATATTTGCTACATATGATTCGCTTTGGGTACAACAGAAGTTAGCGGAGGCATCTCTAAACTTCTGTAGTGCGTGTGCGGCGATTCTTTTTCTACAGAAGAAGTCAGAAAAGTATTTTCTTCTTAACTAAAGATCGTTCTGACATGAATGATTTTCCTCATCCAGGAAGACTGTCATGACGAACTGCGAGTATTTAAGAGTCGTGCTACATTTGCATTGAATAGGTGAGGATCAATGTTGGGAGTATGAGTACTGCATGCCCTAATTCAAAACAACAAAAATCAAAGGGGATGACTTACTGCAATTTTGCTTGCTCATCTTAGCTCACTGAGCATTCCACTGTAACATTGTTACTGGTTAGCATTGCATGAATAACAGGGCTTTTTGTAGTACAAACCACTCGCCACGGGTGCGTCCATCGCAGCCCGTATTTATTGGCAACAACTTTGGACATTTTTCAGTTGCAATGTTTGAAAAGCGACCAACGAAACTTCACGTGTTATCGCTACACGCAGACACACTGATGATTTCACAAATAAAACAGTCCAAAAATTTATTTGGGAAGAAACACGTCATGTACTTAGTCTTCTTATGTTATGCCCTCAAATGGTTAAGGAAATTCCTTTCAGGACGAAAATGCACTTCCAGCCTGATTTTCAAAACATCTTTAACTCAGACCCGCTACGTTTCGATGTGTGTGGAATCACGAAACTAGGCATTATCAGACTGTTTTAGATAATATGGGAGAATATTGAAAGGTGGCTACACTGAGTCACAGCGCCAGAGATTGCGCCAAGGATTATTAATCCGCCGTCTCCACTGGGCACAGTAGCAGTTCAGAGGATGTGGAGGGCAGTCGTTCTGTTGGACGAGAGAGTAGACGATCTGAGTGTTGACTGAAATGTTGTAAAGTTCGGTTGGTGTAATGTATAGATGGAAGAAGATGCAATTGTCAGAATATATTTGAGAAAGGAGTCGGACTTTTGATTTATGATGCTGATGTAATGGAATATTTCCGTCAATATATAATGAGATAAAAAGGAATTAGTTTTCTTTAATAACAATCCCTCTTGCTCACTGGTACAGTCAACAAAGTATAGGGCTCGTGTTCATTTATTACGCTTTTAATTCTGGTTTCTGTGTGCAATTATAGTATTTCTGGTTCTTCAATTAGTTCATTGTAAATGGCGTTAAAATATTTGGTCGTATTGAGAAAGAACTGAGCCAGATATATGTATGCCGAGTCACACTATTACACACAAAACAGGTACACTTGTGCTTTGCTGTCTCGTAGCTTTTATAGTTGCAGGGGACTTAATTGTGTTAATGCAAATTCCTTGTCATTATTTTTATTTTATGCAGCCAGATTGCGTGCTAATAATAATCAGGGCGAACCGGTTACGAGGTTTCGTAACCGGTCACACAGCTAGTAAAATTATTGCATTTATTCATTAATATTAGTCTTTCCTTCTTAATTAAGCCCCCATGCACGTGGCGACCGCTGCTTCGGATCGCCCCTTGGAATTCTTTTGATAGTAAAAACAGACAGTAGTATTGTTGTAGTAATTTGTAGTTTAGTAATTGTAGCCTATATTGCATGTGTAGATTTTGTAATTGAACATTTGTAGTTGTCTTTTCATTCTTCTAATGGTAGTTTTGTGGAATTTAATTTTTGATGTGTCGTATACGGATTTGACAATTTTGTGCAAGAGTGAAGGTTTTAATTGTTTGTTGATCGTGTTTGTCAGGAAGCATTTCGTGTGAACGGTATTGTTGGTGATAATGTGTTATATTGTGTGTTATTTTCGTAAATGACGAGTTTTGTATGTTTTGTAAATGATGGATGAAAAATGCAAGAATGATGGATAGTCAGAATAACGAAATTGTTAACATGGCGAACTCGCCAACACAGGGGAACAGTATGGTGAATAACGAAGTAGAAAACAATTTAATAAGCTGGGAAAATAGTCCGGAACCAGTTCATATTTTTCACTATCGGAAAATTTTCAGAATACGAGATTAACGATAGGAGATTCTGGAATAGTATCGAACACAGTTTTACGGGAAATGTTAGGGGCGAAAAGAATTTTGAACAAGATAATATGGAGCAGTTGATGAGTGCAATATTAAATTTGGAATCACAAATAGGAACAATTAAAACTGATATGGGAACAATGGAAACACAGTTAGGACCTGAATTTAAAACAGAGATGGGAACAATGGCAACACGGTTAGACTCACGAATAGCGACAAGTTTTGAAAACATGAAAGATGAATTAAAGAAAGAAATTAGAGAAGAAGTACAACCGATTTTGAATGCTCACAATAATAGATTAACTTCAATAGAAAATAGACAAAAGGAACAGGATAGAGGACAGGAAGAAAGAGATCGCTTGCTAGCACAAAAATTTTCAGAGTTAAATTTACAGCGTGCACGCGATAAGGAAGAAATATTTCATAGAATCGAGGAATCCGTACCAAATTACAGAATAAATAACCTAACACAACAATATGAACAGTTAATTACTAAATGTGTTAATACTGAAACCCGAGTGGCGACACTTACGGAAGGCGTAAATAAACAGAAAGAACAAATAGGTGACTTAACGAAAAGAGTTGATGAGATTTCAGATAATTTGACAAGTCTTAATCTAAATGGGGACAGAGATTCAGATGATACAGCTCCATTGCCATTTGCAGAAACAGAAGAGTACCAGAATATAAATAATCATGTTGAAAATCAGGGAAAATTTTATGAACGCGTTAAAAGGGAATTTGAGGCTTTACGAAACCAAGTTAAACAAATTGAAAGCAAAATTGTAGGAAAAGACAGTAGAAGAAATTTAGAATCACCAATAGCGGGGGGTTTTTGAAGAAAATAATTTATTTCATTTACGAGATGCAACAAGAGAGCGCCAGGCGCGCGGACTTGACAATAATCGACATTCGGACTGGGATAGACGCGGTAAGTCTTTGTCGCCACGAGGCAAAAACTGACTATAAACACGTTTTAACTGTTCGGAAATTTAAGATCTTACGCAATTCTGATAATGACATACATCCGTGTTCGTGGTTACATGAATTTATGTACGCACTTCCGCCAAATTGGCCACTAAGTCAGAAACTGGAATTTATGTGTGTGATATTTAGAAAACGAACCGGCGACGCGCATACGCACACTTATTAGAGATTGTAATAATTTAAACGATTTTTATCATGCATTTCTATCGGCATATTGGTCCGAAAACACGCAAGACAGAGTCAAACAGTCTTATTATGCAGCGTGATTTTAAACAGTCTGAGTTCCGCACTCCGGCAGAATACTTTGAAGACATGATTCGAAAGAATCAATTCCTTTCCAACCATTATAGCCCGACTGAATTAATTCGTACTTGTGTAACTAAGCTGCCACAATCGATAAGACACATTTCTTTAGCCGGAAGATGTAAAGACGACATTGAAACTTTTAAGACTTAGCTACAAGAACCTGACTATGACAACGACGATGGAATTTCTTGTAATTTTTTCAGTAACGGTAATCACAATAGATTTTCAGAGAAAAGGGATAATGATCGGAACGGACGTTATAGCGGTAATTTTGAAAGTGACAGACAAAACAGACAAGAAAATAGATACAAGCCTTATGACAATGACACACGTTCTAACAGAAATTACACAGACAATTATAGTAACAGAAATTCTTACCGGAATGATCAATCATACGGAAACAGTAATCGGTATCTTCAAGACAGAAATTATTCATACAATAATAGAAATTCTTTCTACAGAAATAACCAGGGTAGTAGACCTAACAATTTCAGAACTGACAGTCGAAATTTCACAAGTAGTAGTCATGCAGACAGCCATGAAAATAGAAATTTTAATAACGGACACAATCAAGAATTTACATCTAACAGACAGGAAGGACCTAATTGGCATCCTCCACGTGACAGAAATTCAGAGAGACAAGTGCAAATCGTAGAAATTAATCCGCGAAGTGACGCGAATTATCAAAGACGTGACGCAAACAAACGACAATGACTTGTAGCTTCGGCTTCTGGCAGCAATACAGACGGTTCAGAAAGTAATGACACTACGACTTTACACTACGTACGCTTGGAAGACATGAGAGATTTTGCTATACGAAAAGGAAAATAATGTAGATGCATTTTTACATCCTGTTATTGAAGTATGTGTGATTAAGAATAAGTTCACTGCGGTTTTAGATTCTGGGAGCCCACTGAATGTTATTAGTGAATCAGTTTTTCGTATATGTGTAAGAACTATTGCTTGTCCTGTGTTACCTGTTTCTAAAACCACAGTTCGAGGAGATATTTCTGGAAAAAGTGTGGAAGTCAAACAACAGTCCAAATTCTATTTCATTTGTCAAGGATATGAATTTTCTGCTTATTTTATTATTGTTCCGTTACTTAGTATACAAATTATATTAGATATGGAGTTTCTTAACACATATAAAGCAATTTTAAACTTTAAGGAAGGAAATGTGAACTTGACTGTTGCCGGAATGCCGAGATGTTTGAAATTTTGCGAGTGTGTAACGAAATCTGAATCAGACAAACTGTTTGTTTCTTTCTTCTGATGCTTCCGCTGAGTATTATGACAACAATGTGTTCATTCATGACAACGACAATGGATACAGAGACGCGATGGATGATATGTTTAATAGTGAAGAATTAATTAATGAGAAGTTTAACAAAGCTGAAGTGACAGACGACGTTGCAAGAAAAGAATTACACCAAATTTTGACTTCACATACTACAGTATTTAGTCATCCCACAAGATATTTATTTCATGTAAAAAAACACACCATTTCGGGAAAAAACGTACCCTGTTCCTTTGGCTTAGAGACAAGGTTAAGAATGAACTTCAGTCCACATTAGATCAAGGCATTATTGAGCCAGCAGTCAGTCCTTGTACCAGCCCATTACATGTTCTTAAAACGGATGGGTCAATTCGTTTGGTTCTGGATTCCAGACAAATAATATCTTTCCTGAGACTGACCATCCACAACATTTAGATGAACTTCAACATTTCCATGGAATTAAAGTTTTATCCACAATTGATTTCCACGCAAGTTTTTGGCAAATTGAACTCCACCCTGATTGTAGAAAATACACTGCTTTTTATCCTTTGGCAACTTGTCAATTTCGGAAATTACTGTTTGGACTTACTGTATCTTCAGCAGCATTCATTAGTGGTTTAAACAAAATTTTACCTGTTTATCTTCGTAACAATATTACTGCATATGTTGACGATATTCTTATTGTTAAACGTTCTTGGAGTGATCATATCTGAATTTAGGATTCATTATTACGTATTTTTGCAAGAGTTGGCATTGTAGTGAACTTGGAAAAATCTAAATTTGGTCGTTCTCAGGTGAAATTTCTTGTACATATTATTTCAACAGAAGATATTCTTCCTGATCCAGAGAAACTAGACGCTATTCGTAATTATGCTGTTCCTACTACTAAAAATGATGTTCGTAGTTACCTTGGTGTCTAATTTTCTTAGACACTTTGTTAGATTGGACAATTTGGCCACACCTCGTTCATGTGAACTTTCTGGAAAGTATTCTAATTGGTGTTGGGATGATTAAGCGCAATTAGAATTTGAACAACTTCATGATGCTTTAGTTGTTGCTCCACTTCTTTCACACCCGGATTTTCCTAAAGATTTTTTTTTTTTTTTTTTTGCCAACTGACTCATCATACAAAGGCCTAGGCACACACTATTTCAAGGGATAGAAGAAACCTGCGTCATAGTACAGGAAACAATTGCATTTGGGTCGTGTTCTCTCTAAATCAGAAAAGAACTTTGGCTATTGCTTGGGTTTCACAAAATTTCCCATCTTTTTGTATGGCAGACATACAAAGGTTTACACCGATCATCGAGCTCTGGAATTTCTGATGTCAACAAAATTAACACATGCAAGATTATCACGATGGGCACTGTATCTACAGAAAATTGCTTTTAGTATTTTTTATATCCAGGGTCCTAATATTATTGCTGATCCTTTATCACGTGCACCTTTGGGTTTGAAACAAAGTGCTGAGGAAGACTGCAAAGAAAATAATTGTCTGAGGTATATTCAAGGTGTTGCGTTTGAAAATTTCATTTCGTCTTCGCTCCAGGACATCGCTAAGCAGCAAAACAAGGATCCAATCTGGAAGGACATTAAGGGGAAGTCGAGGAGAAAGTTAAACGTAGCGATTATACAGTTTTATTTAGTTCATAATGATATTCTTTTTAAATGAAAATCGGTTGACACCTGTTTGGTTAGTTTGCATTCCTGATGAGTGGGTTAATAAATTGATTTGGTATACACACTTCAGCTACACACACTTTGGTCCCAGAAAATGCTTTCATAAATTACGAGGAAATTGCTACTTCAGTAATATGGAAAAACGTATTCGATTTGTTCTTCCTAAATGCAAATTATGTCAAAAGGCTATGCCGCCAACTACACTCCTGGAAATGGAAAAAAGAACACATTGACACCGGTGTGACAGACCCACCATACTTGCTCCGGACACTGCGAGAGGGCTGTACAAGCAATGATCACACGCACGGCACAGCGGACACACCAGGAACCGCGGTGTTGGCCGTCGAATGGCGCTAGCTGCGCAGCATTTGTGCACCGCCGCCGTCAGTGTCAGCCAGTTTGCCGTGGCATACGGAGCTCCATCGCAGTCTTTAACACTGATAGCATGCCGCGACAGCGTGGACGTGAACCGTATGCGCTGATGACGGACTTTGAGCGAGGGCGTATAGTGGGCATGCGGGAGGCCGGGTGGACGTACCGCCGAATTGCTCAACACGTGGGGCGTGAGGTCTCCACAGTACTTCGATGTTGTCGCCAGTGGTCGGCGGAAGGTGCACGTGCCCGTCGACCTGGCACCGGACCGCAGCGACGCACGGATGCACGCCAAGACCGTAAGATCCTACGCAGTGCCGTAGGGGACCGCACCGCCACTTCCCAGCATATTAGGGACACTGTTGCTCCTGGGGTATCGGCGAGGACCATTCGCAACCGTCTTCATGAAGCTGGGCTACGGTCCCGCACACCGTTAGGCCGTCTTCCGCTCACGCCCCAACATCGTGCAGCCCGCCTCCAGTGGTGTCGCGACAGGCGTGAATGGAGGGACGAATGGAGACGTGTCGTCTTCAGCGATGAGAGTCGCTTCTGCCTTGGTGCCAATGATGGTCGTATGCGTGTTTGGCGCCGTGCAGGTGAGCGCCACAATAAGGACTGCATACGACCGAGGCACACAGGGCCAACACCCGGCATCATGGTGTGCGGAGCGATCTCCTACACTGGCCGTACACCACTGGTGATTGTCGAGGGGACACTGAATAGTGCACGGTACATCCAAACTGTCATCGAACCCATCGTTCTACCATTCCTAGACCGGCAAGGGAACTTGCTGTTCCAACAGGACAATGCACGTCCGCATGTATCCCGTGCCACCCAACGTGCTCTAGAAGGTGTAAGTCAACTACCCTGGCCAGCAAGATCTCTGGATCTGTCCCCCATTGAGCATGTTTGGGACTGGATGAAGCGTCGTCTCATGCGGTCTGCACGTCCAGCACGAACGCTGGTCCAACTGAGGTGCCAGGTGGAAATGGCATGGCAAGCCGTTCCACAGGACTACATCCAGCATCTCTACGATCGTCTCCATGGGAGAATAGCAGCCTGCATTGCTGCGAAAGGTGGATATACACTGTACTAGTGCCGACATTGTGCATGCTCTGTTGCCTGTGTCTATGTGCCTGTGGTTCTGTCAGTGTGATCATGTGATGTATCAGACCCCAGGAATGTGTCAATAAAGTTTCCCCTTCCTGGGACAATGAATTCACGGTGTTCTTATTTCAATTTCCAGGAGTGTATTTCTCACAGAGCACCGTTGTTTCGTATCATTCCAGCGAGATTAAAAAATGGCAGCAGTCGATTTGTTCGGTCCAGTGGTTCGTTCTACTAGTGGTTTTGCGTACATTATGGTAGTAGTGGAATTGACATCAAAATGTGTGTTTTACACCTTTACACGAAGCAACAAATGGTTCAAATGGCTCTGAGCACTCTGGGACTTAACTGCTGAGGTCATCAGTCCCCTAGAACTTAGAACTACTTAAACCTAACTAACCTAAGGACATCACACACATCCATGCCCGAGGCAGGATTCGAACCTGCGACCGTAGCGGTCGCGCGGTTCCAGACTGAAGCGCCTAGAACCGCTAGGCCACACTGGCCGGCACACGGAGAAACTGCTCGTTCAGTATCTAATGCTTTCATCAAACATTTTCTTAAAGAAGTGGGTCATGTTGATAAAGTTGTATCAGATAATGGATCACAGTTTAGCTCTAAAATTTGGCTTCGTACTCTATGGCATCGTAAGATTAAACGAATTTTCATTTCACGTTTTCACCCTCAATCTAACACATCAGAGATGGATGAAGGAAATTAATATATTTTACGTCTTTATTGTCGTCATAATCACAGAACGTGGGATCAGTATCTTCATATTTTTCAAAACAACCTGAACGAACTCCCCAATGATTCAACTTTACCGCCTATATTGATATTAAAAAATAAACCACCGACAAACCATATTTCTTAAAAAAATGGTTCAAATGGCTCTGAGCACTATGGGACTCAACTGCTGAGGTCATTAGTCCCCTAGAACTTAGAACTAGTTAAACCTAACTAACCTAAGGACATCACAAACATCCATGCCCGAGGCAGGATTCGAACCTGCGACCGTAGCGGTCTTGCGGTTCCAGACTGCAGCGCCTTTAACCGCACGGCCACTTCGGCCGGCCATATTTCTTAAATCGTTCCTTTTCCCCTTCAGGAGACTGCGGCATTCTGAAGTTGTCTAACTGGCTCTATAAAATATTGCATCTGTGGCTGCTAGAAGAGAAAAATAATCTAAACGTTCTGGTCGTTTAAAAACATTGTCAGTTGGTCAAAAGGTGTTAAGTGTCAACGTTTGTCTCCCAAAGGGAAAGGCTTGTGTCGCAGATTTTTTCTTCTTTATAACGGTCCATATAGAGTTCGCAAAATTATTCATTATAACACTGTTGAAGTATAAACTCTTAAATCACGACGCATCACGTATCTAACGTTAAAATTAATGTGGAATGACGCACTTTTGAGAAAATTAAGTTACACGTAAACACGCAGAGAACAGAGGGATACCGCGCCGTGTTCTACCGGCAGCACATACACAAAGCAACAATCAGTCCGCGCGCCGCACAAGGGAACCATTGACCGCGAACAGTTACTTCCTACGTCACGCCTACTTACAGCTGATCCAGCACTCAGTGCAAATGCACTGACAGCCGTAAATAAATACACGGCATATTTCTCCGGTTAAATTCAGTATCAAGCTATAGCGACTTGATAACTTATGTTATTAATGTTCAGTTTTTCCAGGATACAGTTGTGTAAAATCTTTAAGAACTACAGGTAATTCTCTGCGTGTCCGACATTAAGAAGACTTTGCTATCGAGAAAATTTCAGGAAGAATGTAATTTCGAGGAAGAAAGTAATAAACTAAATGGTAACTATTAATTGAGTTTATTTTTCAGTTAATATATTTCTACTTAGGTATGTACTTTATACATAATTTTCTGCTCGCGATTATGTGATTTATACTTTGTTTTAAATTTTGTGCTCTATGTATTTACTTGGGAAGTGACATGCTTGCGTACATTTGCTGATTTTGACAATGGTTTATTAATGAACAGGGTTGTTACTTGCTTATATTATGCATCGCTTGGCTGCTATGCTTATTCACTGATGCTTATTTTTAGTATGTGCCTGCTGTGCCTACTTTAATTATACATCACCCGATTAGTTGCGCTGATATGGCTATGTATGTAAGCTATACTTTGTGATTTATCTGCTTACGCCTTCATGTTTACTTATTAAGATTACATATGAACATTTATTTGCTTACACTGATATGATGCCAATGACTTATGTGAGACATATACTTGCTGCTTTGCGTACTGATTGCACATTTACACATTTCTGTTTTGTTGTCATAACTACTCTTTATTTTAGTATATAGAAATGCTTATATACTGTGCACGAACATAGAGTTTAGGTTACACTATGATATTAATTATAGATCGTTCGCTTGGCAGAGCCTCATTGTAGGGATTGTGCTGCATCCACTTGTTGACATTCTGTTCTCCATTGGTATAGTTACTCGCTATTGCATGTTTTGCCTACGCTCAGTGCTTTACATTTTAAGATAAGAAAATGAACTGCTATAATTCTACGAACTACATGGGTACTTAAACTTCATTGAAGTCACATGAACTGGAGGCTTTATGGAAGCTGTATAAATTATTATAGGAAGGAAGCTGTTGACATGAAATACCAACACTAGCTTTAGACTATTGACATTACACTGCATTCTTCGTGATCAACTGAAATAAGTGACGCTTGACACAAGGAAATATTCCACATGTCTGCTTCTGTTTTGCCATGATTCTTGAAGTGGTGTACACATTGTGAAATATTACGGTTTATTCATTCAAATTCTGATGTGATCATTAACACTGTATACTCACACCTATTTACTAAAAGATATTCAAACTAAAGGCTGTTAGAGGTCATGTATGCATTTCTTTTTTTTATGATGGACAAGGTAATCAAAATATATTTTATAATTTATAATGAGTAGAAGATTTGGCTCAGGTGGATTGCACAGAGGTTGTGTGTAGACATTGCTTCTTCGGATTGTATGGGATTATGAACTGAAGTTTGTACTAGGATTCTATCTGTACCCGTTCGAGTAGACAGACTAGAGGAAAGAGTTGTTATGGAAGTGAAATGATATTGGTGATAAGCTTTATATGTATTGACATATTGAAGAGTTATTATTGAAGTATTGAGATTGTTTTATGCAGATTATTGGAGTTTTGTTGGATAAGAGGTAAGGTAAGTGAGGAGCATATTTTTTGTTGGTTTATATAGAACAAGAAGGATGAAGATGGCAGACTAGAACACTCCAGTGGAAGGAAGGTTGTCCGCATGCACGCGCACACACACACACACACACACACACACACACACACACACAGTTAAATCGGTAAGTAGTGTGTGTGTGTGTGTGTGTGTGTGTGTGTGTGTGTGTGTGTGTGTGTGTGTGTGTGTGTGTTTCTAGTCGATCTGAGAGTTGACTGAAATGTACTGGAAGAAGATGCAATTGTCAGAATATATTTGAGAAAGGAGTTGAACTTTTGATTTATGATGCTGGTGTAATGGAATATTTCCGTCAATATATAATGAGGTAAAAAGGAATTCGTTTTCTTTAATAACAATCCCTCTTACTCACTGGTACAGTCAACAAATTATATGGCTCGTGTTCATTTATTACACTTTTAATTCTGGTTTCCGTGTGCAATTATTGTATTTCTGGTTCTTCAATTAGTTCATTGTAAATGGTGTTTAAAATATTTTGTCACATTGAGAAAGAACCGAGCTAGACACATGTATGTTGAGTCACACTACCACACACAACAGTTACACTTGTGCTTTGTTGTTTCGTAGCTTTTACAGTTGCAGAGGACTTAATTGTGTTAATGCCAATTCCTTCTCATTTTTATTTTATGCAGCCAGATTGCGTGCTAATAATAATCAGGGTGAACCGGTTACGAGGTTTCGTAACCGGTCACACAGCTAGGAAAATTATTGCATTTATTCATTAATATTAGTCTTCTTTTTAATTAAGCCCCCATGCAATATATTGTGATGATTCATTTCCTTCTGATGTTTACTATTTTTTTTCCTTCAAAAGACTAAAGGAAAACGCTATTAAGATATGCACTGTGCTCATAAAAATGGAATGCAGTGTACCACAATAACCCTAAGACGAATGCGTATTTAAATAAAAATAAAGTAGAATGTGCCTGTATCAACACGAATTACCCACTTTGGACTTCAAAAGCGTGTGTGCACTTGCTGCCATGGGTCACTCAAGTAGTATGAAAACGTGGCCATTTTCATAAACGAAAAGGTTCCGTTATTGAGTTCCAATTTGGCTGGCAGTAGCTGTATCACAAAACAGCTAAAAATATGGCTTCCTCTGAGGCTGAAACAACACACCAAAGAAATCTTCATTTTACAGGCTATACACCACAGAGCTTGCAAAGCATTACACCATTTTCTTCTCCCTTATTGCCCTAGTGGTGCGTAGGAGAAGAAAATCGCAAAGTAAAGCTTTTCTTGGTCTCAAAACCATAAATTGATAGCCTTATTTCACACCATAAGTAAAAATTTCTCAGCTTTTTCAATGGAAATTATACAAATATATCATGTAAATTTAGCAGAATAATTCTGTGTCATCCAGTAAGTAACTCGTCAGTCACGGAGTTGCTCAACATATTCTGCGTTGTTGACATGATTCACTTACACCACTAGTATGAAGCATATGGCCAACGTGTTCCTGGAGCAGGCTGGTAAGTGACCACAACTTTTGTTCCGAAGACGCAGCTGCCGAGGGCTGGACACCCATAGGTTATGTGAATGATAAGGTTTGGAGACTAACTTTCCCAGCGGTCCTTTGTCATCTGACAGATTAATTGTTCTGCCGGACGTCCGCGCCGTCCCAGCTCGATATTTCGCCGCCGTAACTGTACGTCCTCACTAGGAGTTACCTGACGTGGCGTCAAAGCATCGTGTTGGGAAGATGCAGACCACTGGCAGGACACTCGATCTCATCAAGATGGAACATAGTTACTAAAAACGATCAGATGCACAGACTGCAAACTGAACCAAGAACTAAATCAAGAACTGTCAATTATTTGTGTGTGTCTTAAGCCTATTTAAAATTAAAAAGGTCATTCACCACATGATTCACATATCTGGAGCATCTCTAGTGGCTGTACTGTTTTCAGTGGTTTTGCTGTAAACGTTATGAGCAGGCAGTACATCTCTATTATAGTTATAGACTCAGGAAATACGTACTTCAGATCACAGTCATTGTAACTGTTCCCGAAACATAACCACACTAATAAAGAGACAACAATACAGAACTGATAAGACATGAGCACACCTGGGGAGACTTCGTAAACTATGATTAAGTTCCAAATCAAGACAAGCCGCTGTTGAGAAAACCCTACGCAGTAGCAAAATGTAGGCTCCAAAATCTCTTTGAAGTGAAATGAGCAAATGCATCCAGTCCCCGTTCGATTCTAGCTTTTGCAAACACTGAAAGCTAAGTAGTTATCAGTAGGCGCAACATGAAACTCTAAACGCTGACGGAAATGTAAGAAGTCATCCTCAAGCAAAATTGCCATTCGGTCTATCAATAGTGACAGAACGACATGTATCATCTACTCGCCGTGATTACAGTAATTGTCAAAGCGAAAAGTGCTTTTCAACATACAGTACACTTAAGACAGAGAAATAAGGTCAACAAGCTGAGCGTTGTACTGTGATTCCAAGCTGCACCTACGCACAACGTTATTAATTTAGCTCGACGTTTTCATGTGAGCGACGCCTCTGGACTACAACAGTATTCATATTATAGCTACCAAGTTGTAACGAGACAGCATAAATGGGCAGACGGTTGTAAAATTGGCCGAGACTATCCGTATACTGCTGGTTTATAACGCTTAACTACCATTATATCTGATTATTGCCCATACTTCAATTTTTCCTCTGATGGAATTGCTCAATAGTGGGTGAACAGTATCAACAAACCCTCGCCCCACATACAACACAGACATTATGTGCCAATGAATTGCAGCAAAATGTATCTTTGTACTTTTCTGCCAAAGACTTAATTCCTATCGGAGCAGACTGTCACCCCGTCGTCGAGGCGAAAACACACTATCGTTCACACCCACTCCCTCCACCACCCACCACTTTCACTGTGGATGTTTCATAACTTACGACAATCAACGCAGATTTATACCTATAGGGTGATTCCTTGATACAAATCTTCAGGGATGATGGCGAAGAGTAACTGCATTCATTTGAGATATGGGACCCTGGTGTGGAAACGACCATGTCATTAGTCATACGCAAAAAGCGTTGTGATACCTATCGCTGGACCTTTGCTACTGCAAGCTCTTTGCCTTCCAAATTTTTCGGACGCAGTAACAGTAAACATGGGCTCCGATGTCAGCACTATGACCACTTGCTCATCTTTGCTACTGTGGAAATCCTTGCAGTAGCTCTTCAGGTATGCACTTGACTTCCCATGTTGATCAGACTTTTTCCTTATTTTGGTATGTAATACATACTCTCAAAATATGAAAGTTAAGAGGTTGCAATAGAAAAGGTTCAGTCTCAGAGGTATAAGAAAGATTTTCGCTTATAACTCTCGACTCTTGTTTCCCGACTAGAGTCCCTTATTTCAGATTCATACAATTACTTTTCTCCATCATCCCTGAAAATTTGTACACTCGTCACGGAATCATGCTGTAGGCCTGTATTTGAAACCGCATCATCACAAGAAAGAAACGCAGTTTCTCTTCGAGATTCGAGTCTACAATGGCGTTCCCAACAGCCTTCACCTGCTGGCATCCTGAGGAGCTTTCCAACCTTGGTCAGCAATAAGCTCTCCCTTATTCCATCATCCAGTAACTGCAGGAAGATGTTCTGATTATGTAAAGTAGGTAACTGTTTGCCATCCCAGTGAAGTCAACATTTGATACCTAGTTTTGTAAATTAGCTTTTATAGTTTCCACACCCTCTTTCGTACAAAACGTTGAACCGAGGACTGACTTGTACGAAACTCATCAGTATTCTATGCTAGTCCCTCAATGGCTGCTTCTAGAATAAACGCTGGATCTCTCACACTTAACTGACAACTATTTGTTTATTGTGGAGCAATGAAATTTTCCGCATAGTAGTTTTACTAGTTTCAGGTTGTATGTTCTCGATCTAAGGTGGGAAGTAATCCTCGAAGTATGTGAAATTTTCAGTACGACAAGAAGAGAAGACGTTTTGTAATGGCCCATAAGCTGATGGCGTTGGCATGGAAAAAATATTTAGCAAGTCTCTTTACTTCCGCAACTGTTCCGATGCGCGTCTTTTCCTCTTTATTAGATAGTTTTTTGTCCGTTCCATCCAATGGACCAGGCCAGCCTGGCTCTGTCGCTGTAAGAAATTTCTATCTTCATTTCTTTTCATGAATTTAAGTGCATCGGCGTATGCAATGTCAAAGCATCTAACATGTCTAACTCTTATCGGCGCTGTTCAAGTACGTTATGAATTTCTTGTACATTTTTTTTCTCTCCTTGGAACTCCCTCCAGCATTAGTGCAGGCTCCTAGTTTCATCATACAATAAGGCAAAGATTTCGTAGCTATACACACCTTTACGCCAAGGACAATATATTAGTGAATTGTGAGATTTGCATTTTCAGTGACAGGTAAATTCAGTCACGGATATTACAAAATAATACTGTCAGAACTTTTTCAACAGTGGGCAGTTCTGAGCATTACATTGAAATCCACACTTTTTCGGAACAACCACTCAATAGGCCGTTTTCCTGTGTTGAACGTATGGTTCGGATTGTTGTTAATATGAATGATGAAAATATTTAAATAGCATTTACAGTCAATATTCTCACAAAATATTGAATTTTTATTTAATTGAAGCTTAAAAATCATTAAATATCACGATCTGGCTACGTGATCAAAACGCTGTTACTGGCTCATGATCAGAAAACGTCACTGACTAGTAGTAATACGAAGTTATGTTCTTGTTACAGGTGCGTTAGCAGACGTAACTAGATTTTTACGTACTTTTTCTGGCAACAGTTTAGCTACTTATTAACGGAAAACGCAATTACAACTTTCAAGTAACAGTACAAAGTGGAAGCCTCGCGAAAGTTGATGCATTTATGTTCCACCCATTTGGAGCGGCGGTATGTACAACGAGCGACATTCTTTTCCCTGCTCCCTGCAGCATCATTAAACTCTCTCAATACTAAGCAACTGTAGAACTTTTACAAATGGATCTGTATATTATAACTAGATTGTCGACTTTGTCAATTACGATCTAAAGCAAAATTATCCTTGGCAACCATGATTTCCTCTCTGGACGACACAGCAGTCATAGGCATCCAGAAATCGTTCCATAGCGCAACGGATAGTACATATGACTGCACACAAAGTGGTCACAAGTTCGAATTCAGGAATGGTTGATTGGTTAGTTGGTTTAAGGGGTGGAGGCACCAAACTACGAGATCATCGGTCCTTTGTTACTAATAAAACAATGCCTGAAGTGTGAGAATAAAACAGACGCGACACATAACACAAAACGGAAAGAACGGAAAGAACGGAAAAACCACAAGAACAAAGGAAAAGAAACTAACACTAAAAGGAACAAAAGAGAAGAAGAAAACAGACAAACAGAAGACAGTAAAACAAGAAAGCAGATTACAGTGGCAGGCCGACCACGAAAACAAAAAGGAATAGCCAGCCACTCAGCAACACATTAAAACCTTGGGTGGAGGACATGTGTCAATACTTAGATCAAATGATAAAACCTACCCTCACGAATAAATCGTAAAACTAAATCAGCCAACAAGGCGTTGTCAGATAAAATGAGTGGCAACGGGTCCGGTAACCCAAGATTTCGACGCTGGGCAGTCAAAATGGGACAGTGCACCAGAATATGGGCCACAGTCAACCGGGCGCCGCACCGACACCTAAGGCGGATCTTCACGGCGCAAGAGGTAACCGTGGGTCGCCCAAGCGTGGCCAATGCGGAGCCGGCAGAGGGCAACTGATTCCTTGTGAGAGACCAGCATGGAGGACTTCCACACATTCATAGTCTCAAGGACACACAGTTTGTTGTGTGTATTGTTAGCCATTCCATCTCCGAAAGCAGAAAAACCCTGCAGCGTAAGTCACAAGGCAGGTCAGGTTCAGAGATACCCACCCCCAGAAGTGTTTTCCGCGTAGCCTGTTAGGCCAGCCTGTCGGCAAGTTCGTTGCCTGGGATTCCGACGTGTTCTGGGGTCCTGCCGCGCGGGATTAACCGAGCGGTCTGGGCGCTAGTCATGGACTGTGCAGCTGGTCCCAGCGGTGGTTCGAGTCCTCCTTCGAGCATGAGTGTGTGTGTTTGTCCTTAGGATAATTTAGGTTAAGTAGTGTGTAAGCTTAGGGACTGATGACCTTAGCAGTTAAGTCCCATAAGATTTAACACACATTTGAACTTTTTTTTTGTTCTGAGGTCCACACAAACACTGCTGAACGACGGGACTGGTCCAGAGCATAAATGGACTCCTGTATGGTCGCCACCAAAAGATGGCGAGGATAGCACTGGCAGGTATCTTGTAGGCTGCTCAAGGAGTCAATACACAGAAGAAACGATTCCTCAGGGCACGAACTGATATACTGAAGTGCATGAGATATGGTCACCAGCTCGACAGTGAATACACTGCAGCCATTGGGCAAGGAATGCTGCTAAAAATGACGTCTGTGGACAATGGCAAAACCAACATTAGATCAGCCATCGAGCCCTAGGTATTAACCACTCCAGAGCCCCAGAACACTTCAAGAATCGAGAGTAAGTAACAGCAGATAGCCACAGGGTTAACGGAGTCCTTAGGACCATGCAAAATGTCCAGGCGAAGCTTCGGCCTACAGCTACACCACAGAGGTGTAACATGAATGGACCTCGAGGAGATGTGGTGAAGGGAAGGACTCCGGTTCAGACAGAAGTGATCGCATGCGATCTGTTGTGTCGGTAGCTGGGCCGACACCGTGAAGTTGAGATGGCTGAAAATGCACGCTAGACTAACGCTGTAGCCGATAGGGCACGCAAGGCTAACGCAGACGGGCGTGAAGTCTGGAACATGAGAACTTATAAATGAATAAGAAGAAAAGTATGTAGATGCTTATTACTTATCTTTTTATTAGTCCTTGGAATACATCTCTCTTGAATACTCGTAAGCTATAGGCACTGATACAAATGGCGCCTTGCTAGTTCGTAGCCATTAACTTAGCTGATGGCTATTCTGTCTCTCGGCTAATGAGAGAGAAAAGGCTTCGTACATCTGGTCGGTAGCTAGGTTCTCGTACAACTGGGGCGAGTGCTCTCTCGTATCACGAGACCTGCCTTGGTGGTGGCGCTAGGTCTGCGATTACACAGTGGCGACACGCGGGTCCGACATGTACTAAATGGACCGCGGCCGATTTAAGCTACCACCTAGCAAGTGTGGTGTATGGCGGTGACACCACACGATCCACAATCGTTAGCCCTTCACAGGGCCGCCTTTCCAGGAGGTGAATCGCCATGGCTGGGAAAAGAAGACGGTAATAAAAATTTTCAGGATAGCTATGAATGTGTGCAACGTAACTGGCGAGCAGTTGTGCACGTCTGATCTTCAATGGAGGGACTCCAGCTTCCACCAGTACACTTGTCACCGGACTCGTCCTAAAAGCTCCTGTCGCTAGTGTAAGTCCGCAATGGTACAATGGGTCCACCAAACAATGCCGAGGGCGTCGCCGCACCATAAGTTCCACTCCCATCGTCAAGGTGGGATTTAACAAAGACTCTATAGAACTGTAGCAGTGTGGAGCTATTTGCAACCCAGTTGGTGTTGCTCAGGCAGCGGAGCGCATTGAAGTGCAGCCTAAACTTCCGCTTAAGCTGACTAAGATGAGGAAGCCAAATCAAATAAGCGTCGAAAACCAAATCTATGAATCGATATGCCTTCACTACAGTGAGTGGATCGTCATTAAGGTAAAGTGGTGGCTCCAGATGAACGGTTCTAAGGCAACAGAAATGCACAATACGTGGTCATGGCGGAAAACTAAGCCATCGGCTAGAGCCAATGACTGCACCTTGTGGATTGCTCCCTGGAGGCGCCGCTCGGCAACAACAGTACTGGAGCAGCAGTACGAAATGCAGAAGTTGTCGGCATAAAGAGGAGGTGAGAGGATCTGACAACTGCTGCTAGACTTTATAGTCACTAAAAATAGACATTCAAAGCAGAGCCCTGTGGGACTCCATTCTCCTGGATAGGGTGAAATTATGGGAGTCATCAATTTGGACACTGGCAGTACGGAGCGACAAGAAGTTTTGGATAAAAATCGGGAGCGGTCCCCAGGGATCCCACTCATGCAATGTGGCAAAGATATGATTTCTCCAGGTTGTGCTGTATGCTTCATGCAAATCAAGAAAGGCAGCAACCAGATGTTTACGTCTGTAAAAGGCTGTTCAGATGGCAGTCTCGAGGGACACAAGATAATCAGTGGTAGAGTGAGACTGGCGGAAACCGCCCTGACATGGAGCCAGTAGGCCACGTAACTCCAAGACATAACCCAAGCACTGACGCACGATACGTTCCAGCAGCTTACAAAGAAAGTTGGTGAGGCTTATGGACCGATAGCTACCCACATCAAGTGGGTTTTTACCGTGTTTGAAAACTGGAAAGATTGTGCTCCCCCGCCATTGCGATGGAAAAACGCCAGCGCATCATATTCGGTTGATGAGGAGGATATGTCCCTTGTAGTCAGATGAGAGATGTTTAATCATCTGGCTGTGGATCCTATCAGGCCCAGAAACTGAGTCGGGGCAATCTGCAAGGGCAGTGAGAGCAGCTCCCACTCTGTAAATGGGGCGTTATAGGATTCACTGTGGCGTGAAGTGATTCAGACGACTTTCCCTTCCAGCCACCGTTTGAGTGTGCGAAAGGCTGGGGGGGGGGGGGGGGGGGAATCCTCTGACACGGAGGATGGAGCAAAGTTCTCGGCAATAGCGTTTGCGTCGGAAGATAACACGTCACTTATGTTAACACCAGGAACACCTGTTGGGGTCTGCTACCCAGTAACACACTTTATCTTTGCCCATACGTGGGAAGGTGACGTATGGCACGAAATGGTCGACACGTACCTCTCCCAACACTCCTGCTTCCGTCATTTGGTAAGTTAGCGAATGCCGGCACGGAGCTGTTTAATGGCTATGCGGTGCTCCAGGGAAGGGTGCTGCTTATGCCGCTGTAGGGCTCGCCGACGCTCCTTAATTGCTTCAGCGACTTCCGGCGACCACCAAGGGACGGCCCTACGCTGGGGCACCGTAAAGAGCGGGGGATCGCGTTTTCAGCTGCAGAAACAATTGTTGTAGTCACCTTCTCAACCATTACTTCAATGTTACCGTGTGGGGTAGATTCAACGGTGACAGCAGAAGTGAAAATTTCCCACTCCGCCTTGTTTAAAGCCCATATGGGCAGGCGCCCATGGGCCTGACGCAGAGGCAGTGACAGAAACATGGGGAAATGGTCACTATCACACAGGTCGTCATGTGCTCTCCAGTGAATAGATGGAAGAAGTCCTGGGTTGGAAACTGATAAATCAACGGCCGAGTAACTATCATGAGGCACACTGAAATGTGTGGGGGCACCTGTATTTAAGAGGCAGAGGTCGAGTTGTGACAGTAAATTTTCGACATCTCTGCCTCGCCCAGTAAGCAAGATGCCACCCCACAAGGGTTTATGGGCGTTAAAATGTCCCCAAAAGTAGGTAAGGCTTACACAGTTCATCGATCAGTGCGTCTAATACATTCAGTGGCGCTACACCAGCTGGAGGAAGACACACACATTGCCAACAGTTATTTTCTGCGTCGTCCTTTTCTGACAGCCACAGCTTCAAGAGGGGTTTCCAAGGGCACAGTCTCACTACAGACCGAGTTTAGGACATAAACGCTAACTCCACCTGACACTATTACAGTCGCTACGGTTACTGTAATGTCCCTTATAGTCGCTGAGGGCAAGGGTCCACATTGCTGGGAACCAGGTTTCCTGGAGGGCAATGCAGATAGCAGGTGTAAAGCTTAACAGTTGCCATAGCTCAGCCAGGCGGCGGAAAATACCGTCCCAATTCCACTGGAGGATGACATCGTGAAACTGTGAAGGCATGGAACATTCAATGAGGCAGTTTACACCTCAGAGTCACCTGCTGCCACCGACTTATTGCCTGTGCAGTCTATATCCAATGTGTCTGAGGGTGTTACGAGATCTAGGTCCTCAGCAGACCCCAGAATCTCCACCCCCATCCTCAGACACAGAGCTTGCAGGTAACAGTAGTGTGGGTGCAAGCGCAATTTCCTTGGTCTTAGGGGTCTTTTTTTGGATTTCTCTCGCTGCTCCTTGGGTTGCTCTGGCTGGGAGGGCTTCACTGGCTCAGTCTCCACTACTAAGGATGAGCGTGAGGCCTTACAACCAGCTACTTTTGAACTTTTCAGCCAGTGGCAGGTGTCATCTTTCCCACTAGCAGAAACATGGGAAGGGAGTGGCCCAAGGAACCCCATCCTGGCGAGAGGTGCCGAAGAAGACTTACACTTCCCTTGCTTGTCAGTGGGGACACGTCACCGATGGTAGGGGGAGGGGGGGCATTGCTCCTGAAGTAGGTGGTGTGGGAGAAATGAGGAGGAAAATGCCCCCGACCAACAGGGAGGCAGGCGTAGTCTTCCGGCTCTGAGGTGACTGGGGTTGGCAGAGCTGATGGTGCCAGAACTGTAGTAGTGGCGGCGTAAGACGATGTCATACGTACAGGATGCAGGTGTTCAGATTTTCTCTTAGCCTAAGTGTAGGTCAGTTCGTCCATGATCTTACTCCACGATTTTCCTTTATTTCTGGAGAATCCTGCAGTCTGGAGAGCAACGCAAATGGTGATCTCCGCAGTTGACACAGATGGGAGGCAGGGCACATTTAGTATTGGAATGTGATGGGCGTCCACAATCTCGACATGCAACACTGGAAGTGCAGCTGGAAGTCGTATGGCCGAACATCCAGCACAAAGCACAGCATTGGGGGGAGGGATATAGGGCTTTACATCACAGCGGTAGACCATCAACTTGTCCTTCTCGGGCAATGTATCACCCTCAAAGGCCAAGATGAAGACTCCAGTGGCTACCTGATCATCCCTCTGACCCCAGTGGACATGCCAGAGGAAATGTACTCCTCTCCACTCTAAATTAGCACGCAACTGATCGTCAGACTGCAAAAGACAGTCCCCGTTAAATGTGATACCCTGGACCATATTTAAGCTCTGATGGGATGGTTATAGAAACATCTCCCAGCTTGTCACAAGCGAGTAACAACAATGACTGGGCAGAGGATGCTGTTTTCATCAAGACTGACCCAGATCTCTTTTTCGACAAGCCCTTCACCCCCCTGCCCCCAAACTTGTCCTCTAAATGCTCAACAAAAAACTGAGGCTTCATCATGAAAGATTGCCCATCAGCTGTCTAACATACAAGGTACTGGGGCGATTAAGATCTGCTGCCACCCTTAGCCTGACATTCCTCCCCTGGTGTGGCCAGGGAGGTGAATGATTTTGGGTCGTTCTTCTGTGTGTTGAATTGAGCTTGTGAATGCTTAGGGATGCTGGTGTTTCACCACCAGCAAGATATGATGGACTACACTTCATGTGTCATCCGCCCTGATGCCACCCACTCCAACCAGGGGTCCTCCCGCGAACGCCACCTAGCCACAGCAAAGGCCACCTGGCAGGACGCCCATTGCTGGGAGTCCTGATGTCCCAGGGGGTGGGTATCTACACAGTGGCATACGTGGGGAGTTAACGGCACAGGCATCAGCAGAGCAATTCCTGTGTGATCAGGGGGCTACAACCAACAGGGTACATGGCGGCCCCACCACAACAGACTGGCTACTGTACAAAGAAGTCCATGGTCATTGTCGACGCAGAAAGCGACACTGCATAGTGCATGGTGGAAAACGGACCCAGGAAGGTGTCCTCGCGCAAGAGATGGAGAATGGGCGGCAACTGAAATGCGATGACGAGAAAGTGGGCTAAAGACCTCAATGCACGAGGGACACCATGCACCATGTAAGGTGTCCTTCCCCAATTGGCTTCGGGAAAATTCTGAAAAATGGAGGCCAAACCATACAGGGGACGATCACATAACGCCTGAAACGTGTGAGACTCCCTTTAGTCGCCTCTTACGACAGGCAGAAATACCTCAGGCCTATTCTAGCCCCCAGACCCGCAGCAGGGGGGGGAGTGGGGGTCAGGAACGGTCATATTTTCAAAAGTTTTACACGAAAAACCACAACAGCGTTAGCAAGAACTGATTGTAGCAATATTTTAGATTGTGGGATATTCTATATATAGTATCACATTGGTCTTAGACAACGGAGGATAAGTGCAATTACTCTGCGAACAAATAATTCGATTTGGTTGGAAAGCCTCGCTAATAGTGAAGATATTACCATGCGCCCACAGCGCAACGAGGTGTAGAACGATGAGGTTCTACGGAGGGATATAAAGCGTGTGCAACATGATGGTGACAAATGTAAGCGCTGAAACGTTTGTGAGGGTACACTAACAGACCTTTATGTAAGATGACGGAACTGCAAAAGTTTGAAAAATCAAGATCCTAATTGGACAGTACGAAGATAAAAACTGTTTCTAGTTAAGTAAAATGTGTGTGGTCCCATTTACTATAAAAAATCTGTTTTAGCATAACGAGTAAACAGCGCTTGCAAATGTAAGCGCATCTGAACACCAAGAAAAAGTAATGTGTTTGTGATCGCTCTGGGGAGGTTTTGTAATTGTGATTTGGTTTCCATATGAGAGCCGAATTGTCTTATGAATTAAAATGTTCGTTCAGGCTAGATTTGAACCAGTGATCCAAGGACACCACCCTATAAAATGCGACGGTCTACCCCTCTACCAAGTGAGATACCGAATATTCGGGATATAGGTGGGTAAGTTTAATTTTGCTGAATGTCGCCATCCTTCGTTGTAACAGATGAAGAGCATATCTCCAAGGCTAGTTAATGCTGACTTTACGCTTCTACACATTTTTAATTAACTTAGTGAACCTTCAGAAACAACATTTCAGGAATTTTCATAAATATATTTGTACAGTATGGTACTATACACCATTTGTAATCTATTTTCCGAAACGTAAATTCCAAATCAAGTCTTCTCTCTGAATTAACATGACGGCCGCCTGTGCATCGAGCTAGCCAGTGACGTCAGGGGCCTCACGTGACTCGAATGGAGCGTTTAAGGGGGTTTTCAAAATATTTGGATTCCACTTCCGTTATTATAAAGTACTGAAATTCAAGAGGATAATAAGCATGTTGGGAGCATAAAAAGACAAGCATTTAGCGCAGTTTCTGGGAAAAGGTCAAATATCGTATTCCACTGACATTCACCGACTAACAACGATACTACTAGCAATCTTACAAACACAGACACTGAAGCGCGCGCCCCCCTTAGCAAATACTGGCAACCTGACATGTTTCGTATACCAGTCGACACGGATTGGCGACTTCCAACGTTTCTGGGATTTTATTTACAGTTGTTTTGACATCCAACAAATTAAGACGGTACGCGTTAAAAACAAGTGACAATTTCTTCGGACAGTCACAGCAAAGTCTACAACCGTCCACCCATCCATGCTGCCGCGTTACAATCCGCTAATTGTCATGTGAATACTACAGTACGCTGAAGGTGTCGCTCAGACGACTGGTTAAATTAATAACACATTGCGCAGATACTACATTGAATCTCAGCACCAATCTCAGCTGTGTGAACCAGTTATTTCGAGTTCTGTCTTAAGCGTAGGCCTACTTCAAGTTGAAAAGCTCTTCAAAACAGGCGCTTTTCGCTTTTGTCAGAGCATAAAACATGCTAATATTGTAATTTTAAGTATGTTTTCGTTCTTTCAGTTATTTCTGGACGGAATGACGGATTTGCTTCAGAACGACGTATTCCAGATGTTTGTCAATGTTGTGTTCCTTGTTCTACGTTCTGGGGACAACTGCTTCTCTTTTCACTTTAGTAGATTCATTTTTCCTCCACTCATTTTGGAGGTCGTTTTGTCCTGTAATCTGTTCTGTCATCTTTTCATTTGTGTTCCTCTGTTTTGGAGATAGTGCCAATGACAGTTCTAAAAAAATATTTGAACGTGTGTAATGACCAAGACGTATTGTCTATTCATAAAACTTACGGAAAAGCCACTGGAACGCTCCCAAAACGTGATCTTGTCCGCTGAATGATCTTTCAGTATTCAGTGTTCTTAAGACAAAAAAAAATAACTGTTACACTTCTTTGCTTATTGCATTTAATTCGCAGTTGGTGCACCTAAATATTGTAAGTAAATACGCCCTGGTTACTAAAGCAATTTAGAGAAGTGGCATTTAAAGTCAACGATAAATACTTTCAGTATTCCGACTCTCAGCAGAGTCTTTGAGACGCAGGCTATTATCACTTCTGAGGCCCCTCTAGGCACACATCGGCTGGTATAATTCCTGCTGCAAGTATAATTGAATCTTGGCAACAACATAGAATAAGTTTGGCAACTGTGGCCGACAAGTTACTTTCTGGCTATCGCACAACTATACTGGTAAATTCACTTGCTCTCACGTGTCTTACCACTGAATAATCTTTGTGATTTTTCACTTAAAGTTAGGTTATCCATTCCACGTGGAAATAGCATCTAATCTCATCTTTCACATCGCAATTTACCTGTCCTAGCCATCACTGGGACAATGAGAGACTAAAAATGCAGCTTTTCAGTAGCTCAGGAATGACGTCATCGCCTGTCAAGTGAAGGTCGTGTTGACTTTTAGTTCCGGTCTTGCTGAAGACCATGTTTCTAGCTGCTCTGTTACACAGAAACAAGGAGCCGAATCGAAAATCAGTAAGTATATCTTAAGAAAACTTCAAATATTTTCGCCCTATTTCCAGTATCTCACAGCTTAGGGGCACAACCGATAATACCTGTCTTGTGACAGCCAGAGCGACAGCACCAGCAGCAGCGAGTACTGTTTGTATAAAAGCGTTTATTTTGCATTTTGTTTACGACCTTCCACTAAGGAAGGGGTTCTATTTGTGTTTATCTGCTCTGCATAGTAACTAACAGTTCTTGATAAAACTTTACGTAGTTTTCGTGTTAGATTTCTTAGTGTTTTCTTGATCGTTTAGAACAGAAAGCGCCCTAAAACCGTCTTTTGTTTGTTTCGCGGCCGTTAGCCACTAGTCACCTGAATCAGCAGTTGTCTTGTGACAGCCAGAGCGACAGCAGCAGCGAGTAGTGTTTGTATAAAGCGTTTATTTTGCATTTTGTTTACAACCTTCCACTAAGGAAGGGGTTCTATTTGTGTTTATCTGCTCTGCATAGTAACTAACAGTTCTTGATAAAACTTTACGTAGTTTTCGTGTTAGATTTCTTAGTGTTTTCTTGATCGTTTAGAACAGAAAGCGCCCTAAAACCGTCTTTTGTTTGTTTCGCGGCCGTTAGCCACTAGTCACTTGAATCAGCAGTTGTCTTGTGACAGCCAGAGCGACAGCACCAGCAGCAGCGAGTACTGTTTGTATAAAGCGTTTTTGTACTTATTTGCTGCGCTTAGCTTTTAAATAGTTTTTCTGGGAAAACCTAGCGTAGTTTTCGCGTCTCGTATTTCAGTGAGTGTTTCTTGATTATCAGAGTAGCTCATCAGAAGATTATCTTGGGAATTTGTCACCGTATAGAGTAGGGTAAACATAGTCATGTGTAGGGGCTGTGGTTGTTGTGAGCGGACGCAAGGAGAATTGGCCACTCTTCGGGGGCAGGTGGAGGCTTTGTCTGTTAGGCTCATCGAGCTCGAGGCGCAGGCGTCGGCTCGTAGTGGCGTTGGGGCAACTGTGGTGAGACCTATGCCTACTTCGGTGGCCTTGGAATCACATGGAACCCCTGATGTCGCTGCGTCTTCCGGCAGTGAGCATCTTACCGGTCAGCCATCACTCCAGGGTGAATGGCGGACAGTGGTGGGCTCGCGCGTGCCTGGCCGAAAGGCGAAGGTGGGATCTGGCCGCGTGGCAGCTGCCTTACCCCTTTCCAACAGGTACGGGGTGCTTCCTAGTGGTGATGACATCGTTTCCGAGCCACCACAGGGTGCCTCGCCTGTTGGGCCAGTGGCCGATTCTCCGGCAAGGTCCCGACAGTCACAGAGGGCGGGCCTATTAGTTATAGGGAGCTCCAACATTAGGCGGGTTATGGAGCCCCTCAGGAAAATAGTGGGTAGGTCGGGGAAGAATGCCAGTGTGCACTCGGTGTGCTTGCCGGGGGGTCTCGTCCGTAATGTGGAGGAGGCCCTTCCGGCAGCTATTGAACGCACTGGGTGTGACCGGCTGCAGATAGTAGCACATGTCGGAACGAATGACGCCTGCCGCTTGGGTTCTGAGGCCATCCTTGGTTCCTTCCGGCGGCTGGCTGATTTGGTGAAGACAACCAGCATCGCACGCGGAGTGCAAGCTGAGCTTAATATCTGCAGCATAGTGCCCAGAGTCGATCGCGGTCCTCTGGTTTGGAGCCGTGTGGAGGGTCTAAACCAGAGGCTCAGACGACTCTGCGACTATAATGGTTGCAAATTCATCGACCTCCGTTATTGGGTGGAGAACTGTAGGGCCCCCCTAGACAGGTCAGGCGTGCACTACACACCGGAAGCAGCTACTAGGGTAGCAGAGTACGTGTGGCGTGCACACGGGGGTTTTTTAAGTTAGAGGGACCCCCCCTTGGGCGAAACGATAAAATACCTGACGGCTTACCAGAGAGGACATTATCATCGTTGATAAAGAATGTCCGTCCTCAGAGACCAAAAACAGGAAAAGTTAACGTAATATTGGTAAACTGCAGGAGTATCCAGGGCAAGGTTCCTGAATTAGTATCTCTTATTGAAGGAAATAGTGCGCATATAGTATTAGGAACGGAAAGTTGGTTAAAACCGGAAGTGAACAGTAACGAAATCCTAGACACAGAATGGAATATATACCGCAAGGATAGGATAAACGCCAATGGTGGAGGAGTATTTATAGCAGTAAAGAATTCAATAATATCCAGTGAAGTTATTAGCGAATGCGAATGTGAAATAATCTGGGTTAAGTTAAGTATCAAAGGTGGGTCAGATATGATAGTCGGATGCTTCTATAGACCACCTGCATCAGCAACCGTAGTAGTGGAGCGCCTCAGAGAGAACCTGCAGAACGTCGTGAAGAAGTTTCGTGATCATACTATTGTAATAGGGGGAGACTTCAATCTACCAGGTATAGAATGGGATAGTCACACAATCAGAACTGGAGCCAGGGACAGAGACTCTTGTGACATTATCCTGACTGCCTTGTCCGAGAATTACTTCGAGCAGATAGTTAGAGAACCAACTCGTGAAGCTAACGTTTTAGACCTCATAGCAACAAATAGACCGGAACTTTTCGACTCCGTGAATGTAGAAGAGGGTATCAGTGATCATAAGTCAGTGGTTGCATCAATGACTACAAGTGTAATAAGAAATGCCAAGAAAGGAAGGAAAATATATTTGCTTAACAAGAGTGATAGGGCACAAATTGCAGAATATCTGAGTGACCACCATCAAACGTTCATTTCTGAGGAAGAGGATGTGGAACAAAAATGGAAAAAATTCAGAAACATCGTCCAGTACGCCTTAGATAAGTTCGTACCGACTAAGGTCCAAAGCGAGGGGAAAGATCCACCGTGGTATAACAATCATGTACGAAAGGTACTACGGAAACAAAGAAAGCTTCATCATAGGTTTAAGAGTAGTCGAATCATAGCTGATAAGGAAAAGCTGAACGAAGTGAAAAAGAGCGTAAAGAGAGCAATGAGAGAAGCATTCAACGAATTCGAACATAAAACATTGGCAAACAATCTAAACAAGAACCCTAAAAAGTTTTGGTCATATGTAAAATCGGTAAGCGGATCTAAATCCCCTATTCAGTCACTCGTTGACCACGATGGAACCGAAACAGAGGACGACCGAAGAAAGGCAGAAATACTGAATTCAGTGTTCCGAAACTGTTTCACTGCGGAAAATCGTAACACGGTCCCTGACTTCAGCCGTCGCACGGACGCCAAAATGGAAAATATTGAAATAAACGATATCGGAATTGAAAAACAACTGCTATCACTTAGTAGCGGAAAAGCATCCGGACCAGACGAGATACCCTTAAGATTCTACAGTGATTATGCTAAAGAACTTGCCCCCTTTCTATCAGCAATTTATCGTAGATCGCTGGAAGAACGTAAAGTACCTAGCGACTGGAAGAAAGCGCAGGTCGTTCCCATTTTCAAGAAGGGTCATTAATCAGATGCGAATAATTATAGGCCTATTTCGCTTACGTCAATCTGTTGTAGAATAATGGAACATGTTTTGTGTTCTCGTATTATGACGTTCTTAGATAATACAAATCTCCTTCATCATAACCAACATGGATTCCGCAAACAGAGATCATGTGAAACTCAGCTCGCCCTATTTGCCCAAGAAATTCACAGTGCCGTAGACACTGGCGAGCAGATTGATGCCGTATTCCTGGACTTCAGGAAGGCATTTGATACGGTTCCGCACTTACGTTTAGTGAAAAAAATACGAGCTTACGGAATATCGGACCAGGTTTGTGATTGGATTCAGGATTTCCTAGAAGAAAGAACACAACATGTCATTCTTAACGGTTCAAAATCTGCAGATGTAGAGGTAATTTCGGGAGTACCGCAGGGAAGCGTGATAGGACCTTTATTGTTTACAATATACATAAATGACTTAGTTGACAACATCGGTAGCTCCGTGAGGCTATTTGCAGATGACACGGTTGTCTACAAGAAAGTAGCAACATCAGAAGACTCGTACGTACTCCAGGAGGACCTGCAGAGGATTAATGCATGGTGCGACAGCTGGCAGCTTTCCCTAAACGTAGATAAATGTAATATAATGCGCATACATAGGGGCAGAAATCCATTCCAGTACGATTATGCCATAGGTGGTAAATCATTGGAAGCGGTAACGACCGTAAAATACTTAGGAGTTACTATCCGGAGCGATCTGAAGTGGAATGATCACATAAAACAAATACTGGGAAAAGCAGGCGCCAGGTTGAGATTCATAGGAAGAATTCTAAGAAAATGTGACTCATCGACGAAAGAAGTAGCTTACAAAACGCTTGTTCGTCCGATTCTTGAGTATTGCTCATCAGTATGGGACCCTTACCAGGTTGGATTAATAGAAGAGATAGACATGATCCAGCGAAAAGCAGCGCGATTCGTCATGGGGACATTTAGTCAGCGCGAGAGCGTTACGGAGATGCTGAACAAGCTCCAGTGGCGGACACTTCAAGAAAGGCGTTACGCAATACGGAGAGGTTTATTATCGAAATTACGAGAGAGCACATTCCGGGAAGAGATGGGCAACATATTACTACCGCCCACATATATCTCGCGTAATGATCACAACGAAAAGATCCAAGAAATTAGAGCAAATACGGAGACTTACAAGCAGTCGTTCTTTCCACGCACAATTCGTGAATGGAACAGGGAAGGGGGATCAGATAGTGGTACAATAAGTACCCTCCGCCACACACCGTAAGGTGGCTCGCGGAGTATAGATGTAGATGTAGATGTAGATGTACCTAATTCTGGTTCTGTTGACATCGCTTTGATTTTTGTGAATACATAGTTTTATTTACAAAATTCCACATTTCCATGCCACAGAGGGTGACAACAGTACACACACTGTTTCGAGGTCCAAAGTGAATAATATCTTACTAATTTATGTTGTTATAGGTACGGTTGTGTTACTGATACTTTATACACTCCTGGAAATGGAAAAAAGAACACATTGACACCGGTGTGTCAGACCCACCATACTTGCTCCGGACACTGCGAGAGGGCAGTACAAGCAATGATCACACGCACGGCACAGCGGACACACCAGGAACCACCGTGTTGGCCGTCGAATGGCGCTAGCTGCGCAGCATTTGTGCAACGCCGCCGTCAGTGTCAGCCAGTTTGCCGTGGCATACGGAGCTCCATCGCAGTCTTTAACACTGGTAGCATGCCGCGACAGCGTGGACGTGAACCGTATGTGCTGATGACGGACTTTGAGCGAGGGCGTATAGTGGGCATGCGGGAGGCCGGGTGGACGTACCGCCGAATTGCTCAACACGTGGGGCGTGAGGTCTCCACAGTACTTCGATGTTGTCGCCAGTGGTCGGCGGAAGGTGCACGTGCCCGTCGACCTGGCACCGGACCGCAGCGACGCACGGATGCACGCCAAGACCGTAGGATCCTACGCAGTGCCGTAGGGGACCGCACCGCCACTTCCCAGCATATTAGGGACACTGTTGCTCCTGAGGTATCGGCGAGGACCATTCGCAACCGTCTCCATGAAGCTGGGCTACGGTCCCGCACACCGTTAGGCCGTCTTCCGCTCACGCCCCAACATCGTGCAGCCCGCCTCCAGTGGTGTCGCGACAGGCGTGAATGGAGGGACGAATGGAGACGTGTCGTCTTCAGCGATGAGAGTCGCTTCTGCCTTGGTGCCAATGATGGTCGTATGCGTGTTTGGCGCCGTGCAGGTGAGCGCCACAATCAGGACTGCATACGACCGAGGCACACAGGGCCAACACCCGGCATCATGGTGTGGGGAGCGATCTCCTACACTGACCGTACACCACTGGTGATCGTCGAGGGGACACTGAATAGTGCACGGTACATCCAAACCGTCATAGAAGCCATCGTTCTACCATTCCTAGACCGGCAAGGGAACTTGCTGTTCCAACAGGACAATGCACGTCCGCATGTATCCCGTGTCACCCAACGTGCTCTAGAAGGTGTAAGTCAACTACCCTGGCCAGCAAGATCTCCGGATCTGTCTCCCATTGAGCATGTTTGGGACTGGATGAAGCGTCGTCTCACTCGGTCTGCACGTCCAGCACGAACGCTGGTCCAACTGAGGCGCCAGGTGGAAATGGCATGGCAAGCCGTTCCACAGGACTACATCCAGCATCTCTACGATCGTCTCCATGGGAGAATAGCAGCCTGCATTGCTGCGAAAGGTGGATATACACTGTACTAGTGCCGACATTGTGCATGCTCTGTTGCCTGTGTCTATGTGCCTGTGGTTCTGTCAGTGTGATCATGTGATGTATCAGACCCCAGGAATGTATCAATAAAGTTTCCCCTTCCTGGGACAATGAATTCACGGTGTTCTTATTTCAATTTCCAGGAGTGTATTTCATTAAAACAGACTTTCGTCAATGTTATTGTAGCAAGTTTTATTTCATTTGTACTAGGACAATGCATATTTTAACAGCAATTCCCATTAATTTACTGTACACAAAAAACATCACTCACCAAATATCTATTGCCATTATCTCAAACAGTCTGACAATGCTCAAGTAGTTTATCTACTCCATATATGTAAGAATCTACTAGCTCTACGTTAAAGATGTCAAACCGGGTCAGAAGTGCATTTTAGTCCGGAAAGGAATTTTCTTAGGGGTTGTTTGGTAAGAAGTGGGGTAGGTAAACATCTGAGAGCATAAAACCAGAATATTAAGTTTGAGAGTTATGATTTCCCAAATAACCTGCTGGATAGTTTTGGTTTTGAAATTAGTGTCTCTTATCGTGTAGCAACAAGTGATGCAATGCTGTCTGATTTGTCTTATACTCCTACCAAAAGATGAGTCAGCTGTTGGCATACACACTGCAATGGACACGCCTCTAGGAGAGGAGCTCCTAGTGCACAGCACTGACGCCGAGCATGTTCACACTAAGCTTTGTTCGAGCATTTCGGCTCTCACATTAATTTCTTGTTAAGAAGTTAACGCAACGGAATTATAACTTGCGTAGAAGTAATAATGCAGTAGTAATCACAGTTTGATTTTTGTTGCTTTCAAGTTGAGCATGGAGTAATCCTATTCCCGACTCGAACCTGTGGAAAAATCATGCCAATACGATCGTTCTTAAGAAATAAAACCTTTTCTGGAATGTTTTGCCCAACAGCACTCGCCCCACACACGACAAATATTCAGTGCTGCCTCTGCTGCCTTCATCCCCTTTATTAAAACCAAAGCGAGTAGTGTGCCGAAAATGTTAGTCCTTTTTCCACTTGCGAGTATTTTACAGCTGTAACAACTTTAATCCACTGTTTATCATTGTCCCTTTTTTAGGACATATTGCATTTATTTCCACATTAGATTTTAGGTAAAGGATTAATTTTCCTATTCGCACTTGGCTGCGTTGTACGCCTGCTGGTGGGTTCGCCTGGGCGATGTCCTTTTAACATTCAGTATATTTAAAAATTTCTGAAGTTGCTGCAATATCAGTTCATCTTACACACTTCTTATGTACAAAAATTACTATTTACATTGAGATATGCTGCGTTTACATTGTATGGTATTTTCCCCACAGCTAGATGGTGTAGTGAAATGTGTTTCCATTTTACCATTCAAGTAAGATAGAAACGTATCACATGGACTTACAGTTGGATTAAGTTCCATCAGAACCATAGTATGAAGTTAATGGAGATGAAGCTAATGACTGGTAATTATTCCACCCAATCCAGATGCAGTAATAGATGCGGAAAACGTTGCAGAAAATATTCTGAACAAAGACTGTCGTACCAGGTGTAACACGTATTTTGGAAGATATAACCAACAGGGGTGAAGCTATTTTATCTATTTACCTCAAGAAGCTTAGTAAATCAGTAGGACATGAACTGCGAAGTAGCGCATTAGGTCTACCCACAATGAGAGATGTGAACCGAAGCATGCTCTGAAGCTGATACGAAAAATGAAGGGTGAAAAAATTAAAGCGTCCAACGACTACATTTTTGACAAAGAGAATGAACTTCTGGTTGTGAAAACTGTGGCTACACAAACTGGTTTGTTATCGGTCAAATTACATTTCTTCTTGAACATACTCACAGGCAAATTAAAAGGAAACCTCTGTTTCAATGCTACATACCTTTGAAGAATACAGCGCACTCATGGGTGGCGTTTATCTGATGGACCAGCAGATATCACTTTATACGACGGTAAAATCAAAACATTGAGGGTCCATAATTCACTAAGGTGTCATTTGAATGGTAAACACATGGTAAACATACCAAATTTCTAACCCAAACGAGAAGCTGTCACTGAAAGAGAATAGTGATGTTGCACATTTAAAGGTAACAGGATAAACACCGAAATGCAAGGTGACCACAAGGACGAAAATTCACGAGAGGACAGGTGAGCACAGATGTAGAACTAGATACAGGGAATCGCTTTAGCTGCAAAGTAAAACAGCAAGGATGTGCATACGGCAATAATGCTCTGCATTTTGATAGCTGATTTTGCCAATGTCTTAAGGATGGAACTGCCTACAGTTCTGTTCTAATCTAAAATTTTTCAGAACAGTTTTTCATTTCATTTCATTCAAATATTGAAAAGTAATGTTCTGGCAAATAATGGATTGAGTTTCAAGCCTGCAAAATTCAATACGTAACTTCAAGATATATACTAGAACTCCAAGTAAGAAAGACAGTTGACAAACACCTGGTGTACGGCGAGGAACTCTCGAGCGTCATCTGTTGTGACCTTGACTTTCTGGAAGTTTGTTACTGGGAGGCTAGACAGTGAAGCGAATTATGTCGGATTCCATCAGACGTAACTTAAGCAGACGTCAGAAATAGGATTTCAAAATTATTCAAATGGCTCCGGGCACTATGGGATTTAACTTCTGAGGTCATCAGTTCCCTAGGACTGAGAACTACTTAAACCTAACTAACCTCAGTACATCACACATCCACGCCCGAGGCAGGATTCGAACTTGCGGCCGTAAAGGTCGCGCGGTTCTAGACTGTAGCGCCTAGAATCGTTCGGCCAGCCGGTCGGACAGAAATAGGATTTCGGAAGTAAAACATCGAGGCGTCTCGGTCTTGTGGCTTTGTATCAGCACTGCTCTGCTCGACGTGTACCACTAGATCACGAGCACATACAGTTCTATAACGGCCAGTGAAGAACGATAGCACTTGCTCCGCACGCTTCCGCATAATTTAGCGTTGCCAGATGATGCACACGGCCGGATTTACAATTATGAGGTGCAGCCAGTTGTATTGGCCGCCTTCAGCAAGCGATGTGACAGTCTGCGAGGGCCGCCAGGTTTTATGTCAGACTTTACAATTTCACACTCAAAACCCATTCCACTTTTCACGAGAATGTGACATGTGACACCATGTAAGAATTTTAATAACTTGAATGGCAGTAAAATTATGAACGTGTCATTTCTACAACATTTCCAGTTTCTCTTCGTTGCCATGGCCACAAATTCTTTGTACATCCATAGTTTAAGTGGAGAGCAGTGGGACGTCAGCTGGTATAAATTTATATTAAAAATGAAGAAATTCCTCCAGCTGTATTTAACAGTGGCGTAGCCTGAGGGGAGACTTTGAGACTTAGTCTCTCCTGTATTCGTGCTTAAAAAATGCAATAGTTATTCATAACAAAAATATAAACAACTTTCTACTAAGAGCACTAAATGTGCTAAGACATCAGCTTTGTAACCCCCGCCGCCGTACCCTGAGTATTGGTGCATCTGCCTGCTTGAGACTCGACTGCTCTCAGTCTCCGCCTCCCTTCCCTTACCTGGCTGTGTGCGCCTGAGCGTTCTCGGCTCCCCTCCACTTTCCCTCTCCCAAGAAGGCCGGTGCGCTGCACTTGCTACCAGGTATGGAGACTAGTCTCTGCCGCTTCCATGCTGGCTTTTAACACGGAAGTGAAATCGCGCGGTTTGTGTTCATAGTCATTCTTGTGTGATTTTAGTGCATATTTTCGTTGTGTCGCCAACATGAGTGACCCAGCAGCTGAACACCTTATAGAATTTTTATTAAAAACTCTTTTCTACATTAACGTACGAAAAAATGACCTACTCCTATACTCAGTGTAGTTTTAAGTGAAGCCAAACAAAAACGCACTTTTCAGACAGCCTGGTACGGAAAGTATGCTTGGCTGACTGCGAATGCGGTTATTAACAGATTATATTGTTGTATATGTCTTCTGTTTGGTGGTGAAAAATAATGCAGTGAGGGCATTTGTACAATAAAGAACTTTGACAGGAAAGCACAAAAGCATCAGATATCAAAACGTCACCTGCAGAACAAAAAATCATTTCAGTTAATAGGCAAAAGTAGAATGAGCACGCCCTTTCTGAAGCTTGTCGCCTGACAACAATAAAATACAACAAACAAGCTGCATCCAGCAGGAGAGTATTGGCCCGTCTTATTCAGGCAATTTAATTTCTTTGTAAACAAGAACTAGCCTTTCGCGGCCATCGAGAAGACCAATCCTCCAGCAACAATCTGGAATTGTTGGATTTACTAGCTCAAGGAGAGCAGTTAATCCGAGACCATCTGTCTTCTTCAGCCTTTAAAGCAACTTCTCCAGATATACAGAATGATTTAATAGAAATGATAACTCTAGCAGTTAATGAGAAAATAAAATCTGAAATTCATTTCGATTCAGGCTGATGAAACAGATGTGTCATGCAAGCGGCAAAAGAGTATAATATTCAGGTATTGTATTGCAGACAAAATTGAGGAAAGATTCGTTGGATTTTACAATGTTACTGGAAAGAAACTGCTGAAGGTTTGTCAAACATTATTCATACAGTACTGAAAGAATGGAATGTGGAAGGAAAAGTGGTTGGTTAAACATATGATGGCGGTTCAGTAATGGCGGGCAGAGAAAGAGGGCTGCAAGTATTGGTGAAGCAGTTCTGCCCCTATGCACTGTTTATTCATTGTTACGCACACCAGCTGAATTTGGTTCTGTTACATGCCTCCAAAATCAAACGACAAGTGCGCATGTTTGTAAGTGAGCTTACTGTATTCCATTAGTTTTTCAGCAAATCATCTAAACGAACTGTATTGCTAACTGAGAAAGGCTTTAAACTGCCACATGCAAGCAACACTCGCTGGAATTTTCGTTCCAGGCAGTTTCAACAACATCTAGTCATTTCTCAGGGCTATATAGTGGTTTTAATAAAATATTTGATGATACAGACTCTCAGTGGGACCCAGAATCTTTGAGCTGTGCTTTGGGAATGAAACGACTGTTGGATGATATTACGTTTGTCTACTTGCTTTGCTTCTACCGAGGGTGCTTTGTTTATGTTGATCATCTCTTTAATGTTCTTCAGTCAAAATCTGTCAGTGTAACTGCTTGCCACAACGAAATAAGAACTGTTTTGAGAAACGTACGACAGTTAAGATCGGAAACATTCGTTGATGAATGCATTAAATGTCGCTTGTGTTTGAATGCAACTTCTTATTCTGTGGCAGTCAAAAGACATCTCTCAGGGCACTAACTTACGAGATACTGGATTTGCAAATTGGTCAGATGGAAAGAAGGTTTCAAGACCTTCCCCAAATTCAGTTTGTTGAACTTTTGAACGAAAAATGTTTCCCGAACTATCAAATAGAATTCCCAAAGTTGAAACTGCTTCAATTATTAGAACAGTATCCTTTTTTTAAACAAGAACAACTTGACAATGAACTGTGTAGTATATACGCTGATGAGAAAAAACACTTATCTCCAAGAATCCTCTTAAAGTACATTGTCAACAACAATTTAGACTTCGTTTATGAAGAAACAACTAAGTTCCAGCATTTGGTTTTGACCCTACCCGCAACTACAGCAAGCTGTGAACGAAGCTTGAGTATTCTTAAAACGAGTGAAGAATTAATGGAATTCAATGCCCAACATCCGGCTGTCGTGTTTGAGCACGTTAGCAACAGAAATGACACTACTTGGAGAGCTATCCAGTGATCAGATCTTTGTACACCGAGTTATAGACTTATTCGTGGGAAGAAAAAACAGGCGCATTGCACTTGTGCACAAGAAAAAAAATATAAGTGCTTCTTCTCTTACTGCTGGAGTTCTACAAATTTGTCACCGTTCCTTGAACTAGTTATTATTATTATTATTATTATTATTATTATTATTATTATTATTAATAATATTATTGGCGGTGGTAGTAGTACTAGTAGTAGTTTTATCTGATGAATTTTGTTTCATTTGTTTAAATTATTATTGTACTATTTTGTCTCCCTATAATAACTGCAGTCTCCCCAACGTTTACAACCACGCTACGCCACTGGTATTTAAGGTGTCGATTTTATTTAGGCAACTAGTTTCAACTTAACACCGCCATCTTCAGGCCCTATAAAATATACCATACCTACAACAACCAATGTAACATCAGTAATCTACAAGTTATTTTGTAAGAAAATTATCATGAACATATTACATGATGGACGAATTCAATAAAATTACATTTTGGCCGTTTTCATTAAATACAATCATTCACGAAATTAACAATTTATGTGGTTCCACCAAGCACAAATTATAAGATCGCTTTTATTACAGATCAATGTCAAGCATTAAACGAAATGGGAGTATACATAAAATTAGGTGACAAGCCGTAATGCTTACGGATAATCAACAGTGCTGAAAAGAATATGCATTGCTAATCAGACATATGAAGAGTAAGATTATTAAACAACAGTAAAGGGAGGGAAAGGTAGAAATAGAGTTATGTTTGCATAACACTGCATTGTCATCATACTAAAGTGACAGTGAAACAATTTACTTAAACAACGTCAATCATAACGCCGCAAAACGAATAAGACCGGAAAACGAGTATGGAACCTAGTTAATAAAAGGTAGTCTTTGGTATAAAATACATACGAATCAATCCAAAATCTACTCATTCAAACAAAAAATTTAAGTTATCATGCCGCTGAAAAACCTTATTTCAACGTCTTTGTCTCATCGACGTCAGTAATCTTTGTCACAAGTAGTGTAATTCTAGTATTCTTGCATGATCAATAGAACGATAAATTTCGTAGCAATACTCCAAAAGTAGTAACTAGGTACTGACAGTCTTAAAAATTCGTCACACCTGTAAAGTATTTGCTGTTCCTCTAATAAACAATTACCAGAATGAAGATACAGTAAAGTATACAGCGTATAACACTCGTATTGTGAATGTGATCTAGTCAAAGGTTGATTACGGTTATTACACTCAGTGACATGTGTAACCACTACTTATTATGACAGCGGAAAGTCTAACAACCAATATCACCATTATACCATGGGCACTCATTCGTTTCGCTTATCCATATACAGCAGTTCTTGTATAAAATTACTAGTTAAAATATAAGCTATCCACTGATAACGAGGACAAGCATGAGAGTGGGAAGTAAAATTATTCTGGACACAAGGACTCTTAGTGATTAGGATGAAATTGACTTAACAGCGAACTACGATAATGTGTCCAGTATGGAGTCTGACAAGGGAAAGTCAATTTGCTATCTAATTGACCACATAGTGAACTCCACAGTAGGTATAATCGAGCACAAACACATGAACTACTATCTTATAATCAATATTAAGGGGCAAGCATCCATATATAGGGGTGTCAATCCAAGTACATGAATTCACATAATGTAGAGGCCAATCCTCAATCACAATATGGAAAACCATGATAACCTGCACAAATGATCTCTTTTGAAGTCGCTATACCTGGTATAAATTTTTGAATTAGATGTGGTTTATTCGCCAACTGCATTTGTAAACCATTCTTAACATTGTTTAGGCCTTCATAGAGATTTCAAATAGTGAAAAAAAATTATAACCTCAAAATGTTCTGGAGGCACATTCGTTTTCCGGTGTACAGAATAATCTTTTAATGACCATTAACAACTTATTAGGGGAAATCGCACAAACTACATGACAATCCACTAGCAATCTAGAAGCCAATTGTCAACCACAACATGGAAAACCATGAGAATCTGTATTGACGACTGGCATCCGCTAATCGTTAACAGGCCGATGTGTCTCGCGATAACGTGTCATGTAATCAATGGAAAAATAACTGTCCTACTTACACAACTTTTGTAAATATTTATGACTGTTTATCTGCACTACCGAAAAAATACTGTTAACTTCAATGTGAGTGGTTATTTCCTGTGCATACGTAAGTCAGTACTGCTATATACTGTATGTCAAAGGAAACCGAAAGTAGTATTTAAAACTGTATCGATGTCTACTCATCACGCTATAAATCTCTAAACTTCCACCACCACCACCACCACCACCACCACCACCACCACCACCACACTTAACCCTACCACAAAAAAAACTAGAAAACCGAAGTTGGAATCTAACACTTCCCTTTACCTTTATAGGTCAATAGCAACTAACGATATCAAACCAGCCGTAGTTACAATCACACCTTGCTATCAAACACTTCACTAAAGTCATCTACATCCATACTCTGCAAGCCACCTGACGGTGTGTGGCGGAGGGTACCTTGAGTACCTCTATCGGTTCTCCCTTCTATTCCAGTCTCTTATTGTTCGTGGAAAGAAGGATTGCCGGTATGCCTGTGTGGGCTCTAATCTGATTTTATCCTTACAGTCTCTTCGCGAGATATACATAGGAGGGAGCAATATACTGCTTGACACCTCGGTGAAGGTATGTTCTCGAAACTTCAACAAAAGCCCGTACCGAGCTACTGAACGTCTCTCCTGCAGAGTCTTCCACTGGAGTTTATCATCTCCGTAACGCTTTCGCGATTACTAAATGATCCTGTAACGATGCGCGCTGCTCTGCGTTGGATCTTCTCTCTGTCTTCAAAAATTGGTTCAAATGGCTCTGAGCAGTATGGGACTCAACATCTGTGGTCATAAGTCCCCTAGAACTTAGAACTACTTAAACCTAACTGACCTAAGGACATCACACACATCCATGCCCGAGGCAGGATTCGAACCTGCGACCGTAGCAGTCGCGCGGTTCCTGACTGAGCTCCTAGAACCGCTAGACCACCGTGGCCGGCTCTCTCTGTCTTCTATCAGCCCTGTCTGGTACGGATCGCACACTGCTGAGCAGTATTCAAGCAGTGGGCGAACAAGCGTACTGTAACCTACTTCGTTTTCGAATTGCATTTCCTTAGGATTCTTCCAATGAATCTCAGTCTGGCATCTGCTTTACCGACGATCAACTTTATATGATCATTTTAAATCACTCCTAATGCGTACTCCCAGATAATTTATGGAATTAACTGCTTCCAGTTGCTGACCTGTTGAATTGTAGCTAAATAAGGGATCTTTCCTTCTATATATTCGCAGCACATTACACTTGTCCACATTGAGATTCAATTTCCATTCCCTGCACCATGCGTCAATTCGCTGCACATCCTCCTGCATTTAAGTACAATTTTCCATTGTTACAACCTCTAGATATACCACAGCCATCATCCGCAAAAAGCATCAGTGAACTTCCGATGTCATCCACAAGGTCATTTATGTATATTGGGACTAGCAACGGTCCTACGACACTCTCCTGCGGCACACCTGAAATCACTCTTACTTCGGAAGACTTCTCTCCATTCAGAATGACATGCTGCGTTCTGTTATCCAGGAACTCTTCAATCCAATCACACAACTGGTCTGATAGTCCATATGCTCTTCCTTTGTTCATAAGTCAACAGCAAAGCAAAATACCAAATCAATACAAACCAACAAAAAAAACCACAACCAAATAAAACTCCCACCCAGCCCACAATCCAACTCCCCACCCCAAAAAAAATGAAAGGCGCATAAACAAAGAAAAACAAAAACACTTTAGAAATCAACAACCGTACCAAACAAATCGTCTACACAAAATAAAAAACCACCACATCCATCTACAAACAACTAACGACACCCCCCCCCCCCCTCTCTCCAAGCCACAGCCACAAACCCCCAGCCAACACCTAACCCACAACCTTTGGCCTATACATCCTACTAACCACCCTTAAAAAACCCTGAAACTACGATAGCCCTCATGGATGCTCTTCCACCAACAGCACTCACCCAGGTGACACTGAAGGTTAGAAGAGCGCCTCTTCCCCTACCAATCACCGACTTAACTGCTGCCCAAAACCCCTCCATAATATTCTTACAGGCCTCTATCTCATCATTCTATAACTCAACACTGTGGTTCAGTACTATATGATTGTACCCGTAATGACGCAACCAGCTATAAGAAGAAAACGGGTCAAACTATAGTGGTACCCTCTTCAATTAAATCCTCAATCAGTCCCACTAATTCCCTCTTTGTCCAGAACCCCCCCCCCCCCACACACACACACACACACACACACACACACACACACACACACACACACACACACACACACACACACACACACAAAAAATGAATCAACCAACCAACGACTTACCCCTCTTATACATTCTCTTCCCATACTGCGACTCATCAATCTTCACAACACCACCCAGACCATCCAACCTACCCCTGTACTCAATATATTCAGAACACACCTCACAACAATAATACCAATTAAGCACCGTTATCTCACTCATACCCACCTCAAGCGCACAGAAACTGTGAGCGAATTTATAACAAAAATGATACGTCGTCAACACTATTTCTCGCATGCCCAACCTAGACTTCTCGAACCAGGAACCTCGCCTAACGGAGCGCCATAAGTTATCCTTACGAAATCTCCACATATAGCCGTCCCTGGTCCGAGACGCCGGAATTTTAGTAAGCCTCATTTCTTCACGACACACTGAACACTTCACGACTTCAGCCAAGAGGCCGAATAGCTGAAGAAATTTTATTAGAGACAACGCACTGTCCCTCATCATATCCATAACAAACGCATGAACAAAGCAATTTACCAAAATTCATACACGACGAACAGAAAAAATCTACAATGACGTAGACATAACAAAACCAAAATAGTTAACGCACTAAAAATATTACGCTGAAAGCAGTCACCACCGATACCACACACGTGCAATGCTACCACGCAAAAGAACATCATACGCCACGTAACACGCGGAAATACGGAAGCGTCCGATCCCACCCGTCTGCTTTGCCCCATGACGTCACAAATATGGCGGAAACAAAAACAAATACACACAGTTTCCACAAGAAGCCTAATGACACTAACGGGACAAGCGCGGGAAATGGGGTGTTTTGGGTGGGGGGCAAACTAAATATAAACAAATTTAGACGCCTTGCGTAGCTACAACGTGTAAGTGAAGACAGCCATGCATGAATACCCACCCACCTCCCCAGGGGTCGTAACCCCCGCAACCCACAGAAGATAAAGATGCTTCAATAGCTGATTAGTGTTTTTTGCCTTTTAAAAAAAAAATCTCACGGGATAGAACGAACAGATCAGAAAGATAAATATAATAAACTAAAACAGAAATTCGAGGAAACAGATAATTAAAATAAGTAATAAGTGTTTTTAAATTTTAAAAAAATCTCACGAGATAGAAGGAACAGATCAGAAAAGTAAATAAAATAAGAAAACAGAACTGGAGACAGTCACACTCAAACCAAACTCCGCGCCGTCATAACGTCACACACAACACCCTTACGTCACGGGTCAAAGCCGACACGTTGGATCGGACGCTTCTGTCGACCCCAAAATGTTTGCAATGAGCGTGCTATTATGCACGTTGTCTCAGAGGAAAGTTTTAAAGAGTTTATGCATCACATGTTTAAAAGAAATAATGTGGACACTGTCATTTCCAGTGAAGCTAAGAAGTTGCCTTATTTGATTAACTTAACAGCACCGCAAAATACAATATACAGGAAATATAAACGACTTCACTTACTGTGGTTGTTGACTGGAAAACTTGGATAGGACTGGAAAACTTGGAAAGATCTGGAAAAACTAGTGGAATTATCAAAAAACTAGTGGAATTATCAAAAAACTAGTGGAATTATCAAAAAACTAGTGGAATTATCAAAAAACTAGTGGAATTATCAAAAAACTAGTGGAATTATCAAAAAACTAGTGGAATTATCAAAAAACTAGTGGAATTATCAAAAAACTAGTGGAATTATCAAAAAACTACTGGAATTATCAAAAATTACTGAAAATATCTAAAATTACTGAAAATATCAAAAATTACTGAAATAACAGAAAATTTCAAAAACTACTGAAATAACAGAAAATTTCAAAAACTACTGAAATAACAAGAAAACCTCAAACACCAGTGAAACAACAGGAAAACTACAGGAACAACAAATGGAAAAACAGGAAAAACTTGAAACACAGAAATAATCTCGAGCAATACGTAGAACACTCCAACGGCAAGCAAAGCAGGCAGCGGAATAACCTACAGCCGTTCGTTTCGTCCGTCACAGCAGTCAGCAACATCACGTGACTCGCCAATAGCGCCTCTCGTGGTGCCTCACTAAGTCTAACATACACCAGCCTACTGATCGACCAACCGACAAATTGGACGTGTGTCGGTGCATTGACCGACCGACCGACGAACTTTCATTGTCAAGAAGTCACGCGTGTCGGACCATCCGACAGCCGACTCCCCCCCGCCACTCGACCCAAAAAACTGTGTTGTGTGTTACTTGATCGTGCGAACCGCCCATTTAAAATTCGTGTTTTGACACTGATCGTGGGATTAAATACTGTTCTAATATACATGACAAGGCGCAAGACGGACGAAACTTTAAGGACAGAATCTTTAGAGAAATTCACCAACTGCCGATGTTTGTGCAACATGTCATGCGAGGAGTATAGCAATAGAGATGCAAGAAATGAAGCGCTTCTTTCATTTTTAACGTATCCATAATGGTTTCATGTGGAACGTAGAGAAAGTAAAAGATACACACTTTTTGTATAACTGTTTTTCGGTTTTATTTCCAATACGTATCGGAAATGAAACCTGAAATTCAAATTATAGACACTTGACGGTCGTTTGTTCATAAAATACACTTGAGACATTTTAGAAGTGCTAAGAAAATCCTACCTATCGTCACGCCTTCTTCTATGAAGAGCAAAGTAAAGGACTTTTTTTACAGTACTAACAGCTGCTAAGTGCTTCCATCCTTATGAATCTGTTGCTGAACTTGTTACATAATGTGCGCCGACGCCATTTGCAGTCTTTCTTCTTCTGATTTGAACTGAGTTTCTTGGGCTAACAGGAGATATCTTTTATATTACACACATAAATTATTCATTACGTTTTCACGAACATAATTTATTTTATTTGTTTTGCCTTTGCTTTATCACGGCATATTTCCTTAGGAAACTATGAATCACTTTCCAGGTTTCAAGAAACATTTTAGATAAAATTTGTGGGGATCCATTTCGCCGAATTTGAGGTCTTCACAACATATGCCAATGCCTAGAAATCGTGGTGTAGCTAACAGCCTCTCTAGCAGTTTACAGCTAACAGTTCCATGAAAAAGAGTAGCAGTTATCCAGAATTCTTAATTTTCTATCATAGATACAAAAAGATCTATAGGAGGGTGCTGATTGCTGCAAAAAGTCGTTTAATCACAAAATAATATATAATGTAGAGAATAAAAGAAAAGCAGTCTGGGATGTCATAAAAAAGGAAACGGGGAGAGACAAACAAACACAGAATAACATATTGCTAAGGGAGGGGGATAAGGTAATAAATGATCCACAACACTTATAAAACTATGTAAACGGGCATTTTTCAAGTATTCCAGAGAAGTTACAGCAAAAATTCCCCAAAACAAATATAATTCCTGTAAATAATGTTGCACTAAATACAATGATGTTACTTCCAACCACAGAGGAAGAAACCAATAAAAATGTTCAAAAACTAAAAAATAAAAAGTTAGTAGGTTTCTATGAAGTACAAATGTGTGTACTGAAAAAATGCATAGGTATTATACAAGGCCCCTTAACAAATATAATAAAAGAATACTTCACAAATGGCTCTGGTTCAAATGGCTCTGAGCACTGTGGGACTTAGCATCTGAGGTTATCAGTCCCCTAGACCTTAGAACTACTTAAACCTAACTAACCTAAGGACATCACACACATCCATGCCCGAGGCAGGATTCGAACCTGTGACTGTAGCTGCCGCGCGGTTCCAGACTGAAGCGTCTAGAACCGCTCGGTCACACCAGCCAGCTAATCCTTCACATTAGACACATTTCCAGAGCAGTTAAAACAGGCTTAAGAAAGGTAACGCTGAAGACATAGAAAATTACCAGCCCATTTCCCTGCTGTCAGCATTCTCAAAAATAATACAAGCAATTATGAAAGACGAAAGCAAGATTTTATCACTGAGAAAACAAGAGAACTCCTTGCAGAGAAAGCAAATCAAATTCTCAAGAAAGTTTACGATTGGTCAATAAGCAATAAAGTGCCATTAAACAGAAAGAAAATTAATGCCATGAATTCCAGTTTGAAGAGAGAAAAATGACAATGTAAAATTAAATGTGGATGGCACCACTATAGACTGTGTAACAAATGCAGAGTTTCTAGGAATGAATATTGAGTCTCAGTTGAAGTGGTGTGAACACACAAAGGTACTTGCAAACAGAATGCCATCAGCATGTTATGCACTTAGAATCCTATAATCAGTGTGTAACGTGCAGTGTCTTTTAGCTACACATTGTTCTTATGTACACTCAATTCTTAGCTACTGAGCTGTGGCTGGCTCGTGTTATGCTTTGCATTAAACCTCGGTTGCTATTCTGTGATTAGTCTCCCGCAGTTATCGCGATTATGTTGTTATCCTCTCTCTTCGCGAGTCACAGCAGCAGGGTGCATCAATACTCGCACCCTTGTACTACCTTTGACCCCGCCCTTGTCGTTTCCGGCTGTGCCGTGTGCGGGAAGTTGCTCAGTTCGTGTGGAGCAGCGAGGAAGTCTCCGTGTCGCTTGTCCGGCCGGGGCCGCTGGCGGCGTCCACGCGCGGTCGGGGTGTGAGGGGCCGTTCCCATTGCTACGAGTCCGTGGCTCACCGACCCCGGACACAAAAGTTGAGTCTTTACTTAGTCTAACAGCCAGCCCCAACCTTTCACATTGTGTCGTTTGAATTTCGTTGTGGGCTGTTGAGACATTCCCACAAGCAACAATGTGTGTTTTCAAGTTGGCGAAATTCTAGCAGCCCTCCTGTGGAGTGTAACTTAAATGGATTATTTTTGAATTGAAGTCCCCCAGCAGAATCTTCTGCCTTGTGTCCGTTAACGTTCCAGTTACCTGCCCCGGCCTTGACGTATATTCAGGCAGTATATTTTTCTCGTCGTGTTGTGGCTGTCCAGCACGGTGTGTAGTTTCACAGCTGAATGCGTAATTCGTTGTGAGCGCCGATACCTCCTGCATTGTTCCACTGAACTCCCTACTGTGTGCCGGTCGGGTGGAGCGGAAGTTAACCCGTCGCTCGGTCCGTTGACTGTCTGTCAGTTGGGTTGCCGTCGGACTGAGAACTGTTGGGCTGACTGCTTGTCTCACCTTCGCGAGCGTTAGTGTTTGAATTCCAGGCTGACCCTTGGAAACTTCTGAGCGCCGTTTGATGTGCTGCCTTTTCTTATCCATGTTGTTTGTTTCTGTATGGCTTCTAGCTGATTTTAAATTAAAATTGGTTTGCCCTTAAGGCGTGAGATTGTTTGGGCCTTCAGCCTAATTTAGAGAAATGTTTTAAATGAAGCCTTCTGCCTTTTAAAATTAAAGTTCTTGTTTTTGAGTCTTAAGTGATTGGCCTTCAGCTGGTTTTAAATTAAAGTTGTTTTGCCCTTGAAGCGTGAGATTGAAAGGCGCATTTTGCCAGGAATTCTAAAATTGATGTTTTGCTTACTCTGTTTTTAATGTTTTCTTATTCCTGTAATGTTTGTCAAATGAATAAAGTAGTATGTTCGAGAGTAACTGACAGCCACTCATTTTGGCCCCTTTCCACAAATTAAACTACCTGCCCTGTCCTGCGTGTATAGCAGGGGATCTCACTGTTTGGTCTTGGATTATTCCAGGCACACCTTTTCCTTTACATTCGCTCCTGAGGAGAAGTTTGGCCTTTGTGAATGCGCTGAACCTATTGTACATCGAGTTGTCGGCGCTTTGGCTGTTGAGGCCGTAGCTAAAAAGTTTGATCTGGCTCATCTATTGCCCCATCAGGCTTTTGCACAGTTCTCCTCAGCTCTTGAGTGGTAACTTGGGTGTTACTAACATCCTTGACTATCATATCCGTCTGCGCGACAATATGCCGGTCAGGCAGTCCCCACGTCGCCCTTCACCCCCTAAGGTGAAGATACTCGAGTCTAAAACATCTCAGATGCTCCAACAAGGAGTGATTAGGCCTTCTACAACTGCTTATGCTTTCCCTTGTACCTAAAGATCAGGGGAGCGATTTCAGACCTGTAGTTGACTACCGCCGTTTAAACGCTAAGGTTGTCCTTGAATCGATACCCGTACCCCTATCTGATCTGCATAATTCTTTTACTTGGTTGGCGACGCTAAGTGGTTTACGTCCTCGATTTGAATCAGGCCTGTTATCAGATTCCCTTGGCTGAAGAATGTAAACGTTGTTACTGCATTTTGAACTGATTGGAACTTGTTTGAGTTTAACTGAGCTCCTTTTGGGCTAGCGACTGGTGCGGCTGTGCTTACTCCTTTGATGGATAATATCCTTAGCGACTTGAAGTAAGTCTGTGTGTATAATTATTTGGACGACTTAGTTATCTGTAGTCGTTCGTTTCAAGACTATTTGGGACAAATCCAGAAAGTTTTTTTGAGGTTACAGGGAGCCGGGCTGACCGTTAAGCCTTGTAAGTCGACGCTAGCCAAGCAGCAGGTACCTTTCTTGGGTCATATAGTGTCAGGTCAGAGTATTTGCTTTGACCAAGAGCGAACTGAAGCCTTGCGGGATTAGCCTTCACCTACTGATAAGCGAAGAATTTCTAAATACATACGTTTGGCGAACTACTTTAGGCGCTTCGTTCCCAATTTCGCTCAGTTGGCGGCACCCTTAAATCAGTTGCGGCGGAAGGGCGCGCGTTTTGAATGGGGACCCGCCCAGGAGACTGCCTTTGAGCACACTAACGCAGCAATACCAATCCTCCGGTTCTTGGAGTACCCGATTTTAATAAAAGGTAGAGATTTTGAACCCAGATTTTAAATTAAAAAAACATGTCTTCGGGCAGGTGTGGATTCAGACCATAATTTACTTGTTATGAATTACAGATTAAAACTGAAGAGATTTGTTGTTCAAACTGAAGCTTTTAATGCTGGTATTTCATCTGTTCTCCTCCAGGAGTTTGAGAAGCAGAGACAGCCACTAGCCAACGAGTCTCTTCGGTTAACTGATGCCGAACTTAAGTACTCTTGTCTGCGAGTGCGAGGCTTTGGCCGTTTCATTTGTATTAGAGATGTACCGCTTCTACCTTGAACATCGGGTTTTCCAGAAACGGACAATCAGGCTTTGAGCTGGGTGTTGGCTAGGCCGCGTAAAACTGGCCATATTGCCAGGTGGGCGGTATGTATTTCGGCTTTTCAGTTTGAAGTCAAACATGTGAGAGGCTCTGAAAATATCTTTGCGGATGCCCTCAGGCGGATGTTCGCCGAAACTACACCTAGTAAGGGAAACCAGCAGGTAGAGGGAGACTGTCTTAACTGCAGTGTGTTGGGTGAAATTCCCCTCTTGTTTGAGGATGTTGCTCGGCATCAGGAACAGCACCCTGTTTGGGCCCCGATTAAACAGCATGTGTTGGCAGGAGAGCTGCCGGATGAGTATATTGTTAAGAGTGATATTCTCTGTAAGAGGGTGGGCGATGCTCAGCAGTGCAAGGTCTGTTTGCCTGTAGCTTTGGTGCGCCCGGTTTTTCGTTATTTAGGACCTGTACCTCGTACTAAGAAGGGTCATCGGTATGTGCTAGTTATTATCGATGCGTTCTCCAGATTAATTTGCTCCTCCCGAGCCATAACGTTACTGCTGCCAACACTATTCCTCATTTAACTAATGTCTCCAGTGTTTTTGACCCACCTAAGCAGCTTGTTAGCGATAATGCTGCTGCTTTCCTTTCGGCTCCTTTCAAGGTCTGCTGTTTTCAGAACGGTGTCAAGCATATCACAACCACCTCATATTATCCGCAGGGGTCCTTTGCAAAGAGAGTTAACCGAAATCTTAAGTCCGCGTTGATTAATTATCATCAGAAAACGCCTAGTAAATGAGACTCCAGTCTTCCTTGACTTAGTTTTGCCTTTAATACCGCCATTCATGTTGCTTTGCGAGCTACGCCCGCCTCCTTGATCCTTTTCTATCCCATTAATTCCCCTCTTTCCCCTCTTTCAAACTTATGGGGAATTCAAGATCTTATTCCAGCGGATATTAATCCTCAAGTTATCAAGGAAAACTGTAACTGGGCCAAACGCAATATACTCAGAGCTCATAATAAACAAGCTGAGTGTTATAATCGTAATCGAGAAACCTTTAAGGGGAGGGCAGGGGATCAAGTCTATGTCCGAAATTTCCCGAGGAGCCAGGTGTGTGGCGAGAACCTTTTTTTGTTTTCGTTTTCTGGGGCCTTGCACCATCGTGCATATTTTAGGGACGGTAAATCTGTTGGTCGAGGATAACTGTGCAGGTAAGCAGTATCTGGTTCACCTTAGCCAAGTTAAGTTCAGGTATCTGAGGGTTTGAGTCACCCCCTCTCTGTGTTGAGTTTAAGGGGGGACGTTCAGCTGTGGCTGGCTCGTGTTGTGCTCTGCATTAAATCTTGGTTGCTGTTCTGTGATTAGTCTCCCACAATTATCGCGATTATGCTGTTATCCTCTCTCTCCATGAGTCGCAGCTGCAGGATGTATCGATATTCGTACCCTTGTACTATCTTTGGCCTCGCGCTCATCGTGTCTGGCTGTGCTCGATTGGCGTGGAGCAGTGAGGAACTCTCCACGGTGCAGGTCTGGCCGGGGCCGCTGGCGGCATATAAGCATGGTCGGGGTGTGAGGGGCTGTTGCCATAGCTACGAGGTCCGTGGCACACCGATCCCGGACACGAAAGTTGAGTCTTTACTTAATCTACCAGCCAGCTCCAACTGTTCGCATCGTGTCGTTTGAATCTCGTTGTGGGCTGTTGGAACAGGAACATTCCCATGAGCAACAATGTGTGTTTTCAGGTTGGCGAAATTCTAGCTGCGCTCCTGTGGAGTTTAACTTAACTTAATTACTTTTGAATTGAAGCGCACCAGCAGAATCTTTTGCCTTGTGGCCGTTAATGTTCTGGTTACCTGCCCTGGCGTTGACGTAAATTCAGGCAGTGCATTTTTCTCGTCGTGTTGTGGATGTTCTGCACGGCGTGTAGTTTCACAGCTGATTGTGTAATACGTTGTGGGCGCCAACACCTTCTGCGTTGTTCCATTTAACTCCCTGATGTTTGCTGGTCGGGTGGAGCGGAAGTTATCCTGTCGCTTTGTCTGTTGACTGTCTGTCAGTTGGGTTGCCGTCGGATTGAGAATTGTTGGGCCGACTGCCTGTCTCACCTAAGCGAGCAATTGTGTTTGAATTCCAGGCCGACGCTTGGAAACTTCTGAGCACCGTTTGATGTGCTGCCTCTTCTTATTTGTCCTTGTTGTTTGTTTCTGTATGGCTTCTAGCCGAATTTAAAGTAAAGTTGTTTTCCCCTTAACGCGTGAGATTGTTTGGGCCTTCAGCCTAATTTAGAAAATGTTTTAAGATAAGGCCATCTACCTTCTAAAATTCAAATTCTTGTTTTTGAGTCTTGAGTGATTGGCCTTCAGCTGGTTTTAAATTAAAGTTGTTTTGCCCTCGAGGAGTGAGATTGAAAGGCGCATTTAGCCGGGAATTAAGTTCTAAAATTAATGTTTGGCTTGCTCTGTTTTTAATGTTTTCTTATTCTTGTAATGTTTGTCAAATGAATAAAGTAGTATGTTCGAGTGTAACTGACAGCCACTCATTTTGGCCCCTTTTCACAAATTAAATTATCTGTCCTGTCCTGTGGGTATAGTATTGGATCTCAGCTATGTCTGTAAATGTATGTGTATACGAATTAGCTTATTTTAATTTGGTCTTAACTAGTAAATACTTTGACATGACCTATATCCTTGTAAAAACAGATCTACATATGAATAAAGCTACTTACTACTACTACTACTACTACAACTTCAGGACTGTATCTTTTTCGTCAAATATCGTTTGACAATGTTCAGCAGTTCTGAAAATCTTCGGGTCCCAGCTCCGTGAGTAACACAGTCTAGGTGCATTTCTTCCATTGCATTATCCATTTCTTTGCCTGCAGCTTTATCGCAGCTATTTCTGGCCTTTTCGGTTCGAAAACACCCAAGCCAAATCCCAATTCCTTTTCTGTGTAACACTAAGCGGTATCTCGTAGACATAATGTCACAACCAGCGAAAGGTGCAGGGCGGCGCTGTAGTCGCAGACTGTAGTCGATCGGGACGTGCCTTGTGTGGGCTGCTACGAAATTTGTCGGTCGGTCGATGAATTGTGTGTGTGTGTGTGTATTTAAAGTCCTTGAGGAATTCAAGATATTTGATTCTAGAGACAGGCGTGTGAAGAACTGTGGCTCAGGTTTAGAAGAAAAGCTGACCATGCGTTTGATGGATATGTACCCAGTGGAGCCGTTGGTGATGGGACAGACTAGTCCTGCATGGCCGAGTAATCGAGCACAAAATGCGGAGTGTGCATAACCAGACAGCCTGTCCGTGCTAGTTATGGTGGCCGAGCGTAGAGGCCATGACCGTACCCCAGGTAACGTTTGACTATAAAAACGTTAAAAATGTCTTTATCCCACCGCTACTACATCCAGCACAGGCTTCTCATTCGTGGTGTGTTTATAATCACGCAGAGTGAGGAAGCAAGAGCAGTAATAAGTAAAACTGTAATCAATGCGTAAATGCAGAAACAACGATTGGGCCTAAAAAGCGAAAGAATAAATAAATATTTGTTATAAACGAAAACAGAAAGTCTACAGGATTCGTCTCGCGCCTAAACTGTCTATGTTATTGTGTTTCTAGTCGGGAGCAACTGATTTAAAGAAACACAGTTGTAAGATATCCCACACTGGCACACGTCCTTCAGGAATAAACGTATTAATAATGAAAAAAAAGGTTCGTTGCAATGAGCTCTAAAGAGATGATACCTTAAGAGCTGTTTCTGGTGACGGTTTCAACGAAATAGGCCAACAATTAATTCATCTAGGTGCATATTAACGAGAACTCAGCGTTTCAGATGTTATGTCAAACCCCTCTATAAGTAGACATGTCACAGAAGAGGTTGCTGCAGCCCGGAACCAGATAATTATGTAAGTTATTAATAAAACATTGTCCACGACAGTTGCTATGTCGAATAATTAGTAAAAAAGGTGCATTATTTGACACTTAAAGCACATTACAGAAACACAGATTGGTGTCTTTATCGTTTTACTAACAATCATATTCCCCGACGTTAAGCCAACGGGAGTAAATATTATCAAAGACGGACAGGAGAGGATGACTGATACGAAAATTTCGCCGGAGACGTTGCATAATTTTGTTTCTGTCTCCGACCAGGTTTGCAGTACAATAACAGCTTTGGAAAATCGTGAAAGCGTTCCCTGTGGTGTTCCTTGCATAACGGTACTTAGCCACATTTGCGACGTTAAATGACATGAGCAAAAGTGGCTTCTGGCCATGTTTGGAGCCAAAGTTAAGCACTCGTTTGAACAGCTTGTGCACTAAGCGAGAATCCGTACAAGCACTGTATAACGAAGCTGCTGCTTTCGTGAAGGATAAGAATTCAGCTTACAAATTAGAGGGGTGTGAGAGTGAACTTGCAGGAAGAATTTTAGGTTTTCCGGAAACCGTTTAAAGAGGACAGACATGAATTAAAATCCACTTAGTTCTTCTTCGGTTTTACAAACTTGAGAAAATCTGTAGCGTCAAAGACAATGATTGTGAGATCAGTTGAATTACCGCAGTTGCAAGTGTTTCATCACGACAAGGTGAACGAATAGATTCGTAATTAATTAGTGCCGCTGATGCATTTTGGCAGATATGTATTTTCGACGGAGTTACAATGGATTAAAAACAGAGTCCTGCTTTGTCACTTCAATACATAAAATTGCTGCTTTCGTTAGGCTGCGTTTCCGTTACCTCAATATGTTTAACACAAACGGAAAACACGAATTTCTTACCACTGTGTGGTGAATGTGTGCAAGCTGTTCAGTTACAACCTGCAACCATTAACGTAGTTTTTCTATAGTGTAGTGTACAGTGCCTCATAGCGAAACGGAAGTGCAAATTAAAATACAGCTGCCCACAGAGGTCCAGTGCGGACTGTAGTTCTCGTATGGCAGCTAAATTTGGTAAATGTTCTAAAGAGATAATGCGGAATCTACACTCCTAAACCATTAAAATCGCTACACCACGAAGATGACGTGCTACAGACGTGAAATTTAACCGACAGGAAGACGATGCTGTGATATGCAAATGATTGGCTTTTCAGAGCATTCACACAAGGTTGGCGCCGGTGGCGACACCTACAACGTGCTGACATGAGGAAACTTTCCAACCGATTTCTCATACATAAACAGCAGTTGACCGGCGTTGCCCGGTGAAACATTCTTGTGATCCCTCGCGTAAGGAGGAGAAATGCGTACCATCACGTTTCCGACTTTGATAAAGGTCGGACTGTAGCCTATCGCCATTGCGGTTTATCGTCTCGCTACATTGCTGCTCGCGTTGGTCGAGATCCAATGATTGTTAGCAGAATATGCAATAGGTGGGTTCAGTAGGATAATACGGAACGCCGTGCCGGATCCCAACGGCCTCGTATCACTACCAGTCGAGATGACAGGCATCTTATCCGCACGGCTGTAGCGGATCGTGCAGCCACGTCTCGATCCCTGAGCCAAGAGATGGGGACGTTTGCAAGACAACAACCATCTGCACGAACAGTTCGACGACGTTTGCAGCAGCATGGACTATCAGCTCGGAGACCATGGCTGCGGTTAACCTTGACGCTGCATCACAGACAGGAGCGCCTGCGATGGTGTACTCAACGACGAACCTGGGTGCACGAATGGCAAAACATCATTTTTTCGGATGAATCCACGTTCTGTTTACAGCATCATGATGGTCGCATCCGTGTTTGGCGACATCGCGGTGAACGCACATTGGAAGCGTGTATTCGTCATCGCCATACTGGCGTTTCACCCGTCGTGATGGTATGGGGTGCCATTGGTTACACGTCTCGGTCACCTCTTGTTCACATTGACAGCACTTTGAACAGTGGACGTTACATTTCAGATGTGTTACAACCCGTGGCTCTACCCTTCATTCGATCCCTGCGAAACCCTACATTTCAGCAGGATAATGCACGACTGCATGTTGCAGGTCCTGTACGGGCCTTTCTGAATACAGAAAATGTGCGACTACTGCCCTGACCAGTACATTTTCTAGATCTCTCACCAATTGAAAACGTCTGGTCAATGGTGGCCGAGCAACTGGCTCGTCACAATACGCCAGTCTCTTGATGAACTGTGGTATCGTGTTGATGCTGCATGGGCAGCTGTACCTGTACACGCCATCCAAGGTCTGTTTGACTCAATGCCCAGGCGTATGAAGGCCGTTATTACGGTCAGAGGTGGTTGTTCTGGGTACTGATTTCTCAAGATCTATGCACCCAAATTGCGTAAAAATGTAATCACATGTCAGTTCTAGTATAATATATTTGTTCAATGAATACCTGTCTATCATCTGCATTTTTTCTTGGTGTAGCAATTCTAATGGCCAGTAGTGTATTTACGCAGGCAAAAAATTGTTTCAGTTCTGGCTACCACGTGCAAATCTGGCGTTGTAAATCCAAGAAAAGGTTATGGAAATGTTTCTGTAGGTAACAGATTAGGATGAGACATGGGCGGAAAAGTAAGAAAGGCATAGCTTTGATATTATTGTTAACCGCCGCCCACACAATTTGATCAGTATGAGCATCCGTAGAAAGACGTGATCAACAGTTGCTTACAGCAATTCCAGTGGAATCTCAGTAGCGTGTTCCCGTGTACCGGACTTCAGATCAGGTTGAGGCCGAACGTGTCTCTGATAAGTGCGTTCTCTTAGATATCTCAAAAGCCAAAAGTCACATGGATTCGGATAAGGTGACTTGCAGGCCATAGATAACACCTCGAAACAACACTCTCGTGGAAGGTTGCATAAGCAGATTTTTCACTGGACAAGCGACTTCAGGTGTTGCCTCATCTTAGCCGGCCGCGGTGGTCTAGCGGTTCTAGGCGCGCAGTCCGGAACCGCGCGACTGCTACGGTCGCAGGTTCGAATCCTGCCTCAGGCATGGATGTGTGTGATGTCCTTAGGTTAGTTAGGTTTAAGTAGTTCTAAGTTATAGGGGGCTGATGACCACAGATGTTAAGGCCCATAGTGCTCAGAGCCATTTGAACCATTTTTTTTTGCCTCATCTTGCATGAAAACTCTGGTTTACAGACAGTTGCGCTTTTCCGAAGTAGAAATCACCTGCTGTACAAGGAAGTCTCGACAGTGTGAAGGCGCCACGGTACATCTGACAGGCTGCCTGACCTTGTCCTCTTCAAAGAAGAACGGACCAACAATAAAGGTGGTTGTGAATCCACACCACACAGTCACATACGGAGAATGCAGTGGCTCTTCGTGTACAACACGCTGTTCAACAGTAGGCAAATTCGGCAGTTCTGTGTATTCACTACACCCTGTACTGTAAAATGTCCCTCGTCACCCCACCGAATAATGCCTAGCCACATGTCACAAACTTCTATCTGTGCCAGAAACAGAAGAGCATAATCAGAATTTCGCTGCGGATCGTGAGGTTTCAGGTGCTTCATTGTCTCAATCTTCTACATGTACCAGTGTCCGATATATTGGAACACTTTCCGCACTGTGGACTATTGCATGGACAATTCTCATGACACACGTGCACTAGTACTACTCAGGACATGTGCTGCGCAGTCAACTACAGCGACAGCAACCTCGTCAGTAACTTCTACAGGGATGGGACGCCTTCCTCTTCCAGGTGCCACATCAAGCTCACCCTTGTTTCCTAATTTCGTCATCATTTAATGTGTACTATTAAATGACATCGGGTCTATCCTCAGACTTTCAGCAGGATTTATCTCCCAATGTTGCGCTCTGTCATTAGCATAAGACAGTTTCACTAACAGTGCATAGGCTCTCTTCTCTAGAGTCATAATGTTCACTCACCTTGTCAGTAGACAGCGTGAGTAGTGGGGCTGAGCCATTTCTAGCCCACTCTGATGACAAATTGATATTAAATTAACTAAGGAAATTAATTGATCAATTAATTACCCCTACTCCTGAAAACGTCATGGGTGTTCCACAGCCAGCACGTGGGTCCCACTCAGACAAATCCCAGCCCCCTCCCCTCTGGTGGTGTAATACAAGATGGTCGCCTCTGAAAATGTAGTGGGAAATTCGTTCAGCCTGTGTCAAGCCAATGAACTAGAAGATTATCACAACAGGAACTTAATATAGTGTAAATCATAATGCATTAATCAATTTTCATGGATATTGTTTATTTATTTCCAATGTGGCTCTAAATTGTAGCTGGTGTTGAAACAATTAGCGGATATACTGTTTATGCAGAATATTGTTTCACACATACACACACAAAAATTCGCAGCTAGCAGCAGATTGACTAAAAAGATTAGAACTAAATGTTGCATGGACTATTTAAACAATTTGTGGGGATATTGTTGATGGAATATTGTATATTGTTTAAACAGTTTAAGCATGGTGTGGTATATTTCACATAGTTTAGAAATTGGAAATGTCACAGGAACTAAATGTAACACTGCACAAAGAGAGAGAGAGAGAGAGAGAGAGAGAGAGAGAGAGAGAGAGAGAGAGAGAGACCTTTGTAGATGACACAACAATATTTATACAATATGCGATATAATTGCACTTTGTATTCCAAGAAATATAGCCAAACTTGAACACAGACTCTAAAAATATCGCAGCAGGTTCTGGCACACCTGTGAAACCTCCCAGTCTTCGTCCAGCGTTCCTTCTTGGGACATTTCGTCCGCTATTGTGGGAAATACTAAAGCCTACCTCCCTGAGACACTTTGTGGACTGTTTGACCCCTCAATACCCTCTCAAATGTTACTTTACACAATTTGTTTTGAATACACTTGCACACAAAACACGGCACTGTAGATGGAAAGTGTAATATGCCTGTGCTGGAAGTTGGGATGCCCCAAGCCACGGCCAGACCTCTCTAGTCTTCAATTCCAGTACCGACATCTTGTCGCCACTCGCGAGCAGACGAGTCTTCTCCAGTGCATGGGGAATGAGAATATATCACGCAAAATAAATAAATGCAAATACACTTGCAAATATATTGGACAGGAATATTGTTTGTAATCTGAAACTAAATTAGATGAGCGCCAATAAATGACGTCAAAACCTTAAAGACAATTATAATATATGTGGGAGTATTGTTTAAACATTTTCGACTAAAATAAATGTATAATAATAAAAATCATGTCAAAACTCTAAAGATGTTCCTACATCATGTAACAATATCGTTAAATACACTAGCACAGCGGTTTGCTATATGAGACACCATCGTAACCTGGCACTGGCGAAGCAATATGTCCAGAGTCAACCAGTGATCAGAAGCGGGCTATCTGGCCAGATCGTCGAACATGTCCAGCACAAGGAACTGATCAGCGGAACAAGTGAGTATTTCCAGAATGCGCCAAAACCCACATACAAAAGTGCACAAAATCTGTGACTAGCAGACCAGTACCAACTTGTCCTGCATTCTGCGACCAGCATTCATCAGCAGGTGGGGAGGAACATCGCACTCCTGTTGGCTCTCTGGGTGAAATGGTAGGTAGAAGGATAGATGTTATGTAAACCATCATCGTCCCCTCATTCTTCCATCGTAAGTTCACCAGTGTCTTTGCTTGTTTGTGTTTGTCAGTTCTTTTTTTTTTTGAGAGGGGGGGGGGGGGAGGGAATGAAGTGTTCAAATTCCATCTACAGCGTCGCCACTGGTAGGAGCAAGAATGCCATATTCAGGACAGCCTGCCATGTAAGTTAATTGCTTTTTTCTGTTCATACAATGTACCTGTATGTTCTGTAATTTTAGCATCCTCTTACAGCAAATTTTAGGCCATTGATGGGAAAGGCATTCCTCCATACTATCGAGCTTTGAACAGTTGGCTGATGTAACTTTTTTACTACCTCTCCCCCTCTCAGCAATTGTTTAGCCTGTAGATGGTTAAGCACTCCTTTGTACTATCGAGCTTTGAATGATTTGCTGGCGTAATTTTTTTAGTACTTCCTCCCCCACCCCCCGCCCTGCTAGCAATTGTTTAGGCCACAGGTGGCAAAGGCACTCCTCTGTACTATCGAGGCTTGAATGGTTTGCTGACATAATTTTTTTAGTGTCTCTCAGTAATTTTTTACGCTGTAGGTAGGCACTACTCTATACCACCCAGTTTCGAACGGTTTGCTGCTGCAATTTTAGTGTGGGACGAATTTTTATTCTGTACTGGGTATTAAAGTCCTTCTCTTTGTTTTTTGTCGTTGCAGCTGTCATCCCCGAGATGCATCCAGCACCACAACAGCTAGCTGAGGCACAGGTACCTAGATTAGTGGTTGTGGGGCAGGAATCATAATGCACCTGAGAGGTATGCACAGCTAGCAAAACACCACTTGTGTTTGTGAGAGAGACAACTGTGCTCGCTGTGGCCTCCCCCAACAACAATCCACTGCCGCCGCTGCACTGTCAGCCCTGGCACCATTGCATACTGCCTGGACCGCCAACTGGAGGCAGAGTGAGCACTGCAGCAGCCTCCAGCAATAATATGCAATCCAGATCAGCAAGAACGTAAGTGCATTTTATTTTCGTAACGTGTTGCAGCTAGAGAATTTTTGTTTGCGTAATATACCGTGGTTCTAATGATGAGGGCATGTAATGTATATACATTTATTTTTCGTAATACGTTGCATTCTGTTGGAGAATACGACTTTCTGTTTGTATTTCTGTGAGATAAAGTAAACGATTTTCTGTACGATTTTTTCTTTATGTCTGTAACATTTTTAAGAAATAATTACATTCATTATCTTATTGTTGTAGGCAGCGTTAGTGACCTAGATAGATGCCTCCAAGGAGAAGGCGAAATATAGGATTGAATAAATGAGAAGGCGGCTGCTGAGGAACTTGAAAGGCAGCACCATCTCGCCCTTTTGGATGCAGAGGAGGAAATACTGGGTTGAGTGGGAGAACTACCATATAGCCCAACTGAACTGCTAAATCCTTGGGCCCAGTGTGTAAAATGTGATTATAATGCAACTGTCGTCGTTACAGCGCATTATTATTATTATTATTATTATTGAATGCTGCTAGTTATTTTGGGATTTCTTTCTTAACTCTTGAGCATTGCACCTAATTTTTTTGTTATTCGTATGTTACAGATGCACCACAGTCATCACCAGCACCACAACAGCTAGCTGAGGCACAGGTACATAGATTAGTGGTTGTGGGGCAGGAATCATAATGCACCTGAGAGGTATGCACAGCTAGCAAAACACCACTTGTGTTTGTGAGAGAGACAACTGTGCTCGCTGTGGCCTCCCCCAACAACAATCCACTGCCGCCGCTGCACTGTCAGCCCTGGCACCATTGCATACTGCCTGGCGACAGTGGGCAGTCCAGCCTGAGGAAGAAGAACGTCCCAGCCCCCAGGCTGGTGGTGTTGAAGGCTCCAGCATGCAGCAGCATTGCTGGACACTGTCACCTCAACCGGGGTGCTCCCACTGGACGTCACCACTGCCCCCTCCTGCTACTCCAGCTCTGACTGCTAGCCTTTGCTGGCAACAAAAGGTATGTCTGCCTTGGTTCATACCCCTCACACCAGCAGGTGCCTCCTCTCCAATGCTTTCATCCACCAGGTAGACACAGTTGTTAGCTTCATCTTCTAGAAATAGTATTACTAAGAGTATTAACGATTATGAACCTGCTGCTAGTGGTAGTACGGTACGACGTCAGATTAGGGGCATCGTCACCACTCTAGAATACTCGGCAGTTGCCAGGACCTTTGAGGGTCGTATTTCTTTCACTAGAATTGAGAATCCGGCTCTCAGGTATTGAGACCCAGTCAGAGTTCTAGAAGCAGGACCCTGAGTGCTTGCGGATGAGCTCCTGAAAACCACAGATGATCCTAGGTTTAATGACTTTAAATGTAACTCAATACTGTGCTGCGAGTTGACTCACCTTCTCGTACAGCAGGGTGTTGGTCAAGAGAAAAGATTGTACTACGGTATATCTGGGGCATCTGGTGTGATAATGGCATTATATCTCAGAACAAATCAATCGGCGAGTGCTATCGTGAACCCATCTTGGTTGCTATACTGTCCCAGTTTCCCAAAACGGAAGTTAGAGGGTCAGGTAAGGCAGTCAGCCAAATACAACACCTCGACAGTACTGTGCTGCGAGCTGACTCAGCCTCACATGCAGACGAGTCTCGCTGAAGAGAAAATCCCACACTACATCTGGGGCATCTGGGGTAATAATGGCATTATATCTCAGAGCATATGAATCAGCGAGTGGTATTGTGAATCCACCTTGGGCGCTTTACTGCCCCAGTTTCCCGAGATGGAAGTTAGGGGGTCAGGTACGGCATCCAGCCAAATACCACACCTCAACATCCATATTCATGTCTATGATCCACTAAATGGAAGATCTAGTTATATCGAGCTCCCTAATGATGTAGCTGATAAGAAGGCTTCCAAAATGAAACGATCTGGCTTGTTTTGCAAGGTCAGTCCTGACTCTGCAGAGAAATTAAAAGAAACATGAATAGCGCACATCTCGATATGGAGTAGGTCTTGACATTCGTGGATGTTATAACTTTGCCGGCACTGAGTTCCTCATAAAGATTCAGGACATACCTAAACTTGAGGCAGAAAATTGAGGAATATTGGTTCACATTTCTGGTCTGAAGACTCAGAAAAGCAAACCAGATGAAGCTGATGACAATGATGACAGTGGAATTTGATTGTTCGTCACTGTATGCTCAATGTTAGGACAATCACCGCTGCTGCTGCTGTTAGTTTTATATTACTTGTTGCTCTACCTTTGAGAAGATCTCATGTACATGAGTCAAATTCAGTATTCCATGGTACATTACCCTATCATTAATTGAATAATTTAGGGTTTTTTTCGTGGGTCTTATGAAAATAAGATTCATTAAGCCAGGTATTCACTTAAACTGCCTATCACCAATCTGTACTTTCCTATCAGTCACATTTATACACTGCATTTATGGCCTTCCCATGTGGACCCCAAGTGTTCTATCTATCTGGCCAGGGCCATGATGGTTAATGAATGGCAGCACCATTGTTATTGCATGGTTTTGTTTTTGCTGAGAGCTGCCTGAGAGATACATAACCGGCTTAAAGGTCTCTCTTAGTGTTTGCTGTCGATCCATACCGGTATGCCCTAACCTTAGCAACTGTAATATCTCTAGAACAGCTTTCCGTGCCTGAATGACTTTCTGCTTAATTGACATCAGACCTCTCTGCAGCGTGGGGTTTTATATATAGCCATTCGTCATCTCATTATTATGTGGCTGCTCCCCGTTTTCAATAACTAGGGCCTCTACATGTATTTCCGCCTCATTAGTGTCAATCTTTTCACTCAAGTCACTTACTTTCTTACCAGTTTCATTATCTAATTCATTTAATGTTTTGATCATTCTCAGAAGAGTCTGGTAATATGTCTCTAGCTCCAAGTTTATGCATGTTAGTCTGAATTTTTGTATCCATGTACAATCGAATATTATGTCTATGTACAATCATTCTCTTGGGTTGAGAGCCCGACATTCATGCAAATTTGTCCTTGGTACAGCATATACTGATGTACTCTCTCCTCTTACCAGGATACATATACAGAAACTCTACAAAGTTTCGCCTAACCTACCATAATTCCGTATTCTTGTTGTTTCAGTAACGAGAAACTCATACTGTGAATGATTGCAAACAATCGGCACATACCTTTATAAATTATTCAACAACCTGTCATTTCCTACATGTGCTTGGTAAATGTATTTTAAATTCAGATTGTCTTGTTTCAAGGCTATAAAGAGGTTTGCATTATCCCTAATCAATTGTTTTGGGATCGTGGTATATAAAAACAGTGTTTGGCTTTAATTATTCAGGTAGTGAGTCACCACTGCTTTCACTGAATGTTGTGTATGTAACGTCTTTTACACCATGCATTATGTTCTGTAATAACTGATACTTAGATTAAAACAGTGTTTTTGCAAATACATAAACATGTTCAATTTGGACTCTGTCTACATGTGTTGACAGTATCATGAGAACATTTGTCTTGCCGCAATTGGATGGACCTACAATGTTTGTTCATATATTACAGTAAGGAGTATTCTATTCTTCTTCTTCTTCTTCTTCGGGACTTCTTTTTCACCTTCACAAGACCAGTTACTTACAACAAAGTCCTTATGACGAAGATGTTTCGCCCACCCTGCCATGATACCAACAATGTGAGATACCAACAAGTAGTGAGTGCATATAGAAAGGTACACACACACTTGTAAGGATGGTCATACAGTAATATGTGTGGCCATTGTTGCTCACTTGTGGCTACACAGAGAATTCAACAACATATATGTACCTATGAAAAGAAACTTCATCATTCAGTTTGAGAATGACTGGTGAGGAGGTGTTTGAGCAACTATCTGCAGCTGCATGAAATAGGCACAGCCTTGAATATAATGATATTACCAAGTGTAATACTATGACTTTAATGAGAGAGGTATGGAATAAAATACACACAGTTTGAGATTATGTCTACACATGATTTATTTAAATATTGTACACTGGATGGAGCATTTCAAAAAGAATCACCAAACTCCTTAATAAATCTTTTTGATTTGCAACAAATTCTGAGCAGATCTCCTTCAAACCAATGGCCACCTCACAATACTCAGGTTTTTCACACATACATTTAACCCGTTTCTCGTTTGACTCTGGGTTGATGCACAAACAAAGGTGCTGTTCCAAATCATCATGTTCACTATGCACACATAGAAAGTTTACAACATTATTGCATGTGGATTCTATGGTTGGCAACCACCGACTCAATCCCTCCAGTGCAGCGTGTTGCAGCGTGTAGCACAGTATCCATGTTGTATATGTTCATAACTATAGTGTACTGCATATAAACACAAATGTCACCTGATTTCGCACATGGTGCAGAGTCATCATACACTGTTATAACAGGTAGTGTCACACCAGTAAGGTGTATGTCCGGTATGGTATGAGTTGGATAATACTCTGTGGTCATCTGCTGACTGACATAAGTGACAAATTTAATCCTAGTTGAACTTAGAAATAGCAGTTTAACACCCTTCGATGTATTTTCAGTTTTTATCCTCACATGCAAGTTCCAATCATGATGTGCTTCTATATCAACAGTTGCACATTTCGTTCCACTAGGAGTTATATGTAGCACACTTGGTATCTTCTTATACACAGTATCTGCACTCCGTCCCTGCAGTACCACAGGGAAATTCTGCTGGAATGGCTCATATGTCAGTGACCAGTACTGCATTCCATCTTGTTGGTCAGGACCAGTAACAGCACTTGAGGCATTGGGAAAAGACCATACATCCTCACCACAAAAATCAATGAGCAGCAGAGACAATTACAGCAGCTCCTTGTCCTGCTCCAGCAAGTGGGCTATGTGTAGCACTTCCTTATCCACAGCATCTGCACTCTGCCCCTGTGCTACCACACGCATGTACTGGTGGGATAAGCTGTATGTCGGTGACGAGTACTGACATCCATCTTGCTGTTTAGAATCAGTAGTAGCATTTGAGGCGTCAGGAATAGGCCGACCATCCTCATCACTCTAATCAGTGAGTGGGGCAGACAATAACAGCTTCTTGTCTTGCTCCAGAATGTGGGCAATGTGTATTACAGGATCCCTTGTGATCACCTCTGGGTTTGACATGTTGGAGGTTTTTGCTGCAACAGGTCCAGATGTTGGTACAGGTCTCAACAACATGGTGGCTGAGGTTGGTGAGAGAGCAGATTCAGCAGAGGTCGAGGTGCTGGTGGTCACTCCTGCAGGTTCCGTCAGGCCGAAGGCAACTGCTGAGCAACGAGATGGAAGTGCCACATTCAAACCAAGCCACAAAACAACAAATAACGATGCTATCTACAGACAAAGATGTAACATGCGATATTTACTTTTCCACTTGTTCCTGCTTGCAAGGCTGTGCTCGGTCTTGGCAGCTTCTGCTGATGTTTCATGGTTCTTCTGCTTCTGCTGGCTGGCTGAGTCAGACGGAGCCTGCAGAGCTGCTGAGACTGCCTTACATCTCCTCTGATGATGTCTCCAGATATTGCGATCCAATTGGCTGAAGCCTATCATCTGACTGGATTCATGTTCCATTTGGTTCCCGCTCTTTTTTTCTGGACTGGCATCTTGGATAACAAGGGTTGGGGAAGGGAAGGAGGCTGGGAGTTCCCTGAGGGGGACCCTCATGCTGGCTGGGAGAAACTCATAATGTCATCATGGGATGGAGGATAATTAATTGGCAATTAATGAATTTGCATAATTAATTATATATCAATTCGATATCAAAATGGACTAGAAGTGGCTCAGCCCCACTGCTAGCGTATATGTCATACTGTCCTACAAAGAGTGTACACTGGTAGAGTTGCACCTGGTGACCACAACTGGAAACAATGTTTTCCAGTGTACGTTGGATACATATTAACACATTAGCATACCTACCAAGTTTCGCTGCCATATGATAACTGGTGCCCACACTAGACCACCGTAATTATAACCATCTGGTATTATATTTCGTATAATATTTCATCAACATTAAAAACCATTTATTTCTGGGTACATGTTCATTATTTCCTTGCCGGTTCTGTATTAAATGTCTTCTGTTCATTAATATACAGCCTGAAAATGCAGTGTTATTGTCAGCCAGAAAGAGAGATAATTTCAGTTACTGGGAGAATACAAATTCGCAGCAGATTTACATCAACAGCTACATCTATACTCTGCAAACCACTATCAAATTCATGGCAGAGGGTACGTCCCATTGTATCACTTATTAGGGTTTCTTCCAATTGCATTCACGTATGGAATGCGCGAAGAATGGTTGCAAGAATGCCTCTCGGCCTGCTGTAATTATTACAATCTTATCTCATGATCCCTACGTGAGCGATACATATGGGGTTGTAATATATTTCTAGAGTCATCATTAAAGCAAGATCTTGAAACTTTGTTAATAGACTTTCTCAGAATAGTTTACGTCTACCTTCAAGAGTAGGAAAGTTCAGTTCCTTCTGTATGTCTGCGACACTTTCCCATGCATCAAACAAACCTGTGACCATTCGTGCTGCCCTCCGTATACGTTCAACATCCCCTGTTAATACTATTTTTATTGGTCCCAAACACTTGAGCAATATTCTAGAATAGGTTGTACGAGTGATGTATAAGCAATTCGCTTTGTATACGGATGGCACTTCCCCAGTACTCTACTAATAAAACGAAGACTATCACCTGCTTTGCCCACGACTGAGTCTGTGATCATTCCATTTCATATCCCTACGAAGTGTTACACCCAGGTATGTGTATGAGGTGGTCGTTTCCAACAGTGACTCCTTGATATGATAGTCATAGGATACTACGTGTTTTCGTTTTATGAAATACACAGTTTTACCTTTTTGAACATTTAAATCCAGTAGCCAATCTTTGCACCAGATAACTACATCATCTGCAAGAGGTCTGAGTTTGCTATTGATATTGCCTGCAAGGTCATTAATATATAACATGAACAGCAAGGATCCCAACACACTTCGCTGGGACAGACCTAAAGTTACATCTAATGTGACGATCACTCTCCATCCAAGATAACATGCTGCATCCTCGCTACCAAAAAGTCCTCAATCCAGTCACAAATTTCACTTTATCCACTATATGATCGCACTTTTGACAATAAGCGTAGGTGCTGTACTGAGCCAAATGCTTTTCCGAAACAGAAAAATACTGCTTCCATTTGACTGCCTTGATGCAAGGCTTTCAGTACGTCATGGGAGAAAAGTGCGTGTTTGGTTTCACATGCTCTATGTTTTTTGGAATCCGTGCTGGTCGGCATGTTGGTGGCCTGTTCGTTTGTAGATACCTCGTTATATTTGAACTCAAAATGTGTATTAAGATTGTACAACAAGTCGATGTCAAATCTATTGGACGGTAGTCTTCAGATGTTTCTCTACAAATCAAAATGTGTAGATATTTCCCCAATTTAATTCTCGCACCACTGCGGAAATGAGTGATATAGATGCCATAGTCAGTGGTGTCGGAAAACAGTTGAAACTACAACTATTAAAGCGGCCTCTTCACTTTCTACGGTCAGCGAGCTTCCCTTCGGCCACCTGCAATCGAAACTCCAACGAAACGTTCAACCAAATACAAACTCAGAACCCTCACCAGAAATTACTCGGTGCGATTAAACTGAGCAACATAATTAAAGAGTTATTTTTTTCTAAAGCCCATAATTTTCTCCCACTGCGGCTCCTAAGTTTTAAGTTACGCTCAAAGATGCCTAAAATCTCCCTCTGTAATGTTCCGAAAGCTCGGCGTTCTGCAACGCTACCCTCGGTCCCGGCGATGCTTCAGACAGCGAGGTGTCGACACTTGCGAAGATAAGGTCACAGCTCAGCTCATGAGAGCTGTAAGGAGGGTCTGTTTTGTCACATCAGCACCAAATTTCACCGCAATTCTGCCCAACGCCACCGCGGACGTATCGCACGACGAGAAGGTCGTTAAGCCCCACCTTTACCCTCATTCCACCCCTTCTTTTGGCGCCTCTGCAAATGGAGGTCGGAAACGCTGCACCTCATGTTGAAATCAGCGATTCTGGGTGGGCGACGATAACATAACACTGCCACTCCGAATCGACACGAAAATACGTCAGCGAGTGAGAAAGGGCGGCAAGGAGACATATCGTTCCCTAGCGTGTCGATTGTCACACATTTCGTCGTCGGAAACGTCAGTTCGCAGTGTAGTGGGCATTAGCACTCCCTCGGACAATTCGACCTTCTCTAAGGCCATTGTGGGGCTGCATCACCACTGAATGTGATCGCATCCCTTCGGAGTGCAGCGCGGCCGCAATTTTTGGTTTTTGTTCTTGTGTACCGGTTTGAACCACAAGTGACCGTTCAAAACCACCTGGCGTAATCTGATCGTGATTCGAAGCAGTAAAGCAAACATGTACTTTTATAATTCTCCCTAGGATGTGATAGAGATTCCTTCAGGCCCTGGAGCTATGTTCAGTTTTAGCAGAACAATCTAGAAAGTATACTGCTTTTATCTTTGCTGGCAGGTCTTACAAATTTAGGGTTTTGCCTTTCGACCTTCGTAGTGTTTAGCTCCGCCCTGGACACGGTCCTGGGGCAGGAATTGCAGGATCGAGTAACATTGTACGTGGACGATCTGCTAGTCGCAACGCCCACGTGGGAAGAGCACCTGGATGTAGTAGATGGGGTGTTCAAGAAGTTCTCTGAGTTTGGTGTAACAGCCAGCTTAGAGATATCGAAGTTTGCTAGAGATAAATTAAAATTTATTGGCTACATTGTTTCTCCCACATGCATATTACTTGATCCAGAAAATATTGATGCAATTCGCAGTTTCCCAGAACCTGCACTAAAAAGCAACTTAAATGTTTCCTTCCGCATGCAACATTTTTTCGCCGTTTTGTACCCGCTCAGCCGGTGAAGGATCCCGATATTTTAAATTTCCTGAAAAAGAATGTGGTTTGGCTTGGTCAAGCAAATGCTAGAAGGCCATCGATAATATCAAACATCGTTTGGTATCAGCGACCATCCTGCTTTACACCGACACGACGACGGGTTTCTGAATAGCAACTCACGCTTCCTGCTCCGGTTCAGGAGCATGCCTCTTTCAGGAGGAGAACACAGAAGGCAAGATAACGAACGAAGTCATCAGTTTTGCAAGTAGAGTCCTGACTGAATGTGAAAGATCTTATACCATTACAGAGTTAGAGGCATTAGGCGCTGTGTGGTCTCTTAGGAAACTTAATTATTAGATCCATGGTAAATATATCAAAGTTTTTTTTGTGACCACCAGGGGCTTAGTTTTCTCTGAACGTGCAAATTGTTGCATAAGCGCCTAGAGCGGTGGACGGTGCTACTCCAGGATTATGATTACGAGATTATGCATATAAATGGTACGGAGAACGCCGTAGCAGACGCTCTCTCTCGTTTACCACACGGTATACTTGAATATTCGGACCTAGCGGAACAAGTGTCCAATTTCAAAATTATGTTGATGAAAGACTCACCAGTACTATTTAGAAATTTGTAGGAACGTGGCTAATTTCCAGGATGCAGATGACACGTTGCCACAAATTGTCACAATACTTTACGATCCATAATGATGTTGTTTTCCACCACCAACGCAGACAACCAGGGTCACGGTTTGTCTGATTACCGGACAGGCATAATGAACGTGTGATATGGTACACCCATATCGCATGTGGACACTTTGGGGTGGAGAAGAATTGAGCAGTACTGTTACATACTGAACCTGCACCGATGTGTGCATAAATCACTTCGCATCTGTAAAGTTTGTCAACGAAGTAAGCCTCCTAATCTTTCCAATAAAATAGCACTGCATGCGATTATCACTAATAAACCAGGAGAGGTGGTGCCATTGACGTCTCCGGCCCACACCCGCAGGCGAGAGTAGGTATCAAATACATTGTCGCCTTATACGGCCTCTTCTCGAAATGCCACTAAGTCAGCAACAGCAGCACCCATCATTAAACGAATCCGGGAAGATTTCTTTCGCAGGTATGGGAAGCCAGATGCTATTCTATCCGATAATGCACCAAATTCCACTGGCAAGAGATGGACAAACTTCTTAAAGGAAAATGGTATCCGCAAGATATTAATAAGCAATTTCCATCCAAAATCAAATCGCAAGGCTACGATTTTCCGGAAACTCAATAGGCTCATTCGGACATATATGTCGAATAAACAAAACAAATGGGTGGTACTTGTTTCACAATTCGAGCAGTTGGTAAACAGTCTTCCCTACACAACGACGCAGCTTACCACAGCGTCTATTACGTTAGATACTAAAGACAGGAATGAATTGGTCAATCTTCTGCCGAAATATTCTGATAATGAATTGTCCAGAGAGGAACGAATCAGACGAGTGCTTATCGCTGTTAATGCCATTGCACAGACTAGTAAGCGTCCTTATGATAAGAACCTTGGCAAAGTGCAAGAGTATAAAGTCAGAGATCGTATCCTCCTGAGATACACCAAAACCTTCATTACTTCTAAATCAGAACACGAAATGACAAACTTTGTTCACTGGCCCATACGAAATTGTACGTTTTCCTCACGAAAGCAGCTATTTGCCTGCCTACCCGACATATCGGAAGATTAAATGTTCTCAAGAGATATTGACAATAATAAACAGAATTCATATTTATCTATGTACACAAGGGCATACAGCGTTTAATATTATTTTCCTTATTATTATTATTATTATCATCTGTATTATATCTATATTATCTAAAGAATTTTGTATTCATATATTTGTTAAGATAGTCAGAATACACACTATAAAAGGAACAGAGAGAGACTATAAAGTCGCTTATAAACAAATAAACCGCATTTGATTAATTAATGAGGAAGCACTGTACATACTAGTCTAATGCACAAATTACTACTAGTTTTGATATTCATTTCCTGTGTTTAGCTGTAAAGAATTTCTTATGTTTTATCTTTGTTTGCTTTTTTATGTTTATTCCTAGATTAATAAGCGGTTCAAATGGCTCTACGCACTATGGGATTTAATATCTGAGGTCATCAGTCCCCTAGACTTAGAACTACTTAAATCTAACCAACCTGAGGACATCACACACATCCATGGCCAAGGCAGGATTCGAACCTGCGACCGTAGCAGCAACGCGGTTCCGGACTGAAGCGCCTAGAACCGCTCGGCAACAGCAGCCGGCCTTCCCCCTTCCATGAGAGCCGGTTACGGGTCTGTGATAGTTACAATGGTTAACCCTAGTCACTCTTAACGACCAATTCAAAACGCAGAAAGTTTTTAATTTGACGAACATGGAAGGCGACCGACATTTAGTGTTTTTTATTTAAAAAGGGGTCTTAAAATTAATGGAAGATGTCTTCCCATTTTAAAAAATTGATCGTGGAATATACAATAGCGGCAGGGGGAACAAAGAATGTTTTTACTATACAATATCATTATCACAGAATGAACCTGTAAGAGGTGTAATTTGCAATTGAAGAAACCAAGTATCAAACATTTTCATTACAATTAGCTAGTTTGTTTTTACTCCTGTCATCCGAAAACTACTTTCCCGTATCCAGAATGAGATGTTCACTCTGCAGCGGAGCGTGCGCTGATATGAAACTTCCTAGCAGATTAAAAGTGTGTGCCGGGTCGAGACCCGAAGTCGGATTTTACTTTCCCGTACATTGTTTTTCAAAAATTTGCTTTAAACGTGAGTAGTCAGTTATACAGAACTCTACAGCTTAGCCTATTGGGAGGGCTATGCCTCTAAATTAATGTGACTCATCAGAAGTTACTCACGATATTCGCCGTCTGGTTTGGTATCTGGTACAACCTGAGGTGGTGACTCGCGGGATTTACAGTAGTCATATCTATACCAAATCCATGCAATAGTGGGAATGAACAGTAGAGCTACAGGCAGAGACGTAACACTCGAAATGACCACTCGACTGGAATAATTCCGAGTGTGCCGTTCAGCAATGTGCATGGCAGCAAGTGGAGTGACGAAGGAACACAGTTTCGTGACAACCGACAAGCAGTGAAGTTATTTGTCTATCCCTTAAAATTAGATATGCGTTACAAAAGTTGAAGCGTTCAACATCTTTGTAAGACTTTGCTTTTATTAGGACACTGTTGATGCCTTAGAGCAAGAACTGGAAAATTGAGACTGATCACTGCAACGAGAGGGGAGCGATAATTCAGTATAAATGAGGCTGGAAAAGAACGTGACAGTCTTTGTACTGTCAGAGGACATAGTCCCGATCAATTCTACTAGCTCCTCACCGACAGAAAAAAGAAATACAGACTAGGGCTGACAACACAGCAAGAGAGTAAGTAATGAAAGCGGAAGGGTCAAAAAATTGACTGCAGCAGAGTGCCGTCATGGGCGCCCACTGACCATTCCAGCATAATGGATGCACATGCACTGTGCCCTGCCAGTAGCGAAAATAACCGCAGCATCAGAAGAGATACTCGGTCTACCGCAGAAATCGATAGGTGCCTAGTCTCACGTCAATCGATAGATTACGCCTTTCGGTGTATCCGTTTACTTAAGACCGTAGTGGCGTGGCCACTAAGCTATTGTTTCCCAAGTCAGTGTGCCTTATTTTGGCATACGTGATAGAGCTTTGGCAACACAGTCAGTGACAATACTTCTGAATGTGTGTCAGCTCAGGCAACTACTACCACTTTCATCAGATAATATTTTCCTCCCTCCTGTTACACTGGGGATTGGTACTGTAGCTAAATTATTAAAGTAACACGTGTTAAGGGTCGCACACTGTGCTCGTATTCAGCACGAAATGTATACATCGGGTAGAGTGCACTGCGTGCGCATCTCTCAGTGACAGTAAACAATTATTTACTGTTCGGGCGTAACGTCGAGCGCCGGCACACCAGGTGCGAACGTTAGAGCAGAGAGGGCTGTGAGATGGCGTCAGCCAATGGCGCGTTGACCGACCCCTCTCCAGGTCGACAACACGACGGTAGCGCCATCTACACAAAAAGGACATAAGGGCGGCGCCGCGTGGTCGTGGCCCAGTTAAAGACTAGCAGTTGGCCGACTTCCACAGTGGCATCGAGCATAGGCGCTTGTATAGCAGCAACTTAGAGAAACAAGAAATCTCTTCAGCTTATACAATCCGAAATACAAGAGAGGTAATGCAGTTCCTGTCACCCTTTCCTTGCGACACATCTGTATCTCACACACTTAAGTATTGTAATCATCTCCTTTTGTAATAAACTTCATTAATACGATTTGCTTGAATTGTCTAGTGATCCGAGAAAGCGGGTTTCCTGGGCAACCCATATTTGACGAGTAGACAAGATGTGACATTGGTGGAGAGTTGGTCAACGTATCCCATGGCGGCAGCCACCAAAGCTTCTCTGCTTTCCTTCTTTGTGGGTTTTTGTGTTTTGCTGGCGCCTAAATTCTCTCTTGTCTTTTCTTTGCAGGGATGTGTTTGTTGATTGAACAGTATTTCTTAGAGAGTTTTTTGCTAATCTGTGTTTTCAGGTGGGCATTGCAGAAATATTCTTTGCTTTTATTCTTATTTTTCTTGCTTGTCATGTCCGTTTATTGCATTTCACTCTTGCAATATGAGCAACCTACCTATACCCCCACCTACACACACACACACACACACACACACACACACACACACACACACACAGGCGCCCCCCCCCCCTGCGGGTCCGGGGATTAGAATAGGCCCGCGGTATTCCTGCCTGTCGTAAGAGGCGACTAAAAGGAGTCCATCCCCCTCACGGGGGTAGTTAGCGCCTGCGTCCGGAGACGGACGGTTCCACGACCTATCATCGTGGTCTTTTTGGTTTTCACTTCTCGTTTCTTCCTTCCTTTTGTTGGTTCCTTTCTTTGCTCTTCTCCACCTCACTGTCTTCCTTACTCTTTCCCTTGACTTCTCCTTGCCTTCTCATTGCCTTTTTCTCCTTGCCTTCTCATTGCCTTTTTCTCCTTGCCTTCTCATTGCCTTTTTCTCCTTGCCTTCTCATTGCCTTTTTCTCCTTGCCTTCTCATTGCCTTTTTCTCCTTGCCTTCTCATTGCCTTTTTCTCCTTGCCTTCTCATTGCCTTTTTCTCCTTGCCTTCTCATTGCCTTTTTCTCCTTGCCTTCTCATTGCCTTTTTCTCCTTGCCTTCTCATTGCCTTTTTCTCCTTGCCTTCTCATTGCCTTTTTCTCCTTGCTTTCTCATTGCCTTTTTCTCCTTGCTTTCTCATTGCCTTCTTCTCCTTGCCTTCTCTGGCCTCTGCCTCAGCGTTTGAGACAGTCTGTCCTCTTTCTCCCTCTCTCTCTTCTTTTTCCTCTTCTTCCTTCCTCCCTGTGCGTGCCTGAAGGCCGACCCACGCGTTCGCACGCGTAGCCGGTGACGGGGTAACGCGTAAGTCCCCGCCCTGGGTAGACATGTAAGGCACGCGCGTACCCCCTGGTAAAGGCCAGGCCCGGGGAGGGGTGATTGCCTGAGCTGATACCTTCTGACCATGCCGATTGGTCCCTCCGTCTGTTTCTCGGGAGGTGAGACCTGAGGTGTAAACATTCACCTAAGGCGGGAGTGCCCTCTGAGAGGGTCCCCACAAGGAAGGAGCGCGCCATCGGAGACGCTGGCAATCATGGGGGATTCCTCCGCAATGGATTCTACTCCATCTCTTTCGACTTCGACCCAAAAACGGAAACGTGACCAGCCAACAGTGACAAAAGTACTACCGCCTGCCCCACAGTTCCTCGTAGTTTCTCGATCTGAGGACGGAAAGGATTTTTCCTCTGTCAACCCTTTCGTTATTCAGAAGGGCGTAGATGCCATAGCCGGATCTGTCAAATCTTGTACCAGGTTGTGTAACGGCACCTTATTACTAGAAACTGAGAGTGCCTTTCAGGCACAAAAACTGCTTCGGGCCACCCTCCTGTACACGTTCCCTGTCCGGGTGGAGGCCCACCGAACTTTGAATTCGTCTCGAGGTGTAGTCTCTACTAGCTCCCTCGACGGCTTGACTGACGAGGAGCTTCAATCATTCCTCGCTGAGCAGGGCGTGACGGCTGTCCATAGGGTCATGAAAAAGGACAACAATGACCTTGTACCGACCCGGACACTTTTCTTGACCTTCGATAGTGTTAAGCTGCCATCGCGCATCAAGGCGGGCTACGAGGTTATTTCTGTTTGCCCCTATGTCCCGACACCTACGCACTGCTACCAGTGTCAGCGTTTCAATCACACTCGACAGTCTTGTTCCAAGGCGGCTAAATGTGTCACTTGTGGCAGGGATGCCCATGAGGGTGACTGTCCACCTCCGTCTCCTCGTTGTGTGAACTGTCAGGGTGACCATGCCGCATCCTCCCGCGACTGTCCTGTCTATAAGGAAGAACGCTGTATCCAAGAAATTCGGGTCAAAGAGAAAGTGTCCACCTCGGCTGCTCGCAAGCTATTGGCTAGTAGGAAGCCCACGCTGCTCCCAGCGGGGAAAGACAGTACTGTCCTCGCCTCTCCTCGGACTACCCGGGAGGTAGCAACCCAGACATGCGATCTGACCTTCAGCACCACGGTCGTCCGTTCGGCCAGTGCTAAGATCGCGCGGTCGACGTCTCCTCTTCCTCCCATCACCCCACAGACACGAGCACCTTCCTCAGCTTCTGCTAAGACGAAGACATCTAAGTCAGATGCACGGGCCTTCAAGAAGGAACCATCCCGTGCAGACTTCCTCCGTACCTCGACCTCCCAGCCTTCGACCGGTACTTCCACTACACGTCCTTCCAAAAAGGCGCATAGGAAGCACAGTTCTCCTTCTCCGCCACGGCGCATTTCTCCTGCGCCACCCAGCGGTTGCCGCCCCAGGCCGTCATCCGTTTCGCCTGGCCGCACCGCTGGTAGCCGTACATCTGGCCGTTCACTGGCGGAGGAAGCTACCCCTCCCGGCCATCCTCCCGAGATGGCCGATGACCCTATAGACCCAATGGACGATGACTGTCCGCCTACTGATAGCGGCGGCAGTGCTCGCTCGAAGCCAGGCCCTAAGCGGCCTTCGAGGTGACCACTTCTCTCATCTTCCTTTTCTTACGATGGCACTTATTCACTGGAATATTCGCAGCATTCGCTCCAATCGAGAGGACTTGAAGTTGCTGCTCCGCTTGCACCGTCCGCTCGTCGTAGCCCTCCAGGAAACGAAGCTACGCCCATGCGATCAAATTGCCTTGGCACACTACACCTCTGTGCGTCTTGACCTACCCCCTGTGGTAGGTATCCCAGCTCATGGAGGGGTTATGTTGCTGGTCCGGGATGATATTTCCTACGATCCCATCACGTTGCACACCGGCCTGCAGGCAGTTGCCATCCGCATTACTCTCCCCACTTTTACGTTTTCCTTTTGTACCGTTTACACTCCATCGTCATCTGCCGTTACCAGGGCAGACGTGATGCAACTTATTGCTCACCTACCTGCACCATTTTTGTTAACTGGAGACTTCAATGCCCACCATCCCCTTTGGGGCTCTCCAGCATCCTGCCCGAGGGGCTCCTTGTTAGCAGACCTTTTCAACCAGTTCGATCTTGTCTGCCTCAATACTGGCGCCCCTACTTTTCTTTCGGACACATCTCACACCTATTCCCATTTAGACCTCTCTATATGTACTCCCCAACTTGCACGCCGGTTTGAGTGGTATGCACTTTCTGATACATATTCGAGCGACCACTTCCCGTGTGTTATTCATCTCCTGCAGCATACCCCCTCTCCGTGCTTCTCTAATTGGACCATCTCCAAGGCAGACTGGGGGCTTTTCTCTTCCAGGGCGACCTTTCAGGATCAAACCTTTACAAGCTGCGATCGTCAGGTCGCACACCTCACGGAAGTCATTCTCGCTGCTGCTGAATATTCCATCCCTCACCCTCCTTCTTCTCCACGTCGCGTACCGGTCCCCTGGTGGACCGCAGCATGTAGAGACGCTTTACGTGCTCGTCGACGTGCTTTACGCACATTTAAACGCCACCCTACAGTGGCGAATTGTATCAATTATAAACGATTACGTGCTCAGTGTCGTCGTATTATCAAAGAAAGCAAGAAAGCCAGCTGGGCTGCTTTCACAAGCACCTTCAACAGTTTTACTCCTTCTTCTGTTGTCTGGGATAGCCTGCGCCGGCTATCTGGCACTAAGGTCCACTAACCAGTTTCTGGCTTGAAGGTCGCGAATGATGTCCTTGTGGCCCCTGAGGCTGTCTCCAATGCCTTCGGCCGCTTTTTCGCAGAGGTTTCGAGCTCCGCTCATTACCACCCTGCCTTCCTCCCCCGCAAACAGGCAGAGGAGGCTAGGCCACCTAACTTCCGCTCCTCGAATTGTGAAAGTTATAATGCCCCATTCACCATGCGGGAACTCGAAAACGCACTTGGCCGATCACGGTCCTCTGCTCCAGGGCCAGATTCTATTCATATTCAGATGCTGAAGAACCTTTCTCCTGCGGGTAAAGGTTTTCTTCTTCGTACGTACAATCGCATCTGGATTGAGGGACATGTTCCCGCATGCTGGCGCGAGTCTATTGTTGTCCCGATTCCTAAGCCGGGGAAGGACAAGCACTTGCCTTCCAGTTATCGACCTATCTCGCTTACCAGCTGTGTCTGTAAAGTGATGGAGCGAATGGTTAACTCTCGATTGGTTTGGCTGCTCGAGTCTCGACGCCTACTTACCAATGTACAATGTGGATTTCGTAGGCGCCGCTCTGCTGTTGACCATCTGGTTACCCTGTCGACCTTCATTATGAATAACTTCTTGCGGAAGCGCCCGACCGCGGCTGTGTTCTTTGATTTGGAGAAGGCTTACGACACCTGTTGGAAGGCGGGCATTCTCCGCACCATGCATACATGGGGCCTTCGCGGTCGCCTCCCTCATTTTATTCGTTCCTTTTTAATGGATCGACAGTTCAGGGTACGTGTGGGTTCTGTCCTGTCCGACACCTTTCGCCAGGAGAATGGGGTGCCACAGGGCTCAGTTTTGAGCGTCGCTCTCTTCGCCATCGCGATCAATCCAATAATGGATTGCCTCCCAGCTGATGTATCAGGCTCCCTTTTCGTGGACGATTTTACCATCTATTGCAGCGCGCAGCGTACACGTGTCCTGGAGCGCTGTCTTCAGCTTTCTCTTGACCGTCTTTACTCCTGGAGTGTCGCCAATGGCTTCCGTTTTTCTGCCGAGAAGACGGTCTGTATTAACTTCTGGCGCTACAAAGAGTTTCTCCCACCGTCCTTACGACTCGGTCCCGTTGCTCTCCCAATCGTGGAGACAACCAAATTTTTAGGCCTTACATTTGACAGGAAACTTAGCTGGTCTCCACATGTGTCATATTTGGCCGCCCGTTGTACCCGTTCTTTAAATGTCCTCCGTGTTCTCAGTGGTCTGTCGTGGGGAGCGGATCGAACCGTCCTACTTCGTCTATATCGGTCGATCGTCCGCTCCAAGCTGGATTATGGGAGCTTCGTATACTCCTCTGCACGGCCATCCATCTTACGCCGCCTCAACTCCATACAACATCGGGGTTTACGACTTGCGATCGGAGCATTTTATACCAGTCCCGTAGAGAGTCTTCATGCTGACGCTGGCGAATTGCCACTCACCTACCGGCGCGATATACTGCTTTGTCGGTATGCCTGTCGGCTACTGTCAATGCCCGACCATCCGTCTTATCGTTCCTTTTTTGTTGACTCTCTTGACCGTCAATACGGGTTGTATGTCTCTGCCCTGCTACCCCCTGGAGTTCGCTTTCGTCGCCTCCTTCAACACCTTAATTTTTCACTCCCTGCAACCTTTCGAGTGGGCGAGAGCCGCACGCCACCTTGGCTCCAGGCTCAGGTCCGCGTTCACCTTGACCTCAGCTCGCTCCCAAAAGAGGTCATCCCCGGTTCGGTCTACCACTCCCGTTTTTTGGAACTTCGTTCGAAGTTCATCGACATGACTTTCATTTATACAGATGGCTCTAAGACCAATGACGGGGTCGGGTGTTCCTTTATTGTCGAGGCACAAAGTTTCAAATACCGGCTCCATGGCCATTGTTCGGTCTTCACAGCTGAGCTCTTTGCCCTCTACCAGGCTGTTCTTTACATCTGCCGCCACCGACATTCTGCTTATGTCATCTGCTCAGATTCCCTGAGCGCCATCCAGAGCCTCAGTGATCCGTACCCGGTTCACCCTTTCGTACACCGGATCCAACGCTGGTGGACGTCGGTTCTCCAGTTAGCTTTATGTGGGTTCCTGGCCATGTCGGTATCCCTGGGAACGAAGCTGCAGATGCCGCGGCCAAGGCTGCGGTCCTCCAGCCTCGGACAGCTTCTTGTTGCGTCCCTACGTCCGATTTTAGCAGGGTGATTTGTCGGCGCATCTTATCTCTGTGGCATGCCGATTGGGCTGCACTTACCGACAACAAGCTTCGGGCCTTCAAACCTCTTCCCGTGGCTTGGACGTCCTCCTCACGCCCTTCTCGGCGGGAAGAGGTCGTTTTAGCCCGGTTAAGAATTGGACACTGCCGGTTCAGCCATCGCCATCTGCTGACGGCTGCGCCGGCGCCGTTCTGCCCATGTGGGCACTTGCTGACGGTTAGACACATTTTAATGTCCTGTCCAGATCTTAACACACTGCGCCTCGATCTTAACCTGCCAAATACTTTCGATGCCATTTTAGCGGATGACCCACGAGCAGCTGCTCGTGTTCTTCGTTTTATCAATTTGACAAACCTCGCTAAGGACATTTGATGATGCTGTTTTTTAATCCTATGCCTGTCAGTCTGTCTTTTATCGTGTTTTCCCTTTTAGTTGTTGTGGTCAACTTGTGCCTCGCGGTGCATTCTTAGAGTAGTCAGGGCGCTAATGACCATTGAAGTTGTGCGCCCTAAAACCAGAAAAAAAAAAAAAAAAAAAACACACAGGCGCCGCAGACGAAAGCGATAGATGCAACACAGCTAGTACAGATGTTTCAGTTGCAGAGCCAACAAATATCAACTGCATTAAACACGGTACAGCACTTACTGGCCAACGCTGCGTGCCCAATAGAACAACAATCTACAGTTACTGTAGCTTTGAATGCCATACTGTCTTTTCGACGGTTTGACGAATAAGAGGAAGAGCTCGAGTGGTTGCAACAGTCTGAAGCCCACATAATTGCTCACAACGTAGGAGGTACCGTGAAAGTCTATTATTTTTTGTCTATGGTAGGAAGTGCAGTGCTTCTACTCATTCAGAAATTATTCCGTAACGCCACTCCGCCTGAGCACTTTCTAGATTTGCTAACTATTCTGTAACTGCAAAAAATTCGCCACTGTCATGTGCACGGGGATCCTTGTGTATCTCTTCCCCCGGATCATGGAACCTCAGGAGAGCGCAGCCACAGCAGCCGCTGAATTGTTGTCTAGCGATCCGAGGAAGCAAGTTTCCTAGGCACCTCGTATATTTAGATAAGGAGGTACGTTTTAGTTTTTGGAATGATTTCGCCGGGCGGTGTGGCCGAGCGGTTCTAGACGCTTCAGTCTGGAACCGCGCGACCGTTTCGGTCGCAGGTTCGAATCCTGCATCGGGCATGGATGTGTGTGGTGTCCTTGGTTAGGTTTAAATAGTTCTAAGTCTAGGGTACTGATGACCTCACATGTTAAGCCCCATAGTGCTCAGAGCCTTTTGAACCATTTTTGTAAGATCCTATGAATTGCTACGCTGCATCGAAGATTCTCGCAGGGGGCGATAGTCGATTTTCAAGTGACGAACTGACCTCGAAATCTGAAAACCGCAAGTCAGCTTTGTAAATCATAAAAAGTAGCTTGGAGTGTGTTTCTTTGCTTTTTGTGTATTTTGTGAGGACATATGTAATTGTGCTCGGTAAAAACAATAAGTTATTTTGATATGCGAAGGGAAGATTGTGGCTGTATTCCAAAGTTGTCTAACTGCTGGACGCTGTATCCGAGCGAGGCTCGGCGCAGTCGCTGTGGCGTTACCCCAGGTGGCACGTGCTGTGGTCGGCAGGAGCCGGCGCCGCGTCGGTGGTGGGCGAACCTCTGGGGCGCGACCCGCTCGCCTGGTGTCTCTAGGACGAAGCAATATTCACGCGGTTGTGAAACGTTAGAAAATCTATCTGGCTCGTTGGCGCAGTGGTAAAATCAATATCGATATGTGACACTCGATTGATTTCTGTTGTTGTTACGTGTGCAAAGCTCGTAACTCACTTTGACTACATTTTGTGACGTAAGGATACGACTGGAAACACTGCAGACTGACAAGATGGTTACGGATAGTCACTGTCAGAGGCTCGTCCTCATACCGTGATTGCAGCTACAAAATAAATGGCAGTAGCCGCCCTAATTTGAGTGAAGCATTATTGTACACGATCGGTAATTGGTATTATTTACGAAAGTACCGCTATGGTGTCCTAAGTAGAACTTCGCGGTATTTGTATTTCAGTATGCAATTTGTGCTTAGTACGAAATCTCAATTAGGAGTACGTTTACTCGGGCAGGATTCGACTATACTGGTGTATTATATTGTCTCTCTCTTTCTCACGTAGCAAGGATTTCCACGAAAATGCACACCGTAGCAGGGGCCCTTACTAAAATATGGATCTCCGTTAATTACTCGTGCTACAGTGACAGATAAGACGGCCAAATCTGCCGCGAAGTGTTAACAAATTCTAATGGGGTTGGTAGATTTGGCTTTACTCAAAACTACGTCCATGTTGGTTCTGCTTCTTCAATCACACAACGGAGTCAGGTTGCGTGAGAAACTAGAAATATTTTCTTTTATCCAATGAAAGCTATTAGCGTTAGTCTGCGTGCTAAGATTGATATGGTAGATTGTGCAGAACGGTTTCAGGTGAGCACTGAGCTCTCCAACATTGGACTTAAATTAGTGCGTAACTGTTCATTTGAAAATGGATGTACTGTTGTATCTTTAGATTTCAATAATTCTTTGCCAAGTTTGGATATAATGAGTGTTTTATAAAGGGGACTTTCGGTATACTCCGGTTAGTACAGAAACACACTGTGCGGGTCATAAACAACAACCGTACGTGGCCGGACAGCTGAGCGCCGTATCACGTCAGAAGGGGTGGGGATGCCGGCGCGCATTCGAACCTCCGCGCGTGGGCGACAATGCGACGTCGCTCGCCGTAACGGTCAAGTTTTTCCGAAGTAACTTCGCTATCACATCCGATGAAGAGTGACTGGAAACTTCCAATTATATGTTTCATATTCTCCACTACGGCAACCCGCGAAGCACGCGCAACGACACAAGCTGCTTACGGATGGAAAATCGCATCTGCGAGTGCGGCCGACAACGACACGCCTACCTCCGGGAACTTCAAGATGACGTCAGATGCTGTACGGAAGGTAGGAAATAACTGACTTGGGTTGCTACGTCTCTGACATGTATGTGTAAAGACATTTTATTATTGGCTCAACAGTACCTCAGTGTGCTTCCTTTTAATTTTAGTTGTGTGGATAAATGAGGCAAGTCCGTGACACAGAAACTGTACAACTAGTTAGTTACATTTTATTGATTGTGAATTTTTATTCTGGTGTTACTCTGAGAGTGCATCTGGATAGCAATGAAACGGGGTACCGTTTAAGTCTAGGGACTTTGGGGAGAGAAGATAGGAGAGAGGATGTAAACCATGGGGAAAATTTAAATGTTAATTGGATAGAGTAGAACTAGTTTGGTGAGCAGTAATGACCATGCCAAAAGTGACGAGGCTGAAACTATAGGTACCTTTGGGAAAAGTAATCCTACCAGTATGGTCAATATTCCATCTGAAGATGTTAGTACCAATAAGCTTGTGCTTATCACATAGGGTAAGTTGAGAGACAACACACACGAAGTATTCAGCACACATTTATTAATAACTCGTATATAACAAATATGAAAGTTGAACGTGTTACGCGCCGCAAGTTAACACTGGAAGTAAACAGTCCAAAAAAGCAAAGTCACAAAGACAGGGCGCTCTGCGCCAGAGACGCCACAACATTCTCCGCTCCGTGGATAATGCACGTATGCACGTGTCGGACGAGTGCTGACAGATGTAGTCCGTATGGCGGAAACACCTCGGTAGAAGGTACTTAGCCAGATTACGAACAGCATCGACGAGTCGCTTGTCATCTCTATAGATCGTGAAAGGTCACCCCTCGAAGTCAATACAGTAATGTTTAATCACCTCACACACAGCGAGTAGGTCATGGTCGAAAGCCGACCAACTGCACTGGCTCTTAATCAGTTTCTTGGAAAAGACGTGGAGGGGTTGGGTGGAGTCGGCAGTGTGCTGTTGTAAAACACCGCCCACAGCTAAGTCACTGGCAACAGTCGTGATCGAGACATGGGCCTCGGGTTCAGGGTGGGCAAGTGTTACAGCTTTGGCGAGGACAGCCTTACGGTTACCAAAAGCGTCGAGCATGGGTTCGGTTCACTACAACTTCCGTTTCCCAGTGGTGTTTTTGCCAGAGAGAGTGTCGATGAGGGCTATTTGATGTAGGCAGCTTGAGGAATATGGTGGCAGTAAAAGTTTGCCACACTCAGAAAACGACGGAGCTGAGCATAAATCTCGGGAAGAGGAAGATCAAGTACGGTTTCGACATGACAACTTGTTGGTTGGCAGAAAAATTAGGGCCTACAAAGGTAACTGATGTGGAAGACCGATGAGATTTATCTCGTTTAATCACCACGCCATTGGCAGCGAGGGCCGAATGGACTGCATCGAGGTGAACGTGATGCTTGTCAGCGGAGGAGGAAAAGATCAGTACATCATATAAGTAAGCATAAGCAAATGACACAGGGATCAAAATGGTTCAGATGGGTCTGAGAACTATGGGACTTAACATCTGAGGTCATCAGTCCCCTAGACTTAGACCTACTTACACCTAACTAACCTAAGGACACCACACACATCCACGCCCAAGGCAGGACTCGAACCTGCGACCGTAGCAGCAGTGCGGTTCTGTACTGAAGCGCCTAGAACCGCTCGGCCGTAACAGCTGGCGGAGCAAAGTGGAATCAACGAACCGCTGCCACGTCTGAGCAGCATTGTTCAATCCATGAGGCACGTAACAGTATTTGAAGAGGTCAAGGGATGTGATGATGGCCATCTCCAGAATATACGGTGGATGCATAGGGATCTGATGATACATCTAGAAACAATCTAAAAATGGAGAAAACGTTAGAACCATGGAGTAATTGCATGAAATCGCGAGCATCAATGGGCCTGTCGTTCCCGCACATGTGTAAGATGCCGTCCTTTTTGGGAACAAGGTGAGTAGGTGAAGACCAGTTGCTATCAGAGGGGCAGAGGACGCTCGAAGCCAGCAGATCCTGAACGAGCTCCTTTGCGTGCAGAAGTTTGGATGTGTTAAGGCGCCTGGCCTTATAACGAACAGGTGGGCCATCGGTGGTGTGTATCCTATGACAAGTGCAGTTACTGGTGGCTTAAACTCGTATAGGGCGGTCAAAAATCTATCTGGAGGCAACGTCGGTTCACTGGGGCGTCAGCTGAAGTCGATGATGGAAGACGCGATGCAGGAGTGAAGCATGCAGATGCATCTTGTAGAATCGTCCGTGATGGTGAGAAAACAACAGCAGGCTGTGGAATGCTTGACACAGGAGCAAATTGGTGTGACGAAGCTGTAGAGGCGTGTGACGGACCAGCTCTCTGCGGGTATGAAGATAGGTTATGTATGGTATGCCATGCATGTGACAATTCAGTGGAGGCAGAGATGATGCGTTTGCATAAGGCATCAGTCTGGGTGTGGAATTCGTCGATTTGTGAGCGCACGTGCAACAGATCAGAGAGCCATGTAGCAATGCGCTCGACCTGGGACGCAAAGCATAGCCGAGGAGGCAGAGACTGAAGTCATGCCGAACTCGTGTGAGCACGGAACTGTAGAGCCAGACGTGTGGTGGAGCACGGCGGCTTGCAGGTCTGGTGAAACTGCGTAGTAGTGTAGGAAATCCAACCCGATCACAGGTTCATCCACATCGACAACATCGAAGGTCCAAGGGTAGATGTGAAACGATGATAGAAGCAACATGTTGATAGAGCCATGGACCGCAATAGGAGAACGATTGGCAGCGATCGAGGCGAGATAGTGCGTCGGCAGCGCACCTGGCTGGCAGTGTCGACGAGAAAGCAGATGCCTGTTGACACGTCTGTGGCACAGATGCGTCGCATCGCTGAAGCGAGTGGTGCAGTGCCGAACAATAGGCGCCATGAAGGAATGTGTTGGGATGTGGCGCCTAAACATGTCTCGTTTGGGTAGGCGCTAGGCGTATGGCAGTTGTGGGTTGCATCCGTGAAACCAGCACAGCAGGTATGCTGGTTGGTGGGGTGGTGCGGTGTGAGAGAGGCCCCAGCTAACTGCGTTGGACCCGGTAGCCGACCGGGTTGCTGCTCGGGCGAGGTCAGTGGCTATCAGGATCCAGCTTTCAGTACCTCCTGTCGGCTTCTAGGTGGCAGCTCCTGACTGGCAGCTGAGGCACAAAGGTGAGAGTGCTGGACTCTGCCTGGAGGACGCAGAACCAGAGGCGCAGGCGTACCGAGCGAGGGTGATGGAATGTCGTTCGTGACATGTGGTGTTGGTGACGAATGATAGCATAAACCTGATCCACCATGCATAAACGAACCTTTAATGGGTCGGCGACAAGAGACAGTAGATGAAGTTGCAGATACGAAGGCATGTTGACCATTCACAACGTCCAAAGCACAGTGTCAGGCAATACTCGACTGTCGATTAATGCACGTTGGTGCCGCCAAAGCTGCGAAGGGGTACAGTCGTCCAGGTGCTCACCGTGAACAATGTGGTGGATAGTCTCCGTCGGGCGGAGAGAAAGGCTCTCGATAAGCATTGCTTTCGCTGTAGAACATTTGTATGAGGCAGGTGGTGAGAGAAGCGAGTCACTGGTGAGGTCTGTTTGAGTGTGGAGGTAGCTCCACAGGCAGACAAAACGGGTGTCGTCGTCTGAAATGCTGTGGATGTCCAGTAGGTGATCCACTAAGGCGAAAAAAGTCTTTGGGTTTTCTTTTTGTAAAAGAAAGTAGTTTAGGAAACCTGCAGGTAACACATGTTGAGGCAGCACCAGCAGACGGAGATCGGTACGAGCAGAGTGGGACGCCTCCGACGCCAGTATTGCGGTAGCAGTGAACGGTGCATCGCCCGAGGTATGTGTGGGACGGTGGCCACGTGCAGCACACGGTGCGTACGGAGTGGACGTATCAGTCGGCACAGTGTGTCAAATCTGCAAGCCCGACGAAGGACGCGGCGCAGGTGGAACGGCCGGTGCCGTTGCAGCAGCGGGCGAGAGGCGGCCGCAGTGAAGCCGTGGTGGGGTGATCCGTTAACCAGCGCAGGTGGAGCGGCCGACGCCATTCAGTTGGGGTGCAACCACAGTGCGACGGTTGCAGAAGTCGGCGGGGTCGAGGTGATCGGTGTCGCCGAGACTGCGTGCCGGAGGGAGGAGGAGGGGGGGGGGGGAGGGTGCTGGGACATTTTGCATATTAGAATGTGCTATCCCATGCATATTAATTGTTCGATTCACAGTTCTGGAACTTTGTCGGCACGTCAAACCATCCCAAAGGTAATGACGTACATGAAGGATAAACCACAATGTCTTTAACTAGAAGGTCGTCCACATTGTCGTTAGGCGGCGTGCACTGTCCGTGTTGTGGCTGCTGTTGTACTGCCACGCTAGGTGGCGGCCATATTGTGCCAGGGTAAGGTTAGGTAGCCGCCGGTGTGGCTGGGCGTAAATAAATGTTCAATCTTAACCAAATTCGAAGTAGGTACACTTGTCCACTAGTGGTCGCAAGCATAGTTAATGGGGCCTGTTAGACTTACACCGAAAGACACTGGCAGATCCATTGTGGCGGATACAATGTCGGCTGGCACTAGAAATTCGTAAATGACGAAAACAAGCACAAAATAACACGCGATGAGATGACAGTGTGTGCTATCTCTCAACTAATACTGCGTGATAAGCACAGTGGTGATCCAGACACCAAGTATTCCGTACAAATTTATTAATAACCTTTATACACGGCGAGTCAAAAGTCCTTGGACACCTTCATAAGTTGGAAGATTAAAGGGAAAATTGAAATGTGATGATGGGAACAAAGGTTTGACATGGAGCCACAACTTTTAGAGTGAATGTCATTCATGGCCGCCATCTTGATATCCCCCATTTTGGATCAAGTCATTTTTTTTAATGGGAAGGGAGGTGTATAACACATCAGATAACACTCGCTTGAGCTCTGGAATTGATTGGTGTCATTTGTTTTTGTCTATCTTTGAACTTTAATAACTTCTAAACTGTACAAAACAGACAAAAACAACTTACACCACTAAATTCCAGAGCTCAGGCGAGTGTTATTTGATGTGTAATACACCCTCCTTTCCATTAAAAAAAAAGGACTTGAATCCCAAATGGCGGATTTCAAGATGGCGGCCATGAATGACATTCACTCCAAAAGTTGTGGCCCCATGTCAAACCTTTGTTCCCATCATCACATTTCAATTTTCCCTTTTATCTTCCAACTGCTGAAGGTGTCCAAGGACTTTTGACTCACCCTGTATAACAAATATGGCAGTTGCGCATATTACTCGCCGAAAGTTAACACTGGAACTAAAGCCAAGTCCCAAAGATAGAGCGCTCTACGCCAGAGTCGCCACAAGCACTTTGATTTCTAGTGAAATCAAATCAGGAACAAATAGAGCTAAATAAACAACATGATCTTAGAGATAAAGCCTTCAGAGAGGAAATTTTGGAACAAGAGAAATGACGCGAACTTGCGGAAAAAGCTTTTCGGGAAGACATGTTTGAATTACTCTTACAGAAACAACGAGATCATCAAGACCAAGAATTTAAGAAAGAGGTATTAAAGATGTTTCTTGCTTTGTACCTGTGGTAAAGTTTCTAAAGTTCTCTTTTGGAATATTATTAATTATGAAAAATGCTGTCAATAACATTTATAAAGGTTTATGTAATTTACGATAACGATATAACATCTATAGTGAGGGGACAGCGATAGTGATATCGAGAGTTGAAAGGTTGTTGCGTAGTAGAGGGGATGGTGGATGGCGTGTATGTGAAGCGTGCGCGGGAAAAATAGTACTGTGTTCCATGAAAAGCATACGTAATTGTATGGACAGAGATACCGAACTATCAGATTGTTAATTCTCTTTACCACTGCGGTATGTAATGCCATCGCCAGCGAACTCTAAGAGCAAATAAACCGGACTGTGAAAGTGAAGCTAACATTACTTGGTTGTGGCCGACACAAACTGTGTCTTTATTCGAATGAACTTTGCTGATATTGGTTTTGGGAGGTGGAACTGTTGTATATCACATTCTATCAAGCCATGAAAGTGAAGACTAATTAACTGCGCGATATAAATGGCTTTCAGTGACGTTGTCGAAGTTTGAAATGCGAGAACAGAGTGGACATTATTTACGGTGTGCTTCACATACATGAACAATTCTATGAACTGTGTATTTGTGGCTAAGACTATATGAATGTGACGAACCGTGTAATTATGGACGATAGCGTCACGGACAGTGCATAAAGTGTAAAAACGAGCGATGTCTACGTCATGTACTTTGAAAGAGAGGACATGTCAACAACGTTCGTATACTAGCGTCTTGTGGTTTGTTAATCACCACGGGGTTAATGATACAGCTGTGCCGGAACTTTATTTGCGTTTCGCCGGAGAAGATTAACCAGCGGAACTGTCTGTATCCTGCTCTCATCATCGTAACCCGCCGACATCGTGCTGCCTAACGCAACGCTTCGTATGCAACAAAAAGTTAAGGGATTTCGCTGAACGCTATCCCCTGACCTAGAAACTTTCTTTCTCTATTAAAACTATAAGAATTACAGACTCTGTTTAGTTACATTCTTTGTTTAGTTTGTTTGCTTTCTGCTAACGAAAATAAAATTACAATCAGTGAATTAAAAGTTGCCTGGTAGCCATTGTTGAAACACCAGTAAATATAAACTTCTTCCTCTCATTATGACTAATTCTCCTTGCATGTCAAAATTATTGTAGTTATTTTATGTAGTTTTATGTATTGTTATGAGACTAGATATATGACAGTAACTAATAAGAGTATTTTGTCGCGAAATGTGGCTTCGCGCGAAAATTACGGCAACTGCCATAATTGCTTGGGTTCTGACCAATAATGTAAAAGCTGCTATTCCCGTATTGGTGCTTTTCCTGACGTGAGTGGGAATTATAAATGTCAGCTGTCAAATCACGTAGTGACTCTTTACCCAGTAATAAAAGTTTTTTGATACTGTATTGCTACGAGTCGTAGTATTAAGAGACACTGGTTATACTCCAAAGTGGGTAGATGTATGGTGAAACCCCCCAGTGTTCATGCGATTGTTAACAGTATTGTGTGTGATTCACGAAATTTTGTCACTTTTTCTAATTCCTTTGAAGTTTCAGAGAATATATACACAATTTTGTCGGTTCAGGTTAATTTCAGAGCAGTTTCTCGTGAATATTAGAGTTTTCAGTTCATAAACAAAGTGGGATCGTGACGAATAGAGAAGTATAACAAAGAGTGTGGTTTTCCAACTAGAATTTTGGATGACTTCACAGTTCAGATTTTGATAATTATTTTTCCTGTGGGTTGAGGTCATCACAAGGACACTTCTCTTGTAACTGTAACGGTTTACGCCTTCGCTCCAGGAAATTTCAGCTATTTATGAGAATTCTAGATGATTATTGAGTTGCCTGTCAGACAAGAAGAATCCGCTCTAGTAGTTCGTGGAAGTTTCATTCCAGATTTCTTGAAAGGTTCTGACAGCAAAATGAATTGGATTCGTTATTTGGCTGTTTCAGTCTGATTTCAGTTGTGAATTTTCCAACTCTCATGTAGCAATATAGCACAACCCTGGTAACATTTTTTACAGGCAGTGCTTAGACTGAAATAATTTATGTGTACCATTTTCTTAATAGGCCATCTGATCATGGTAATGGAATGGAAATAACGTAACACCTTAAAGTTTATACGAAGCAGTGAGGCTTATTAGTGAGAACAGCGTACAATCCTTTAAGAATAAGTTAAAAGAGGTGGTATATGATGAGGTATACATAATTACAGAAGAAGATGCTTATATGAAATTCAGCACATTCCACAGTAAATTTCTGCCAATATTTGAAAGTAGCGTTCCTAAAAAGTTATCCTTTCTAAAAGTACAAAAAGAAAAATAGAAAAGAAACTATTTGAGAGTTGTTAGATAGCCTATAATTTCGTCCAATTGCTATATTTCAAAAGAAACCTAAGGGTTTTTTTTATTTTGTAATTTGGCTTGGATGAACAACCACAATAAAGGACCTAATTAATAATCCCCTGGGAAATTATGTTAACCGGTGTAAAAATCATAACTGGAGTCCTAGAATAGGGACCGCATCAAAAACGATTCGCCGCTAACAAAACAATTAATTTAAAAGTAAATCCATGGAATAAATTTTCATCATAACTTCACACAGTGCTTTAAAAACCTGCAAACTACATAAACCGAAAGCAAATGAAATAAGTACAATTCAATATCGTTTCCCTGTGTGAAAAAAAACACCGATCACTCGAAGAAAAGTATGATACATTCTTGCAGCCGTATTATTGACACTGCACTTCTTAGACCTAACTTTGTTATCACCTTCAACGTGCACTCCCATGACGTCCTTGTAAGACTTCATTGTAGGATAGAACAATTTTTTCCACGTGCCGGCCGCCACTTATCCCTGGACCGATCCCCAGTACTTATTTTGAGTGCAGGCTGAGTAGACCTCGTGCTGTCCTGGAAGGACTGGAACGAGGAAGAATCCCCACGAACCGTGGACCTCCAGGGACGGAATCAAGTGCTCTATCCGCTATATGACAAAGCTCCTTCAAATTAATTCTTTATGGGAAGTAAAAATGAATGTAACTGGTTTGTCACAAGCTGTAGTGCCGACACTGGAGAAATACGTATACATTCTTACACACAGCTGTTGTCTCTTAGCTGTATCGTCCCGTCTGGCTCACTGGTGTGTTCCTGGTGCTGTAGCGTTCTTTAGTCGCTTCTGCCAATATCTACAGTTGTGTACAAATCTTGCATAATTAGTTTTGTTTATACCTTGTGTTAACTTTTTTCTGTAAATTCAAGTAAATTACAACACTAAATCTAACATGTCAAGTGTCTCTGTACAGAAGATATTTTACTAAGTTAGGAGACATAGTTCTCACTCTCTATCAGTGTTGTATGATAAGCGTATGTGTTTTATTTTCCTTTAACATTTATAAGTCCATACTTTTATTACGTTGCTATATAATGGTGTAAACTTAAATCGTGGAACATGTCGTCAGCTGTCTTAAAAGATGATCATTAGTCCGTTAGTGGCTGATAATATGGTTGTATTAAACGTTATACACTGAAGAGCCAAAGAAATAGGTATACCTGCCTAATATCGTGTAGGGCCCCCACGAGCACGCAGCAGTGTCGCAACACGCAGTGGCATGGACTCCACTAACGTCTGAAGTAGTGCTGGACGGAATTGACACCATGAATCGTGCAGGACTGTCCTTAAATCCGTAAGAGTACGAGGGGGCGGAGATCTCTTCTGAACAGCACGTTGCAAAGCATCCCAGATATGGTCAATAATGTTCATGTCTGGGGAGTTTGATGGCCAGCGGAAGCGTTTAAACACGGAAGAATGTTCCTGGAACCAATCTGTAGAAATTCTGGACGCGTGGGATGTCGCATTGTGATGTTGGAGTTGCCCAAGTTCGTCAGAATGCACTATGGACATGAATGGATGCAGGTGGTCAAACAGGATGCTTACGTACGTGTCACCTGTCAGATTCGTATGTAGACGTATCAGGGGTCCTATACCATTTCATCTGCACACGCCCCACACCGTTACAGAGCCTTCAAAAGCTCGAGCAGTCCCCAGCTGACATGTCACATGTCAGAGCTGCCTCCATACCAGTACACGTCCATCCGCTCGATACAATTTGAAACGGGGCTCGTCCGACCAGGCATCATGTTTCGAATCATCAACAGTCCAATGTCGGTTTTGACGGGCCCATGCGAGGCGTAAAGCTTTGTGCCGTGCAGTCAAGGATACACGAGTGGGCCTTCGGCTCCCAAAGCCCATATCGATGATGTTTCGTTGATGGCCCAGCATTGAAATCTGTGGAAGGGTTGCACTTCTGTCACGTTGAACGATTCTCTTCAGTCGTTGGTCTCGTTCTTTCAGGATCTTTTTCCAGCTGCAGAGATATCGAAGATTTGATGTTTTACCGGACTCCTGATATTTACAGTACAGTCGTGAAATGGTCGTACAGGAAAATCCCTACTTCATCGCTACCTCGGAGAAGCTGTGTGTCATCGCTCGTGCGCCGCCTATAACATCACGTTCAAACTCACTTAGTTCTTGATAACCTGCCATTGTAGCAGCAGTAACCGATCTGACAACTGCACCAGACACTTGTCGTACATAGGCGTTTCCGACCGCAGCCCCGTATTCTGCATGTTTACATACCTCTGTGTTTGAATACGCATGCCTTTACCAGTTTCTTTGGCACTTAGGTGTATAAAGTTAAGTGATCATTTATAGATAAATAGTATCACAACGAACTTAAAATGTATAACTGCTGAACGTTTAAGCTGTTTCCGTGGTCAGCGAGCCTGGACTTGCATTATGTTATGACGTTGCTATAAAGCGTTATTGCTTTTACACTTCTGAATACTGATAGGTCATTACCAAAATAGTTATGAAACAACACAAAGCAAACTTACAATTGTAGGGGAAGGCGATGCAGGTCCCTCTGCAATAAATAGAGTTATAAGCAAAGAAGATGAGCGAGTGCAATGCGCGTTACCTTCACTGAGTAATAAGAGAATGATCGTTCAGTTTGGCTATTGTGCACAACAATAGCACCATGAAAAGTGAGAACAACAAGCTTAGGTGTGCGACATGTTATATTTATTATCAGTGGATCGCCGGACAATGGCTGAGTTGTAGGGAATTATAAAGGCCTTGTAATCTAAATCAAGTCTGAGTATAACAGATTTTTATTTGCTCTAATTATTGGACGCAATACACAAGCCGTTAACACAGAGCAACATTTTCTAAAGATCTGGGTTGAATTCACAAAAAAATGTTGTTAACACTGTGGGGAGGTACCAAATAATACGCAAGACTTCATGGAGAGAACGCAACAAGTTATCCTTATCTGGGAAGCTCGAGAATTCAACGTTAATGAGACAAAATCACAAATTATAAGCAAATGGGCAACTCAAGTTGCGCGCCAGAACAAGTTAGTAGAAAACTGCTCAGAGTATGATATGCATTACCACAGTTTACATTTCCCCAAACTCAGCGAAAATGCACCCATCAGCACCTGACAGTGGCCGAGAGATGAAAATGGCACGGCAGCCGGAACATGAATACCACAAAATATACGTCTCCATACGCAGCTCTTTACTTTCAAAAACTCTACGTGGAGGAGACAACTCAGTGCTATTGCCAATGTTATGAACGAAAATCTCGCTTACTTCATGAAAAAACAGGGCAATACAGCAAAAACTTCCCACACTTGGCGTACAAAATGTACATTAACAGACTCGAAGTTGCTACTGGTTTACAGCAGTGTCTCCTGGATTGGTTGGCCGCTTTATGCCAAGCATAGTAGCAGGGCGACTTAATTGGCTAGGATGACCAAAATTTTGGAGCGAAAGCAACCCTGTTCATCACATTGGCTGAGCGGCGCCGAGGTGTCTCAACCTTCGTTGTCCGTGCAGAAAAGTCAAAAATGCCGTACTTAATGATTCTCTTAGGACAGCTGTGGTAGCAAGGTGTCCACTACACTGAACTAGGCCAGGCACTGGCTCTGCCTGCAAAAGCACAAAGCAGCGTAGTCCCCCCTCCTCAGAAGCCGATTGCCTTCCGGCCCCGACAACACGACCCTGAGGGCACACCAGGAGTGCACCTTCCCAATGTGAAAAACAGAAAGCCTTCTTCCCAAGCCCTCTCAACAAAATAACAACCAAGTAGTGGCAGAAAATCAAACAATATCAGCGATATGTGACAGTAATGACCCCTCACTCTCTTTCAAAAAGAATACAAGTTCACAAAATTGAAGGACTCGTTCACCACCTGTCTTACGCATCCCAGAGATTAGTTCACTCAGATAACCACCAGAACCTGAAAATGTCTGCTGACAGTCTTGTATCAGGATAAAGAAAATGGTAGGGCACGATGTTGCCTGTTTGATTTACGATAAAAAAAACATGAAGTGAGGATGAATATGGTACCTCTGTTTTGTACATGGGTAACATGTTAGCAAGATTAATGCGTAGTACAGGAAAAAAAATTTGTTCCTCATGAGTAACTATAAAATTAATCTTTTAGCCTGGCTTGACAGTGCAGGCCTCATACTAGGAGCGTAGGCCTGATCAACGTAATGATCAAATTTTCAAATTACATTATAATGATGTTTTCCGACATAGGGGCGCCCTGATTATAGTAGAAATGCCTCTCACGCTAGCAGGAGGTTGCTATCGACACCTGTACGTGCTGGCAGACAAGCCGTTGACAAGAGGTACATGCGAGCGGTCCCTTTGTAGCTTAACGCGTGGGGCAGTTGCTGACCTGTTTAGTCACAGGCATGGAGAGGGTGAGAAAGGGGGGGGGGAGTCCTCCGCCCTGCCTGCCGCCCGAACCTCTCCTCACGTCTGCCCGCAGTCCGTCTAACTTCTGAAACAGTCGTAAGATTCAGTCAGCAAGCGTTGCGAGTGTACACAACATTACTCTGTCAATGTTAATCCTGACCAGAAATTATGATATGGGTGAATCTTAGAATGAACGTCAATGTGCAACTGTGGAAAATTTAATGTAAAAGTACTGTAACTTGATGTCTCTTTTTAATTTTCCTCATCGAAAATCAAGGCAAATGAAAATATGGTTTCCACAGCAAAAGTTAACTTCAGATCCTGCCTCAGACGCTCCTGATGAACGTATGTTACACGAAGGTCATTGCCCCCAAAAATCTTAAGTATGACAAACTACTGTTGCACTACCACCCATGTCATGGTTTAAGTAAGATGTGCTCAATCCATAGCAAGATAAGAGAAGGCGAAAAAATCCAAATTAGATAAGATACTCCAGCAGTACAGGCTAGCGTACGTTCGAAAATGACAGAGAGGACGACACAATCTCTAACATAAACATCATCAGGATCGCTCAGCGTTCTGTTGGCAAAAGCTGGCACCTGACAAACCCTCAAAAAATCTCGGAAAATACTCCAGGGCATGATTCGCAGCTAATTACAGGCCAAAAAATTCATAGTAAGATCTGCAGTGCGTTCTCCAGACTCCAATATAAGTGGTAGAAACTAATGGTTACCCCAAAGAAAGATCTACCATCTCACAACAAAACTTGTTTAGTAGAATAACGCACAGGACGTCAAAAGGAAATGAGGTCAAGCACTATTAAAACATACGAGTACCATTTCAGAGGAACGATACATCACGTTTTGCTACCTTACACGTCCTTGATGCTTCTGAAAGAGAACAAATACAGTAATACGTTTTGGCGGTACCCTTCGACGATTCTCGCTGATCATAGCTGCCTTTCACTGTCCAAAACATTTTCAATACAGGCATTACACGCATACAACATGCGATTATCACGCCATGTGATCGAAAGACTGGCAAACGTGTGCATATACACACTCTCGTTCAACGGAAAAAATATGATTTGAGTGGCGCGGCTGTATCCAGTGCCCAACGCATCATGCTATCCCTGACTTATCCCCAGAGGTATAAACATATTCAACTGCAGCAACCACAAGTGCCGCAAAAAAAATAAGCACTTAACACTGGCACACTGTTATTTTGCTGTAGCCCATCTCAGCCAACAGGTCATTTCTGGCTTCATCATACCTTAGCGTAGACTGTAGGCTTGGTTCCCGGCTGGGCTCTGAGCACTATAGGACTCAACGTCTGAGGTCATCAGTCCCCTAGACTTAGAACAACCTAAGGACATCACACACATCCATGCCCGAGGCAGGATTCGAACCTGCGACCGTAGCAGGAGGGCGGTTCCGGACTGAAGCGCCTAGAACCGCTCGGCCACAACGGCCGCCGCTTGGTTCCTATCTCCACTCGTTTTCTGCTCATTCTTTCGTCAAGATTGTCGACTACAGTCAGCAGCTGGGTTCTATATTTCAGCTACTTCCACAGCACAGTTTTCAGTTTTCCCACTCACTTGGCTGCACTTGCACAACATTCTCCAGATGGGATTTCTCCTGATAATAGCTGTGTCTCTGAGTTCTCTAATTATTCCCCTGATTTTGAGTCCAGCTGTTGTTGCTGCTCCCTCTTGCACTGGCACTAGTACACTCACTCTGCTGTGAGTATCTGATCTTGTATCTTTCCGTTGCAGTAGTTACTCTTATGTCTTCCCATACACACTCATCGAGACCTGTTAACATTAATTTCGGTGCCTCCAGACCAATCTTTTCAAAACAGAGCAATGATCTCTTGTGCTCTGTTGGCATCGTGTTTATGGACAGTTGAATCAGCTCCACACTGCTGCATCGGTGGTCAAGATGCTGAATCAGTTTTAGGATCTAGTCAAAATACTATGAATAAGACTGAAACTGTGTTACTTTTATGATGCTCATGCGCAACCTACTTTGCTCCACAGCAGACTAATATAACTTCATAATTTCGAGTTCAAATTAAGCAAAGTTTGTACAACGTCTTGTGACTGGTAAAGCTTCTTCGATTACATTTCCAATCATCTGGCTACTTATGAACTCCAGCTTCCTCCGACTCGGCCGGGAGTTCAACAGACTCTTCTTCAACTGACCGATCCACAACTTAGTATGCAGCTCTGCATCTGCGGTAGAAGCGAAAAATTTGTCATCAAAGTCCTGTCCGTTGACGGACATAGACGCTGATGCCGCATATGACTCGCTCGCGATGGCCCTATCTTGCTTGCGTTGCTGAAGACACACCACTGCGCCTTCGAACTCTCACAAATATGCCGTTCATTATTGTCTCCCAGCCTACTCTCTTCTAAAGGTATTAATGCTCTCGTGACTTGCAGTCGCACATTCTCTCCACTTAGTTTCTCTAGACGTCTTTCGGTAGAGTCAAATTTCTCGTTTGCAAATTCCTCATGTACCTTCAGATTCAGCGCACTCCCCCAGAGCATGTATTCTCTAAGATACTGAGGCACTGCAATCCGCTTCTTTCAGAAAGTGAGGTGTTAGTTTCCTCTACTTTCTTAAAATTCGGATCAGCCTGGGCCTGCCTGGTCACTTTGCTTTATACTGCTTTTGAAAGCTTTTCGAGCACAAATTTTAATCTGATGCAAATTTTTTGCGGAGTGCTGTCTTCTCTTCCCTAAATAGCTTTTTCTGTATGCTTCGGCTTTCCCATCTCACTCCTCTGCTTGTTTCCTATCTGTTTCGTCTTTTCTGTCTCTGTCCTGCGCTTGTTTGCTATCTGCCTCGGCTTTCCTATCTATCTCTCTCACATAGTTCTCTCCTGTCAGGATCTGCTTGTTTTCTGTCTGATTCAGCTTTTTCAACTATCTGTTTGGTCCAGAATGGAATATCCCCGTGATTCCATAATTCGAGCTGGTCCATACCACGGTCGACATCGTTACGCAAGTCGTGCTACTTTCACTCTGTTCGTTTATCTCTGTGGTTTTCTGGGTTGAGTGACGAAATTGCTGTGGATGCAATTTCGTCGAAATTGCTGTGGATGCCTCCCCCTCACAGAAGTCCGACACAATTTCCTGCATTCCACTGAATGCTCCTGGCTAAAAACTCTCCTTCCATCTTTAGATCACACAGGACAGCCCTACCCATGTACAAAAAAATGAAATCAAAATCTACTACATAGCGAAAAATCACTATCACAAATTTAACGTGACTGAATGATCCTTCACCCATAAAACTAAAATATACAATGCAAACTTAGTCAATAAAGTTCCCCAAAGTAGAAGTATGCATACAAGAAACAAATTATAAGTGACACGTAGTTCTAATCAATCACGCTATCATAAGATTAATTTACAAGCTACCAAATGGGGCAGAAATGGTTGCTACAACTTTTTGCATATCAAGAAATGTGTTACTGCGGCGTCCTGGCTACACAGTATAAAAAGAAACGAAAAATGAAATCCTGGTTAAGGGTCAGTAAGAAAGTTTAAGCAATTTCTGTGGGCCTGACACAGGACCTACGCTATGGAATGATGTTGCTATAAAATAGCACTGCAAGGTCATTAGCCATATAGACATAGTCACGAAATACCATATGCAAACTCATAATCGTCCCTAGCAATAAACAGAGTTATAATCAAACAAAACCAGCAGCACAACAATAACACCATCACAGTGAGAACAATAGTCTTAGTTTTTGCAACATGTTATATTTATTGTTGGTGGGTCGCCCAACAGAGGCTAGGTTGGAGGGAATTATAAAGATCTGAGTATAACAGATTTTTATTTGCTCTAATTATTGGACACAACACACAAGCAGTCAAGAGAGAGCAAAGTTTCCAAAAATGTCTGGATTAAAGTCACACAAAATGACGCTAATGCTCTGGGGAGGTACCAAATTATGAAGACTGCCTGTAGAGAACGCAACAAGTCATCTTCATCTGGGTAGCTTGAATTTTCAACGTTAATGAGACAAATCACAAAATTCACTGGTGTCCTAAACGATAGCAACAAACCGCTATTTCTACTTCCTGTGTCTAATTCACGATATAATCATACAAATTGTCAACAGATGTCCGTGCGATCGTGTCCTGCACGGAAGATGGCATTTCGGTCAAAGGGCAATCCCGGCAACAATGATGTCAGGGCACTTATCAAACGGGGTAGTGTTTGCCGCGGAGTCCCACATCCACAATCGCTGTGTACACGGTCACAGACTGTGCACTATGGCACAGAGAGGATGCCTGCCAGACACTCTGCGGTGGAGGGCCATAGGAAGCATGAAAGTAGGACAGTTGCAAATTGTTGTGGCTCGATGGCTTGATGTGAATCGTTTTGTTATTTCTCGGCTATTGCGACTGTTTACAGAGACCGAAACTGTATCCCTGCCCACTATGTTTGATATCAGAAAGAGAAGACCGTTACTTGACTGTAAGGGCACGAGGATACCGCCTTAAGTACTGCACGGTACTTGAGATCTGACCTGGACGAGTTGTATCGACGCAAAAGGTATGCAGAGTGGCCTTTATTGTCGGGTACCTGTTGTACGTATGTCTCTGACGCGTCTTCCCGGAAGGGAACGTCTAGAGTGGAGTCGTCAACATGCCACCTGGACGGTTGAACAATGGGCCAATGTTCTTTTCACAAATGAGTCCCGATTTAGTCTGGAGAGTGATCCTCGACAGAGTCGCATCTGGAGAGAAAGTGGAACACGATTTTCGGACGCAAACATTGTGGAAAGAGACCGGTATCGAGGAGGACCCCTAATGGTGTGGGCAGGGATTATGTTGACTACTTGAACACCTCTTCATGAAATTGTACAGGTGAATAAGCAAGGATTAACTGTTGTCATGGATCGTGACGAGATCTTGGGATATCATGCGCGGTTGTTCTGAGATGCTGTGGGCCCGGACTTCGCAATGATGGACGATAATTCTCGACCTCATAGAGCACGGGTATTTGATGTTTTCTTGGAAACGGAAGATATTGCACGCATAGTGGGGCCCACTCGCCCACCCAATTTGAATGCCACAGAGCACGTCTGGGATGCACTAGGGAGACGAGTTGCATCACGTTAGCATGCATGGACCACTCTCCAATACCTGCGAGCAGCTCTTCAGGAAGAGTGGACACTGTTGGCTCAGCATGAAATAGATGACATCATGCACATGAAGCCTGTTTTGCTGCCAGAAGTGGTCACGTCCCATGCTGAGCACATTAACCGGTTGTCAGCATGTGTGTGCAAGTCCATTAAGGTGGAACAAAAACGAAGAACATGTTTGTCTACCTTTATGCATATTGTAGTTGATTACGTTCTATATTCTTTACATTGTTTATAATTTACTATCACCTGTTGACACTGTTTTGTAGCAAAATAAACGCAACCTTGCAAAATTTCCATTTGTTGCTTTAATTTTGGACACCAGTGTATAATCAAATGGGCAACTGAATTTGCATGCCAGAACAAGTATGTAGCAAACTGCTCAGAGTATGGAACGCGTTACCACAGTTTGCGAAACTTACATTTCCCCAAAATCAGCAAAGCATGTGCCCATCTGCACCAGACGGCGGCTTGTAGACCAAAATGGCACGGTAGCTGGAACACGAATACCACGAAACTTAACATCTCCCTCCTCAGCTCTCTACTTTCAAAATCTCTACATGGCCGCTCGGTGTAGCCGCGCCATGTCACGGTACTCGCGGCTCCACCCTTCGGAGGTTCGAGTGCTCCCTCGGGCACGGTTGTGTGTGTTGTCCTCAGTGTAAGTTATTTCAAGTTAAATTAAGTAGTGTGTAAGCCTAGGAACCGATGACCTCAGCAGTTTGGTCCCATAAGAACTTACCACAAATTTCCAATTTCCAAACTCTACATGCTGGAGACAACTCAGTGCTGCTGCCAATGTGATGAACGAGAATTTAGCTCATTTGATGAAAAAACAGGGGAATACAACATGAACTTCCCATCTTTGGCGTACAAAATGCACATTAACAAACACCAAGTTGCTCCTGGCCTATAACAGCGTCTCTTTGATTGGTCGGCTTCTTCGCGCTAAGCATGGTGGCAGGGCGACTCCATTCGATTGGATGACCAAATTTTATGACAAAGGCAATTGTCTTTCTTACCCATCCGAGCGGTGCCGCTTCGTCTCGACCTTTTATGTTCGTGCAGAAAATTATTCTCTGGGGATGGCAGTGGCGGCATGGCGCCCGTTGTCTTGCACTAAGTGAGGAATCATGTTTGCCCATAAAAAACGAAGCAGGCTGCAGCCTGATTTCTGAGGAAGCTGTCCATCTCTGTGGGGAGGCTCGCCTGTCCTAATGGGGTCCATAGACTGCCTTCTGCCGTCAACACGACCCTGAGAACACACTGGGAGTGCACCTGCCCAACGTGAAAAGTGCATAGCCTTCCTCCTAAGCCCAAATGTCCACTGCTCTTAATAAAATAACCACCAAATAGAGGCAGACAATGAAACACTATCGCTTGGCGATATGTGGCATTTATGTCATACCACTTACATTTGAATAAATAAAGGTGTTAACTTTTGACAATATTTTAGGGTTCATTACATTCACTAATTTCATTCAAAATGAGCTCATGATACTTGAATTCCTGTGTTCAATATCCGTTCTCTTGACTTATTTATATCTTATTCTACTTTGTACTTGATCTGGATAATATGCCAACAGCGAAAACTAACCTAATTTAATGTTCATCCATCTTTGACATTCCAAACACCCTAATCCTGCCAGAGACTGAGACATATATCCTGAGCACTGGACAAAGGGTTGTATACTACTCCTTGCAAAAATGGTTCAAATGGCTCTGAGCACTATGGGACTTAACTTCTGAGGTCATCAGTCCCCTAGAACTTAGAACTACTTAAAACTAACTAACCTAAGAACATCCCACACATCCATGCCCGAGGCAGGATTCGAACCTGCGACCGTAGCGGTCGTGCGGTTCCAGACTGTAGCGCCTAGAACCGTTCGGCCACCCCGGCTGGCTTACTCCTTGCAGCGAAACAGTCTGCGAGATATTTGGAGAAGGTAAGGGATACGTAATGGCTTCATACTATTCAAAATCAGTATTAGTGAAAGGTGAAAAGCTATTACTTCATCCTCATAGTTATCAAATTAGTCTTGGACATTTCCAGTAGTGTAAGTGGGGAGAGTTCCCAACTGGAAAGGATACTTACACAATTAAATACCCGCTACACTCTCGCAACGGTAGTTAATAAAAAAACACTGTGGCCCTATCGAAGAAATGGGATACTCCATGCGCCAGGCGAGCGCGATCTGCCCGCGACCATACGATATGCTCACAATCAAATGCGATAATATCGGTGTTTTGCCCGTCCTGCAGTCGTCTGTCACACTGGCCTGAGAACATTTTCCATAGTGACATCAGTGCTCTCTGCATAATGCAGCAGGTATGACTTTCTCAGTTACTCGTGAATGTGTTGACACATGCAGGATTTCGAAATGATCTTATTAGGTTGAAGAGCAGGTCATGTCGTGAATGCGAAAATGTATGTGTGTAATCTTATGGTACTTAACTGCTAAGGTCATCAGTCCCTAAGGTTACACAGTACTTAACCTAAATTATCGTAAGGACAAACACACACACCCATGTTCGAGGGAGGACTCGAATCTCCGCCGTGACCAGCCGCACAGTCCATGACTGCAGCGCCTCAGACCGCTCGCCTAATCCCGCGCGGCTGTCGTGAATGCAGTTCTTGGCTTAAATGCTTTGTAAGGCTGGAACATTCTAAATGTTTATTGAAAAGTAGTTCAAAGAACCTGCCGTTATGCCTAAAAATAATTTTTGGCGTGACTTTTAACATTTTACATTCACTATAGTTGAATGCAAATCTTCCCCACGTTGCCGAGTTGAAGTATACTGTATGTTACTGCCTAGCTGTAATCATGATATAGTCATGTGAAAAAGTAATACAAATAACACAATGATGATGGGACGCGGTTTGAAACTCGTAACTGAGGTTTCAGTGAGGTTATAAAACTATGGCATAACATTTACACGTCTTGCCATTGGTATTAACGGTAAAAAACCGAAGTTCTCTGCAGTTTTTTTGTTGCCTTATCTTCCGTATCGAAAGTTTGGTCACACCGCGGTCTGTAGTGAATGAATGTAACGAGCTGACAAGCAGTAATCAACTCTTGTGAATAGCGCAGCTGACAGCGCCGTGTTGGTTTCACACCGAACCGTTCTCGCAGTACCCTTCAATATACCCTTCAATACTTGTAGTTCATAGACTGGAAAAAAAGACCTAAGTTGTGAATCATGATACTAATTGTGCAACAGGAGGGCATATTAATAACAAGGGCGACAGCATGCTTAACACTATACTTGATTGATCTCGTCTTGCAAATGTCGTACTGCTGATTTGGCTCACTTAGTGTGCTTCGCTTATGTTCAAGCTAGCACATACGACTGGCCTGGCACTAGAGCTGTTCATGTTATTTATACTGAGATGACAAAATTCATGGGATACCTCCTAATATCGAGTCGGATCTCATTTTGTCCGGCGTAGTACAGCAACTCGACGTGGCATGGACTCAACAAGTCGCTGAAAGTCCCCTGCAGAAATATTGAGCCTGCTGCCCCTATAGCCATCCATAACTGGAGACAGTTGCCAGTGCAAAATTTTGTGCACGAACTGACCTCTCCATGATGTCCCATAAACGATCGATGGGTTTCATGTCGGGCGATTTGGGTGGCCGAATCATTGGCTCAAATTGTCCAGAAAGTTCTTCAAACCAATCTCGAACAATTGTGGCCCAGTGACATGGCACATTGTCATCCATAAAAATTGCATCGTCGTTTGGGAACATTAAGTCCATGAATGGCTGCAAATAGTCTCCAAGTAGCCAAACATAACCATTTCCAGTCAATGATTGGGTCATGGTTGGACCAGACGACCCAGTCCATTCCATATAAACACAGCCTATACCATTATGGAGCCACCAACAGCTTGAACAGTGCTTGTTGATCACTTGGACCCCTTCCATCAGCTCTTACCAACTGAATTGGCTTCCCACTCGTATAGGGTCCAATCGATAGGGAACTAGCCTAATTTCGCCACACTGTCTAACGGATACGTTCGTCTCTCCCACATTGATTTCTGCGGTTATTTCAGTCAGAGTTATTTGTCTGTTAAGCGCTGACAACTTTATACAATCGCCGCTGCTCTCGGTCGTTAAAGTGAAGGCCGTTGGCCACTGCGTTATCCATGGCGAGAGTATATTGGCTGAAACTTGGCATTCTAGTCACATTCTTGACACTGTGGATCTCGGAATATTGAATTCCCTAACGACTTTCGAAATGGAATGCCCCAGCGCCTAGCTCGAACTACCATTCCGCTTTCAAAGTCTGTTAGTTCCGATCGTACGGCCGTAATTACTTCGGAAACCTTCTCACATAAATCACTTGAGTACAAATGAGAGCTCCGCCAATGCACTGCCCTTTTATACCTTATGTACACGATACTACCGCCACCTGTATACGTGCATTTCGCTTCCCATGACTTACGCCACCTCAGTGTATGGGAATAAGATATGTGTCGATTCCAACATGATGTTTCCAAATTATAGGCACCTATGAAGGAAATTCACGTAAACCATTTAAGATTGTATGGACTGCATGGATTATTTTTAAAAGTAGCTGGATTATGTCAGAAACGATAAGGATACCATTTAGTCCCAGACTATCCATGTCAGCTTTTCATGAATTTTGGCAAAGCGTTCAGAACGCAATTAAGTAGAAACAGAGGATTCCGAAGATATATCTAATTTGTGAGTGGAGTGAGGATTCCTTCGCATGGAGGTTGTAACATGTTATTTCGGTTTGCTAACCATCGACAGAGATAGAATGAACTTCAGGTACACCCCAGGGAAGTGTGTAGGGACTCTTGCTATTCATGCACATTAATAACAGGCGGACAATTTTAATAGTGACATCAAGACTTTCTATTACTGATTCAGCCCTCTACATCGAACTACTGCCTGGAAAAAACTGTAATTCAGGTAGATCTTTATAAGATTTTACAGTGGTAGAAAGATTGGCAACTTGCTTTATATTATTTTGTGTACTTTATAAAACGAAAAAACCGACTGTGCTTTGAGTACAGTATCAATGTTAGTAAATTAGTTAGTTAGTTCATTGCTCCATGGAGCACTTGCACGATAAATCATAATGATGTGGAACGAGTAATTTTACGAATACCTCACAACTTAATTTTTGGACAAGGCTACATGCTGAACATTTACAAAATTGTTTTTTTTTTTTTTTTTTTTTAAATCTGCTGATTTGAATGTGTAATTCCTGTCCACCATCTTTTACACATTACAGTAACAGAAATTCTCCTACAGAATAGAAGGAGTTGTCAAGGAGAAACGTTGATAGTTTCCAAATTTTACTTTGCTGTCTGTCAGACGTTTTATATCACTTGGTAAGTTATAAAAAAAATTGTAGCAGCATTTTGCACCCCTTTTCTTGCTAAAGACAATCTTAATGTGGAGTAATGAATAGTATTTATTCCTCCTGGTATTGTAATTAGATACATCAATGTCCCTTTTGAACTGCAGTGGATTATTTACAACAAACTTGATGAGAGACTAAACATAATGTGAAGCAGTAGTCAGAATGCCCAACTCCTTAAATAGATACCCACAAGGTGATTGTGGGTGTGCACCAAAAATTACTCTCACAGCAAGTTTTTGAGTAACGAGGATTTTCTTTGTTAGAGATGAGTTACCCCAGAACATTATTCAATATGACATTATTGAATGAAAATCTGCGAAATAGGTCAGCTTACTGATTTGTCTCTCCCCAATATTTGCAGTGATTTTAAGTGCAAATCTGGCTGAAGTAAGTTGTTGTAAGAGTTCCAAAATGTGTGTTTTCGTTTAAATTCTCATCAATAAGAAACCCAAGAATGATTCACGATTGGAATCAGACAAATCATACAAATACCTGATTTTAACGATTTGTGGGAATACAAAAAGCAGTGTTCGCATAGGCTACATCATAGATAAGATAGGTGGCAGGTTTCGGTTCATTGGCAGGATACTGTGAGACCGCAGTCAGTCTAGAAAAGATTCTGCGTACAAACTACTCACGTGACTTGATCTAAAGTATTCCCCACGATTGTAGGGTCTGTGTCAAATAGGACAAATAGGCAATATTGAACATACAGGAAAAAGCACTCGTGGTGACAAGTTTCACTGAACCAAGGGAAGGTGACGAGGAAAAACTGACAAACATGAATTTTCAGGCGCTTGAAAATAGGCACAACTATCCCACGAAAGCCTGCTTACAAGAACCACAATTAAATACCTAGGAATATACCGTACTTCAGTCCCCTTTTTTCGTTCCTGTAAAGTGTGCGAAAACAAGACTAGACTAATTACAGCGCTAGCAGAAGCATAGCATTCATTCTTTCCGTGTACACGAATTTAGCAAGACAAAACCATCACACACTTACATAAATACAAAACGTTACACCATGAAATACCAGTCCGATATTTATTATACTTCGGCGGACAGTTCCTCAAACAAGGGGATTAAATGACTAAACAATCTTTTCATTCGGAACTGATTTCTGTCGTCAACGTTAGTAATAGATGTGATCCCCACGGTCAGGAATACACTCTTGTGTTCGTTGTGCCGCGGACGCGAACAGCTCTGAATGTCAACGAGAGGAATTTCTTGCTTTGCTTGAAACAAATGCTATGTTAGTGCATGGAAATTGCTGGTTTTAATGAAAATATCCGTTCCGTCGCGTCCCAGACGTGCTTTATGGATGACGAAGCGAGAAACTGAACTCGTTAGTCAACGACCTGTACATTGCTCAGGGCGTTTGTGATGTGGGTGCGAGGTCTTGAGTTATTTTGCTGGATATGCCATGCCATTTCATACCCTGATCATAAACAGTATGGCAGCAAGGCTTAGCATTATTACTATACTACTGGTCATTAAAATTGCTACACCAAGAAGAAATGCAGATGATAAACGGGTATTCATTGGACAAATATATTATACTAGAACTGACATGTGATTACATTTTCACGCAGTTTGGGTGCATAGATCCTGAGAAATCAGTACCCAGAACAACCACCTCTGGCCTTGATACGCCTGGGCATTGAGTCAAACAGAGCTTGGATGGCGTGTACAGGTACAGTTGCCTATGCAGCTTCAACACGATACCACAGTTCATCAAAGTGACTGGCGTATTGTGACGAGCCAGTTCCTCGGCCACCATTGACTAAACGTTTTCAATTGGTGAGAGATCTGGAGAATGTGCTGGCCAAGGTAGCAGTCGAACATTTTCTGGATTGGATGGGATTTTTCGGGGGAAGAGACCAAACAGCGAGGTCATCGGTCTCATCGGATTAGGGAAGGACGGGGAAGAAAATCGGCCGTGCCCTTTCAAAGGAACCACCCCGGAATTTGCCTGGAATGATTTAGGGAAATCACGGAAAACCCAAATCAGGATGGCCGAACGCGGGATTGAACCGTCGTCCTCCTGAATGCGAGTCCAGTGTCGAACATTTGCTGTATCCAAAAAGGCCCGTACAGGACCTGCAATATGTGGTCGTGCATTATCCTGCTGAAATGTAGGGTTTCGCAGGGATTGAATGAAGGGTAGAGCCACGGGTGGTAACAAATGTGAAATGTAACGTCCACTGTTCAAAGTGTCGTCAATGCGAACAAGAGGTGACCGAGACGTGTAAACAATGGCACCCCATACCATCACGCCGGGTGATACGCCAGTATGGCGATGACGAATACACGCTTCCAATGTGCGTTCACTGCGATGTCGCCAAACACGGATACGACCATCTTGATGCTGTAAAAAGAACCTGGATTCATCCGAAAAAATGACTTTTGCCATTCGTGCACCCAGGTTCGACGTTGAGTACACCATCGCAGGCGCTCCTGTCTGTGATGCAGCGTCAAGGGTAACCGCAGCCATGGTTACGAGCTGATAGTCCATGCTGCTGGAAACGTCGTCGAACTGCTCGTGCAGATGGTTGTCGTCTTGCAAACGTCCCCATCTGTTGACTCAGGGATCGAGACGTGGCTGCAGGATCAGTTACAGCCATGCGGATGAGATGCCTGTCATCTCGACTGCTAGTGATACGAGGCCGTTGGGATCCAGCACGGCGTTCCATATTACCCTCCTGAACCCACCGATTCCATATTCTGCTAACAGCTATCGGATCTCGACCAACGCGAGCAGCAGTGTCGCGATACGATAAACCGCAATCGCGATAGGCTACAATCCGACATTTATTAAAGTCGGAAACGTGATGGTAAGCAATTCTCCTCCTTACACGAGGCATCACAACAACGATTCACCAGGCATCGCTGGTCAACTGGTTTGTGCATGAGAAATCGATTGTAAACTTTCCTCATGTCAGCACGTTGTAGGTGTCGTCACCGGCGCCAACGTTGTGTGAATGTTCTGAAAAGCTAATCATTTGCATATCACAGAATCTTCTTCCTGTCGGTTAAATTTCGCATCTGTAGCACGTCATCTTCGTGGTGTAGCAATTTTAATGGTCAGTAGTGTATATAGAGGCGATTATTCAGCCTCCCTTCAGCAATTCCCTTATCAGTCCTCTTACCATATCCAGTGCCTACCAATTTCATGATTCTGAGGGTTGCAGGTGTATGGGCCTTGAGAATCGCTGCATCCTGTGAACTTTCACAAGACCATCTATGGGCACGTTGGCGCCGAAATGGTCACCACAAACAGCAGCGATTCTCATTACTGAATTCCACAGAATGCCACTCAGTGATCCATTTGACTGTGATATGGTGTTTTCTGTGATAATGTGTCAGTGGTAAAAAAGACTCCTGGCAAATCGATATCCCAATCCAGCTTTCAGTAATCTGTTCCTGACGATCTGTGGTGACCTGTAACCTCTGTCGGACTTTCAGCTGTTGTTATCCGTCTATTAATCAGAGCCATCCACAATGATCTCCCTTAGCGTAGTCCTTCTGGAAGGAAATGTGCCTGCTCATCCTGCCACAGTGTTATCTTGAATCCACTCTCGTCATCAGTACGGCCAACTGTCAATGCGATCTGTCCGTTTGAAACTTCCATGTCCCTCACGCCATTGATTCAACGTTTCTCAAATACACTCTAAGAAAAAGAAGAATAAAAAACAACGATTCACCATGAAGGAATTGTTCGAATGGGATGGAAATTGGTAGATGTGATGTAAACCGCATGTACAGACAAACAAATGACTACAATCTCAGAAAAGTTAGATGATTTATTGAAGAGAAAGAGCATCACAAATTAAGAAGATTAGTAACTCGTTGGTCCACCTCTGGCCCTCGGGTTGGTATTGATTGACAGTGTTGTTGAATGTTCTTCCGAAAGATATCGTGCCAAACTCAATCCAACTGGCGTGTTAGATCGTCAAAATGCTGAGCTGGTTGGAGGGCTCTGCCCATAATGATCCAAACCTTATCAATGGGAGAGAGATCCGGCGACCTTACTGGCCGAGGTAGGGTTTAGCAAGCACGAAGACAAACAGTACAAACTCTAACCGTGTGCAGGTGGGCATTATCTAACTGATATGTAAGCCCAGGATGGCTTGCCATAAAGGGCAACAAAACGGGGTGTGTAGTATCATCGACGTAACGTTGTGTTGTAAGGTTGCCGCGGATGACAACCAAAAGGGGTCCTCCTACGAAAAGAAATGGCACCCAGACCATCACTCCAGGCTCTCGGACAGTATGGTGGGCAACAGCCAGGTTGGTATCCCAACACTGTCCGTAGCTTCTCCAGACATATCTTCGGTCTGGAATCTCATTGACTGGAGTAGTAGAGTAGAATTGAGCCCCAACGACCAGCGAAGACGTGTCTGATAATTCCTTCGTGGTGCACCACATTTTTTTTTTTTTAGTGTACATTAAGATGGCGATAAGGAATACATGTACATCCTCTGCACACACTGTGTAGAGATCTCCAATTGGAAAGTTCCAGAAACGGTAGACATACCCAACAGCTACCTTGTATTCACACCATTATTTGTTGAAATGACTTGGTCTGTACTGAAAATAAGCTAGCATAAGGATTGAATTTTAATTAGCATGGATATGCTGGAGTATCCGTTTGGTAGATTTCAGGTGAGGTGATTATATGCCGCAGTTATCATTTCAATTAGTATATACGTATACATCCATGCTCTGCATACCATTGTGAAGTGCATAGCAGAAGGTACTTCCCATTGTACCAGTTACTAGGCCTCTTCGTGTTCCATTTACAAATTGAGTGCGTGAAAATGAAAAGAATATATTAACGCAAATTTCCAGAGATAGGAGCTCAGGCTGTCACAATTTGGTTCGCCATAAATTGGTAACGAACAGATTTACAAGTAAATTAGACAGCTATGATTTATCATTTCATACAAGAACTGAAATTGCATCGCAAGCAAGACATAAAAATTATAAACACCTACCATTAAAACCTACAGATTTTTCGCAATATTCCTCAGGAAATTAGCAGTCACTTTACAAAGGTGGGCAACGGCCTTGCCGCAGTGGATACAAAGGTTCCCGTCAGTTCACCGGAGTTAAGGGCTGTGGGGCTTGGCCGGCACTTGGATGGGTGACCATCCGGACCGTCATGCTCTTGCCGTTTTGCGAGGTGAACTCACCCTCGTGATGCCAATTGAGGAGCTATTCGACTGAATAGTAGAGGCTCCGGTCACAGAAAAACATCATAACGATTGGGAGAGCGGTGTGCTGGCCCCACGCCCCTCCTCTCTGCATCCTCCGCTGAGGATGACACGGCGGTCGGATGGTCCCGGTGGGCCACTTGTGGCCTGAAGACGGAGTGCTTTTTATACAGGCGAATGTCTTTTGTAAACAAAAGAGAGAAGCTGATTGACGGAGACGGCACTCCATACTCAACAATATCTTCTAAAACTCCAACTTTCCACAGTCAAATTGGGGACAAGAAAACAAGATGTGGTTCACATCAGCTTCCGATTCAGAATCACACTCCCATGTATGGGAACTATAAATAATGAATGATTCGATGTAGATGGAGAGAAAAGGAGGCGTGGTCGGAGCGGAGTTGAATGATGATGAAAATTGTTGATCGACCTAAATGCGTCCTTGTTAAGTACGGCCTTGTAGGAATTCGAAGTTGTAACAGCGCATGATGAACAACTTTCGCTTGTTGGGACAATTGGTTCAAATTGCTCTGAGCACTATGGGACTCAACTGCTGTGGTCATCAGTCCCCTAGAACTTAGAACTACTTAAACCTAACTAACCTAAGGACATCACACACATCCATGCCCGAGGCAGGATTCGAACCTGCGACCGTAGCAGTCGCACGGTTCCGGACTGCGCGCCTAGAACCGCGAGACCACCGCGGCCGGCTGTTGTTGGGACAGGTTCCGTATCTCTGTCCTCGGAGTATTTCGCGGCAGCATGACTGAATAAAATCTTCTCGGTTTTCAAGCCGCGTCAATTCCAATAACCCAGCCCCGGCAGTCAGAAGTTGTATTCCTGACGACAATGGCAGAGCTAGCCATCGAAAACTCGAGAATTTTATTGAAACTGACACGGCTTGAAAACCGAGAATATTTTATTCACGTTCCATATCTCTTGACACTGACGTTTTCCGAGCTCTTTACCTCACTTACGTAGTATGTATTGACAATTTCAGAACAAGATAGTTCCTCTAGATGGAGCTAACTTCGCTAATAAGCCAACTTCCTCATTATAGCCAATGCCAGTGTGGAAATGCACCCACAGCAAAAGGATGGTCTGCCCCCTTCGTATACTCCTGACATAGCCCAAAACCAAATTCAATATGTAAATGTTGTTTTATTCCATGTCTAATGCTGAATATTTTAAGGACCCTCTGAGAGTCAGAACGATTAATAAATAGTCTTGGGAACGGAGCTAAAGATACAAACTTCCAAAAGTGCCACCGTCTTCGCCGTAAGAATAGAAGTGCTTTTAGACTGTTTGAAGCCTTTCCGGATTTGGAGCTGAGGGTCTAAAAATGCGCTTCCAGTATACTCCTCTTGTGGAATTTTGGAGCCATCAGTATAAATACGCAGATAACCAGGCCACAGAGGACGACTAAAGTTGCAATTGACATCAACACTACTTGACCTGGTCGTATGAAAATAGTACACTGTAATCTGGTAGCCTAGTGTGTCAAGATCATATTTAAATAAAGGTTAATGGGAAGGACATCGAATAAAATCCATAATAGAAGACCAGTGTCAAAGCCAAAGTTTACGTCTGTTGTAGGAGGCACCGGAACTAATGATTAGGACCACGCCTAGTGCATTGGAACAAAGATACTTGGCTTCTAGCTGAAGATACATTTTTTGACGGCAGCTGCATTACTCACTTGGGAAGAAGTCAGAATGTATCGATTAGTATTTAATAGCGATGCAATTTCGCTGTTAATTAGTCTTTGTGAGGGTTACACTAAACTACCACTGATGCATCATAAGAAAGATACTGTACTTCCGGTAGAAGATACATAATTTGACCGCCGCCATATTACTCACTTTGGGAGAGAGTTCAGCATGTATCATTAATATCTTTAGCGATATTATTAAAACGTTTATTAGTTAATATTAGGGTGTGAGGGTTACAGTGAACTTTCACGCGCGCATAGGTAGGAAGACACAGTACTCCCAGGAGAAGATACATACTTTGACCGCATCCTCATTACCCACTTGTTGAGAGGTCAGCATGTATACATTAGTATTAAATAGCGACGAAAATTCCGTGTTAAGTCGCCAATGTGTGGGTGTGAGGATTACAGTAAATTACTACTGGCCTATCGGAAGAGTGATACTTGACTCCCAGGATACGATAAATTTTTTGACTGCAGCAGCATTACCCACTTGGGGAAAAGTCAGCGTATATACTTCAGTATTTAATAGCGACGCAAAATTTTGTGTTAATTCGTCAATGCGAGGTTTCCTGTAAACTATCACTGGTGCATCGGAAGGAAGATATTTGGCTCCCAGAGAAGATACATATTTTGACCACAGCCGCAATACTCATTTTTGGAGAAATCAGCATGTGTCCATTATTATTTATTAGTACGAAATTTCAGCGTCAATTCGTCAATCTGAGGGTATCAGGGTTACAGTAAACTACCACTGGCGCATCCGAAGAAAGATATATGACTCCCAGGAGAAGATACACACTTTGTTCTCAGCCACATTACTCATATGGGGAGCAGTAATCATGTATCCAGTAGTATATAATAGCAACACAATTTATGTGTGAATTCGTCTATGTGAGGGTTACAGTGAACTACCAGTGGTGCATCTGAAGAAAGAGGAGGAAAGGAGGAGTTCTTTTCATGAATCGCTACTGAGAAAATTTAGAGAAGCACCATTTGAGGCTGACTGCAGTGCAATTCTACTGCGGCCAGCATATATTTCGCAGAAAGACCACAGAGATAAGATAAAAGAGATTAGGGCTCGTACAGAGGCATATAGGCAGTCATTTTTCCCTCGTTCTGTTTGGGAGTGGAACAGGGTGAGAAGATGGAAGTTGTGGTGCGAGGAACCCTCCGCCACGCACCGTATGGTTGATTGCGCACTATGTATGTAGAAACTTGACTCGTAAGAGAAGATACAGACTTTGACAGCAGCAGCATTACAAACTTGGGAACAAGTGAGCATGTATCATTAGTATCTAATAGCGACGAAATTTCTGTATTAATTGGTTAAGGTGAGGGTGTGAGTGTTACAGTAATCTACCACTGGTGCATTGGTAGAAAGATACCTCACTCCATGGAGAGGATACATAATCTGACCGCAGTCGCATTACTCACTTGGGGAGAAGTCGGCACGCATCCATTTTTATCTAATAGCTACGCAATTTCTGTGTTAATTCTGCAGCGCGAGGGTTGCAGGAAACTACCACTGGTGCATCGGAAGAAAGATACATGCCTAACGGGAGAAACCACATACTTTGACTACAGCTGCATTACACACTTGGGGAGAAGTCTTCATGTATGCATTAGTATTTAATAGCGACGGAATTTCTGTGTTAATTCGTCATTGTGAGGGTTACACTATACTACCACTGGTGAATCGGGAGAAAAATACTTGGCTCCCAGGATAAGATACATACTTTCACTATAGCAGCATTACTTACTTTTGGAGAAGTCAGCATGTATCCACTAGTATTTAATAGCGACGCAATTTCTGCATTAATTCGTCAGTGTGGGTGTGTGATGGTTACAGTAAACGATCAATGGTGCATGGGAAGAATGACAGTTGACTGCCAGGAGAAGATACATGCTTTGAACGCAGCCCCATTACTCACTTGTGGAGAAATCTGTCTGTATCGATTAGTATTTAATAGCGATGCAATTTCAATGTTATTTCGCCAATGTGAGGGTGTTAGGGTTTGTCCCGTGCCCCCTGACTCCAACCGCGTGCCGATGTAGTCGACGCCGTAGAGCTGCTACTGCCACAGCTCTCGCGGCAGGGCAGAGACACAATGCGATATAACGTCAGACCCCGCAGACTAACGGGAGAAAAAAACCTGAAAAACTTACGACATGGCGTTCCTCGCGTAGTCGTTGTATCACAATTACAAGTCCGCAGGGTTTCCACTTATGGAAACTCGTATAACTAATGATTTTTATGATTAATATTGTACTGTTAATTGCCCGGATTTGCAGTAGTTATTAATTCTTCTCTCGTTCGCATAACACACACCACTAATTGCGAGGAAATATTTTAGTTAACAGTTTTTCCTTGCGCTGTTGTCTCGTTCCTATGGAATTGTTGGCCGGCCGAGTGGCCGTGCGGTTCTAGGCGCTTCAGTCCGGAGCCGCATGACTGCTGCAATCGCAGGTTCAAATCCTGCCTCGGGCATGGATGTGTGTGATGTGCTTAACTTAGTTAGGTGTAAGTAGTTCTAAGTTCTAGAGGATTGATGACCTCAGATGTTAAGTCCCATAGTGCTCAGAGCCATTTGAACCATTTTTTTTTTTTGGAATTGTTGTGCAGGTATGCAGCGAGATCCAGAGATAGTCTTTGATTCAGTATTTGTAAGATTGCGTCGTAATACGAAAATATTTTAAAGTTCACTTCGCAACTAATGACGTGAATATTTGCACTTCAATGAAATAGTCTTTCATGAGTAGTCTTTGAGTTAGTCATTTATCTAACTATTTAATGATGTAGTCCACACCGGGTCTTTAACTGGTAACGAACAGTTTATTGTTATTTTGTCACTAAATACTTAAAACTCCCGCACCACACGCACACGGAATAGTTCAGTTAAGTCAGTCCGATTGAGTTATAGATTCTTGGCAATTACCACATCTCAACACTTAACCTTAATTGTTTTATATTCATGATGTCGTGTACTTGGGTCTTATTCAAGACTAATTGCGTGTATTCTTTCATAGAATGTTCACTTCTCCTTAAGTCAAGCCCAATGTTCACTAATTCCGATATTAGATTTCAATTAATTCGTAGTGCACGGTTAAATGAGTCTATCTGTTCCTGTCTCAGTTCATAAAATCAGTTTCTTCAGCCGTGAATCCCGTCACGCAACAAACACTTCTAAACTCGAAAACAATCTCAATAAATCAGATCAGAACTGCTCTCGTACATCTGCACTGGATGAGTTCTAGCAAGCGACTTCTTCTGTGGAAGGGCATTGCTGGCGCATTGAATTCCTTCGTTGCGCTTACAACTCTCTTCCACATAAAAGTTATCTCTGATGACATTACTTTGGACTTCACTTTTGAGATATTAATTTCATATTTGTCACATGGATATTTGTCCAATGCTGAAATACGAAGTTTCTTCTTCCTCTCGCGCATACAAATATGCTCAGTGGTGTACAATGTAGTTGTTGACAAAACTCGTTCATGCTAGCTCATCGGCAAAGATGTTGTAACTGCCAAGATAACTTTCCCTACTTCATGTTCTTTATTTATTGACTTTAAGGTGGTCTTTGGGGCGTTACAGGTTATAGCAACCGACACTGGTGCATCCATAAATGCACACTTGCCTCCCAGGACGAGATACATACTTTGACTCCAGCCGTGTTACTCACTTGGGGAGAAATCAGCATGTATCCACTAGCTTTTTATAGCGACGAATTTAGTTGGTAATTCGTCAATGTGAGACGGGCAGGGTTAAACTACCACTGGTGCATCGAAGAAAGATACTAGGCTCCGAGGAGAAGATACATACTTTGAACACACCCGCATTTCTCCCTTGGGGAGAAGTAAGCATGTATCAATTAGTATTTAATGGCGACTCTTTTTCTGTGTTAATTCATCAAAGTGTCAGTGTGAGGGTTATAATTCAGTAACACTGGGGCATCGCAAGAAGATAGTTTACTCCCAGGAGGAGATACATACATTACTCACTTGGCGTGAAGACGGTGTGAATCCATTAGTATTTAATAGTGTCGCAATTTCAGTGTTATTTCGCCAATGTGAGGGTGTGATGATTACAGCAAACCACCACTGGTGCATCGAAAAATTCACACTTCTCTCCCACGACGAGATATATAATTTGACCACAGCCGTGTTACCCACTTGGGGAGAAGTCAGCATGTATCCAATAATATTAATAGCGACTCTATTTCACTGTTAACTCCCAGGAGGACATAGAGTCTTAGCCCACAGCCGCGTTAATAACTTGCGGTTAAGTCAGCATGTATGCAACAGCAACGCACGTTCTGTGTTAAAGCGTCAGTGTGAGAGTGTGAGGGTTACTGTAACCTGCTACTGGTGCATGGGAAGGAATTGAGTCCAAGGAGAAGATACATACTTTGACCACAGCCGCAATACCTACTTCGGAAGAAAGATACATGACTACCAAGAGAAGATACATACTTTGACTGCAGCTGCTTTACACACTTGGGGAGAAGTCAGCATGTATGCATTAGTACTTAATAGCGACGCAATTTCAGTGTTAATTCATCAATGTGAGGGTTACAGTAAGCAATACTGGTGCATCACAAGAAAGACACTTGACCTCCAGGAGTAGATACATACTTTGACTGCAGCAACATTACTCACTTTGGTCAAGTCAGTATGTATCCATTAGTATTTAATAGCGATGTGAATCTGTGTTAACTCGTCAATGTTAAGGTGTGAGGGTTACAGTGAACCATCTCTGGTAAATTGGAAGACGCCCAGGAAAAGATCCATATGTTGACTGTAGCCGCATAGCTCACTTGGATAAAAGTCGTCATGGAGCATTTATTACCTCACAACGCCGCAATTTTGTGTTAAACCGTCAATGAGAGTAGTACATAAACTAGCAGTTATGTAACTGACAAAAGAAACATGGCGCAGACGAGAAGATCTACACGTTGACAATAACAGCTCTACACTCTTGGTTATGAGACGGATCGCTAGGTATTTAATAGCTACGCAATTTCTGAGATAAATCGTCAATGTGACGGTCCGAGGGATACGTTAAACTAGCAGTGGTGCATCCGAAAAATGATACTTAACTCGCAAGAGAAGATACATTCGTTGACCGTACACAAGTTGCTGGCATGGGGAGAAGTCGGAAGGTATACTTTAGTATTTAATAGCGATACAATTTCTGTGTTAATTCGTCAATGTGAGGGTGTGAGGGTAACAGTAAACTACCACTGGTACATAGGAAGAAAGATACTCCACTCCTAGGAGAAGGTACATACTTTGACTGCAGCCGCATTATTCACTTATGGAGAAGTCAGTATATATCCATTAGTACACAATAGCGACGCAATTTCTTTGTTAATTTGTCAATGTTGGTGATACATTAACTAGCAGTGGTGTAACTGACAAAAGACAAATGACTCAGAAGAGAAGCTCCACACTTTGACCATTACAGCTCTACGCTCTTGGTTATGAGACAACATGGATCCCACAATATTTAACAGCTACACAATTTCTGAGGTAAATCTTCAATTTGATGGAGCGAGGGATACGTTAAACTAGCAGTGGTGCCTCCGAACATAGATACTTAACCCACAAGAGAAGATACATTTATTGACCGTAGACAAGTTACTCACTTGGGGAGAAGTCGTGAGGAATCCTTTAGTATTCGATAGCGACGCAATTTCTATGTTAAATCGACAATTTTAGGGTATGAGGGATATAATAAACTGGCAGTGGTGCATCGGAAGAAAGGTACTTGACTTCAAGGAGAACATACATACTTTGACTGCAGCAGCATTACTCACATTTGGAGAGGTCAGCATGTATCCATTACTATTATTAGCGACGCAATATCTGTGTTAATTCATCAATATGAGGGAGTGAGAGTTACACTAAACTACCACTGGTGCTTGGAAGAAAGACACTTGACTCCCACGAGAAGATCCATGCATTGACCGTAACCGCATTACTCGCTTGGATTTAAGTCGTCATGGAGCATTTATCATTTAATAGCGCTGCAATTTTGTGTTAAATCCTCAAAGTCAGGAATACACAAACTAGCAGTGGTGCAACTGACAAAACACACATGACACCCACGAGAAGATCCATATGTGGACCATAGCGGCTCTACACTCTTTGTTATAAGACCACATGGATCCCTCCATATCTAATAGCGACGCAATTTCTGAGTTAGATCGTCAATGAGATGGTGCATGGAATACGGTTAACTACCAGTGGTGCATCCGAAAAAATATACTTGACTCTGAAGGGAACAACCATTCGTTGACCGTTGTCACGTTACTCACTTGGGGAGAAGTCGTGAGGTATCCTTTAGTATTTAATAGCGACGATATTTCTGTGTTAAATCGTCAATGTTAGGGTGCGAGGGATACAGTAAAATGGCAGTGGTGCATCGGAAAAAAGATACTTGACACCAAGAAGAAAATACATAAATTGACCACAGCCATGGAACTTCGTTCGGGGGAACAACTTGGTTTGGGGGGAAGTCAGCATCGATCCATTAGTGTATATCAGCAACGCAATTACTGTGTTAATTCGTGGATGTGAGGGTGTGAGGGTTACAGTAAACTACCACTGATTCATCAGAAGAAAGATGCTTCACTCCCAGGAGAAGATACACACTTTGACAGCAGTCACATTATTCACATGGGTGAAGTTAGCATGTAACCAGTAGTATATAATCGCGACGCAGTTTCTGTGTTTATTTGTTTATCTGACGCTGCGAGGGATACAGTAAACTCGCAGTGGTCCATCAGAAAAGAGATACCTGACTCTCAGGAGAACATGCATACGTTGACCGTAGCCACGTTACTCACTTGGGGAGATTTGTGCATGGATAATTTAGTATTTAATAGCGACGCAATATCTGTTTTAAACGTAAATTTGAGAGTGCATGGGATACACTACACTGACAGTCGTGCATCTAAAAAATGATGCTTGTGCCCCAGGAGGAGATCCATATGTTCACTGTACACGCGCTGGTCATTTGGGGAGAAGAAGGCATGGATCCTATAGTGTTAAAAAGGGACGCAGTTTCCGTCTAAAATCGTCAATGTGATGGTGCGTGGATTACTGTAAACTGGCAATAGAGCATCTAAAAAAAAGATACTTGACCCCCAGGAGAAGATCCATCTGTTGACTTCAGACATGTTGCCAATTTGAGAAGAAGTAGGCATGCATCCTTCAGTATGTAATAGTGTAGCAGTTTCAGTGTTAAATTGTCAATGCGTCTGTGCGTGGGATACAGTAAACAGGAAATGGTGTATCTAAAAAAGGTGCTTGACACCCAAGAGAATATTCATATGTTCACCATAGGCATGTTACTCGCTGGTGGAGAAATTGGCATGGATCTTTAATATTTAATATCGAGGCAATTTCTGTGTTAATTCGTCATTGTGAGGGTGTGAGAGTTACAGTAAACCAGGGCTTCACAACATATGTGCTCGCGGAGCAAGCTGTGAGCAGCAAGGCGCGAGCACGGAGCAGCGCGAGCACGCTACCCCCACTACCGGACCAGAGCGGAGAGTGGGGAAAGTCACGTGGGGCACACAACAGCTGCCGCCAGTCAATGTAAATCCACGGCCACCTGCAGGGATATCACTCACGAATTACGAGTATTACTGCGACAAATGAAACAAATAAAGGAGAATGTACACATGCCACATAATTTTATTAGCTTCGCATTAATTTCTGAACTGTTACACAATAAAAGGTGTCACTGAAGTGTGGGATTCTCGGTTATCTTGTACTTTTTGCCCTTTACAATTGCGTCTATGTTCGGAGTAATTGTTCTTGTGCATTTTAGGCGCAGCGTGCAGTTTAAATTTCGATCAGACAATGCGTTTCTCAGGTGCGTCTTGTTACATTTCATTGCAGAGAACAGTTGCTCACAAACATCCGTGCCAAAATGTTTTTCTTGTTCTGAAAGTTGTCTCTGTATTCTCTGTCACACTGCAGATCAATAATTTCTTGCTGCAGCTCAGGACGAATCTCTTAAATATTCGCTGAATATGGAGAGAACAGATCAAAATCACTGTCTAGTGCTGTCAGATCTTGAAAGCGCTGATCAACTAAACTATGTGAATAACGTTCACAGTCTTTGTGACATCTTGCGTGGATGAGAATTTAGGAAAATGAGCTAGGTTTCCTGTTTCCAGCTGACTCACCCAAAGTGTCAATTTCATTTTAAAAGCTCGTATTCGATTAATGAAATGAGTAATTAGCAGATCTTTACCTTGTAGTAAAATGTTCAAAGCATTCAGATGGCTAGTTAAATCTGCTACGAATGCGAGATCACATTCAAACGTGCGCGCGCATTTCCCCTCCCTCCCTGCTACGCGACCTAGCACCTGCTCGCGAGCACGTGCCTGAGCAGACGCGAGTACTCGGGCTCAAAACCGGCCAGTTGTTAAACCCTGCAGTAAACCATGTCTACTGCATAGGAAGAAAGATACTTGACTCCCAAGAGAAGATCCATTCGTTGATCGCATACTTGTTACTCGCTTGGGGAGAAGTCGGTAGGTATCCTTTAGTATTTAATAGCGACGACATTTCTGTGTTAAATCGTCAATGTTACAGTGCGAGGGATATAGTAAAATGGCAGTGGTGCATCGCAAAAAAGATACTTAACACACAGAAGAACATACAGAAATTGACCACGGCCGTGTAACTTGCTTGGGGAGAAGTCGGCATGAATCCATTAGTGCTTCATAGCGACGCAATGTGTGTGTTAATTTCGCCATGTGGTGGTGTGAGGGTTACATACATAAATTGATCACAAGCGCGCAACTTTCTGGGCAGAAGTCGGCATGGATCCATTACTGATTAATAGCGACGCAATATCTGTGTTAATTCATCAATGTGAGGGAGAGAGGGTTACAGTAAACTACCACTGGTGCTTGGAAGAAAGACATTTGACTCCCAGGAGAAGATACGTATACTATAGCAGCTCTGCACCGTTGATTATAAGACGACATGGATCGATCGGTATTTAATAGCGACGCAATTAATGAGCACTGCGGGATTTCCAGAAATCACAACCAGTAATGCAAACATCATTCAAAATGTTGGGTTTCCACCAATGAAAAGAAATAATGGAAACACCTATAAAGATTTCTAACATCCCTCCCCTTCATCCTAAACAGCGTACCAAAATTACACAACAGTCAAGTCTGCAGGTATATAGCAAACAGGGGTTACTCACTCGGCGTCGGCAGATGTGGCTGAGCGGTTCTAGGCCCTTCATGTGGTAATCAAGCAATGTTTTGTGCTTCCTTTTGCTATCCTGTACTGCCTTCATAATTTGTCACCATAGTTTTATCTATTACTTACATTCCACAACCGTTGGCACAAAAAATGTGCTAGAGGTTTTGTAGTTCACCCTTTAGATGTTCCTCATCGCTGCTCCTGACAGCCGTTTTGGTTAAAGTGTGCATGGCATTTTCTTCTGTGATGGGTGATATCGGGGGGAGGCAGCCAGATGCCTGTGAGTACAGGGTGGCTTATTATGTTTTCTATAACCCAGTTATCCATCAGGCTTTCAGCGAACTTCCACATGGTGGGATACCTGCAGCAGCAGCAAGCTATTCTGCATCAGGCTGTATGCCCTCCTTGTTAATCCTGTAACACACAAATGAAATTTCCTTCTTTCCAAATTTACCTTCACTGATTTTCGTTTCATACCTCCTCTACACATAGCTCTCAATACTTAATTCACAATCTTGCAGTGCGTAAACCATTCTGCACTCACTACGAGGATATCATCTATATAGACGGTTACTTCATTGGTTAATATCTCACATAGCACCTTAACAATAGGTCTGATAAACACACACAGACAAGTGCAGAGCAAATCTCATAACACAGTATTTGAAACACTTACCTTCATGTAAGAGTCCTGTACATGGCCTAGATTCCTTGGCCAAACTCATATTCCAATAGCTTCAAGTCATATGAAAAGATGTGAGAAATGTACATCAGTGGAACTTTTGCAAAATTTCATCTATTGTAACCACCGTAGTCTTGCTTGGTTTGTGGGGGTTAAAGGGGCCAGACTGCGACGGTCATCGGTCCCTTTCTCCAAATACAAAAAATACACACAGAGAATAAAAAACGTGCAACAGAATAGTAGACAGACGACACAGAACAAGAGAAACGTAGACAAGGACCAAACAAAACGAAATAAAATCACACAGAGTGTGACGGTGGTTGGCCGACCATAGGAACAAAAAAAAGGAGAAGCCAACCACTGACAAACACATTAAAAACTCAGTTTAAAATCGTAGGCCAAAGGCCCGAATCAACATTAAAAACAGACACTCAGATTAAATGATAAAAAACCCCTACTCGAATAAAACGTAAAATTAAGCTAGACATAGCATTGTCGTCAGTTAAAAGGGCAGGGAGCGAATCAGGCAGCCCAAACGTCTGCCTGAGCATGGTTAAAAGTAGACAGTCCAACAAAATGTGGACCACCGTCAAAGCCGACCCGCATCGACATAGAGGTGGGTCCTCATGCTGCAGTAGAAAGCTGTGTGTCAAGCGGGTGTGGCCAATGCGGAGCCGGCAAAGGACTACTGAGTCCCTGCGGGTGGCTCGCAGAGATGACAGCCACACAGTCGTTGCCTCCTTGACGACACGGAGTTTGTTAGGGGTGGTCATACTACGCCATTCAGCGTCCCATAACGCAAAACTTTTCGGCGGAGGACTGATCGCAAATCAGTCTCCGGGAGGCCAACGTCCAGAGATGGTTTACTGGTGGCCTCTTTCGCCAGGCTGTCAACATGTTCATTGCCGGGTATCCCAACATGGCCGGGGGTCCACACAAAGACCACAGAGCGGCCGCAACGGACAAGACTATGCAGGGACTCCTGGATAGCCATCACCAGACGAGAACGAGGGAAACACTGGTCGAGAGCTCGTAAACCGCTCAGGGAATTGCTACAGATAACGAAGGACTCACCTGAGCAGGAGCGGATATACTCTAGGGCTCGAAAGATGGCGACGAGCTCAGCAGTGAAAACGCTGCAGCCAGCCGGCAAGGGACGTTGTTCGGAATGGTCCCCTAGAGTTAGCGCATAATCGGCACGACCAGCAACCATCGAGCCGTCAGTGTAAACAATGCCAGAGCCCTGATACGTTGCGAGGATGGAAAGAAAGCGGCGGCGGAAAGCCTCCGGAGGGACTACGTCCATCGGGCCCTGTGCCAATTCCAGCTGAAGGCGAGGGCGAGGCACACACCATGGGGGTGTACGCAGAGGTCCCCAGAAAGGAGGCGGAAGATGTAAAGCGCCAAGCCCGTAGAGAAGCTCTCAGACGCGGACCGCGATCGTACATCCAGCCCTAGGTCGGCGTTCCGGAAGATGGACGTGCGACTGTGGGAATAGTAGCCGATAGTTAGGATGCCCGGGCAAGCTGAAAACATGGGCAGCATAAGAAGCCAGCAAACGTTGGCGGCGTAACCGCAGTGGAGGGACACCCGCTTCCACAAGTATGCTGTCCACTGGGCTGGTCCAGAAAGCACAAGTGGCAAGGCGTATCCCGCTGTGGAGGATTGGATCCAGCACCCGCAACACAGATGGGGATACTGAGCCATAAGCCAGGCTCCCATAATCCAGACGGGACTGGATTAACGCCTGGTACAGCCGTAACAGGGTAGATCGGTCGGCGCCCCAGCGGATGTGGCTCAAGCATCGCAGAGCATTTAGATGCCGCCAACACATTTGTTTAAGCTGCCGAATATGAAGCAGCTAAGTCAACCGAGCATCAAAAACCACCCCCAAAAACCTATGTGACTCCACCACTGCAAGCAGTTAGCCGTCAAGATAAAGCCGCCGCCCCGGGTGGACAGTGCGTCACCGGCAGAGATGCATAACGCAGGTCTTGGCTGCCGAAAACTGGAACCCATGAGCTACAGCCCAGGACTGCGCCCTACGGGTAGCGCCCTGTAGCTGACGTTCAGCAGCTGCAATGCCAATAGAGCTGTAATAAAGGCAGAAGTTGTCAGCATACAAGGACGCTGAGACAGACGTTCCCACCGCCGCAGCCAGCCAGTTAATGGCTATTAAAAACAAGCAGACGCTTAAACAGATCCCTGTGGCACACCGTTCTCCTGAAATCGGGAGGAACTATGGGAGGTCACGACTAGGACGTGGAAGGTACGATACGACAGAAAGTTTCGGATAAAGATCGGCAGAGGGCCCCGAAGACCCCATCCATGAAGCGTAGAAAGGATGTGACGACGCCATGTCGTATCGTACGCCTTCCGCATGTCGAAAAAGACAGCGACCAGGTGCTGACGGCGGGCAAAGGCAGTACGGATGGTCGACTCCAGGCTCACCAGATTGTCGGAGGCGGAGCGGCCTTTACAGAACCCACCCTGAGACGGCGCCAGACGGCCCCGAGACTCCAGTATCCTATTCAAGCGCCGGCTCAACATCCGTTCAAGCAATTTGCAAAGAACGTTGTTGAGGCTAATGGGACGGTAGCTGTCCACCTCCAAAGGGTTCTTTCCAGGTTTCAGAATGGGGATAACAATACTTTCCCGCCATTGTGACGGAAACTCACCCTCGACCCAGAGATGGTTGTAAAGGTCGAGGAGTCGTCGCTGGCAGTCCACTGAAAGGCGTTTCAGCATCTGACAGTGGATGCGATAGGGCCCAGGAGCGGTATCAGGGCAAGCGGCTAGGGCACTGCGAAATTCCCACTCACTGAATGGAACACTGTACGATTCTGGATGGTGGGTGCGAAACGAAAGGCTCCGACGTTCCATCCGCTCTTTAATGGAGCGGAAGGCTACTGGGTAATTGGCAGAACCGGAACTCAGAGCAAAATACTCTGCCAAGCGGTTGGCAATTACGTCGGAGTCAGTACAAACTGCTCCATTCAGTTAGAGCACAGGGACGCTGACAGGGGTCCGATAGCCATAGAGGCGACGAATCTTGGCCCAGACCTGCGATGGAGTGACATGGAGGCCAATGGTGGACACATACCGCTCCCAGCACTCCTGCTTGTGTTGACGGATAAGGCGGCGGGCTCCTGCACGCAGATGTTTGAAGGCGATAAGGTGTTCGATGGAGGGATGTCGCTTGTGACACTGGAGCGCCCGCCGGCGATCTCTAATCGCTTCAGCGATCTTAGGCGACCACCAAGGCACAGTCCGCCGCCGAGGGGACACAGAAGAACAGGGACTGGCCGATTCGGCGGCAGTAACGATGCCGGTGGTGACCGATTGAAGCACCGCATCAATGTCATCATTAGAGAGAGGCTCAATAGCGGCGGTGGAGGAAAACAAGTCCCAGTCAGCCTTATTCATAGCCCACCTGCTAGGGCGCCCAGAAGACTGACGCTGTGGCAGTGACAGAAAGATCGGAAAGTGGTCACTACCACACAGGTCGTCATGCACTCTCCATTGGACAGACAGTAAGAGTCTAGGGCTGCAGATCGAAAGGTCGATGGCGGAGTACGTGCCATGCGCCACACTGAAGTGTGTGAAGGAACCATCATTCAAAAGCGAAAGATCGAGCTGTGCCAACAAATGCTCAATGGTGGCGCCTTGACCTGTCGCCACTGAACCACCCCACAGAGGGTTATGGGCGTTGAAGTCGCCCAGTAACAAGAAAGGTGGCAGCAATTGGGCTATCAACGCAGCCAGGACATGCTGCGCGACATCACCATCCGGTGGAAGGTAAGGACTGCAGACGGTAATAGCCTGTGGCGTCCACACCCGAACAGCGACAGCCTCTAAATGTCTGTTTAGAGGGACAGACTCGCTGTGAAGAGAGTTAAGGACATAGATGCAGACGCCACCAGACACCCTTTCATAAGCTGCCCGGTTCTTATAATAACCCCGATAGGCACGGAGGACGGGCGTTCGCATTGCTGGAAACCAAGTTTTCTGAAGAGCAATGCAGAAGAAAGGGTGAAGACTGATAAGTTGTTGGAGCTCAGCTAGATGGTGGAAGAATCCGCTGCAGTTCCACTGGAGGATGATATTGTCCATGACTGAGAAAGGCGTGAAGGGACTGGGGAGGCAGATTACGCCTCCTGGGCCTCTGCTGCTACTGAGTCACTACCTGTGCAACAGCTATCCATCGCGTCTGAGGGACTGGCGAGATTCAGGTCCTCAGCGGACGCCAGAATCTCCACCTCATCTTCAGACGCAGAGTTGGAAGGTTGCGGTGGGACAGGTACCACCGCAATGTCAGGATGCTTGGGAGCCTTTTTCTTGGACTGCTTTGTGCGCTGTGCCTTCGGTGGTTCAGGCTGGGAGGGCCTCACTGTGTTAGTCTCAGGGACTGATGACTACAATGACGCCCTACGACCAACGACCGGTGGTTGTTTGAGAAACTTCCGGGTGTCTGCTTTGGCACTGGGCAAAGCCTGGGATGGGAGGGCCCCAAGGGACCCCTTCCTGGCGAGAGGAGCCGAAGAAGGCTCACGCTTCTCCGGCTGGGAAGGGGGAACACATGTCCCCGATGGTTGGGGTGTTGTTGTTCCTGAAGTAGATGGAGCAGGAGCAACAGGGAGTGAAGTGCTCCCCAGAACCAAGGGGGCCGGTGAATTCTGACAGAGCTGAGATCGAACTGCATGTGACGACAGGTTTGAATTGGTGTTGCAGCAGCGGCATAGGTAGATGTCATTGGCACAGGATGTAGCCGCTCATATTTCTGCCTTGCCTCGGTGTAGGTCAGGCGGTCCAGGGTCTTATATTCCATTATCTTCCTCTCTTTCTGGAAGATCCTACAGTCCGGTGAGCAGGGGGAATGGTGTTCTCTGCAGTTAACACAGATGGGAGGCGGGGCACATCGAGTATTGGGATGGGAAGGACGTCCACAATCTCGACAGGTGTTGCCGGAAGTACAGCGAGATAACATGTGCTCGAACTTCCAGCATTTAAAACACCACATCGGAGGAGGGATATATGGCTTCACATCACAACGGTAAACCATCACCTTAACCTTTTCGGGTAAGACATCACCCTCGAAGGCCAAGATGAAGGCACCAATAGCTACCTGATTATCCCTCGGACCCTGATGGACGCGCTGCACGAAGTGAACACCTCGTCAATCGAGGTTGGCATGTAATTCATCGTCGGTCTGCAGAAGAAGATCCCTGTGGAATATAATACCCTGGACTATGTTGAGACTCTTATGTGGCGTGATGCTACCTGAAACATCCCCCAACTTGTCACAATTGAGCAATCTCTGTGGCTGGGCAGAGGATGCTGTTTTGATGAGTACTGAACCAGAGCACATTTTGAACAAGCCCTCCACCTCCCCGAACTTGTCCTCTAAATGCTCCACAAAAAACTGGGGCTTGAACGGCATAAACGATTACCCATCAACTCGCGTACACACGAGGTACCGGGGTGAATAGTCTCCACTGCCTTCTTTAGCCATACGTTCCTCCCATGGAGTGGCCAGGGAGGGAAACGATCTTGGTTCGTATTTCTTGCTGTTGAGGTTAGACCTCGATCGCTTAGAGACTGCTGGTGGAGGCCCACCAGCGAGAGATGATGTACCACGCTTCATTGTGGGTCATCCGCCCTGATGCCACCCACTCTGACCAGGGGCCCTCCCCACGGGCGCCACCCAGCCTCAGCAATAGCCACTTGCCAGGATGGCCATTTCCGGGAGTCCTGATGCCCCAGGGAGATGGGCATCTACTCCTTGACATACGTGGGGAGTTAACGGCGCAGGCATCAGTAGAGCAATCCCTGTGTTGTCGGGGGGCTACAACCAACAGGGTACATGGCGGCCCCAGCACAACGGACTGGCTACTGTGCTGGATGTAGGGTGAATTGTGGTCCATGGTCGCCGTCAGTGCAGAAAGTGGCACTGCACAGCGCAAGATGGAAGTGCACGCAGGAACGTATCCATGCCCAAGAGGTAGAGAGCAGGCATGGGGAGGTAACTAGTCTGTCACTGTCTCTTATTTCATACTTCATTTAACTTCCTTGCTTCAAGAGCCAACCTGGCACCACCATTATTCATCGTTAAACTACAAGTGGTTTATTGTAGCTGCTTTTTGACCTTTCAATTTCCCACCGTGAGACCATATCTTGAATGTTTTTTCCCACCACTTATTTCGTGAAAGTGTAATAATATAGGGCTGCTTTTAACACAGTTCATGATCCTTCAACTTTATTTTGGACTCAAAATCTTCCAGCAAACATGACCTGTTTGAAAATGTCTCACAGTTGCTAAGGAGAAACATTTTAGTTCCTCCCTTTGACTATTTGTAAATCGTTTAATAAAATTTTTGTGGCCTTGTCAATACATTGTTAATAAATATAAGACTACTGATGTTTCGGTCCCCATTGCCAGCGACTTCTTCTGGGTGGTTTGTTTAGTGCTGAGTGAGAAACCCTGTGTGCTAAATATCTGTAGTCTTGGCTCTTGTATAATTGTGAGAGGCTGTTTAGTATGAAGGCGAGGGATGTTAAAAATTTTAATTGCTGTTTCTATTATTTCGTTTCATTGGTGGAAACCTGACATTTTGATTGGTGTTTGCCTTACTAGTTGTGATTTCTGGATATCGGCTTATGGGAAACCAGGCAGTAACTATGACATGGCATTGCTTCCTTGAATGTTACTGACGGCAGAGGCGTGCCAGTATGATTTAAAGTAACAAAACATGACCTACATCCACTGCGGTGTCCCATCTGCCGCTGTGTGTGCCCTCACGGTAGCTGTCGTCCTGTACTGCTCTTATTGCTGGCAGCCAAATCTTACATGTCGGTGCCTGTCTTCACTGGCCAGTCACTATGCTATATCTATTGCCTCTCTAATGTGTCAACTGAAAGTAAGAGGATGTTTCACCAGCATGCTTGCTTTACGCCATCTTACCTACATACACTAATCCACATTTGCAACTGATTTCGTGAACTCAAGCAGTCTGTAGTTTGACAAGTGCTGTGGCCTTCTCCACCAGACATCACGGCGCCTACAGTATCAGCAACCAAACTGACAGCCCACAGCCGCGGGTTGCCCGGTGCAGGCACACCGGATTTGACGAGGTCCCCATTGACTCGTTTCATAATATGCTGCACGTCAACAATACCTTCGTCAGCCCACTCAGATTTTAACTCGTCTGTGGGGATATCCACCAAGTCCCTACATGTCACAACACCCTTACTATAATTCAAAGTGGAGTGGAGCTCGGTCTCGATAGCGTACTCTCCGAGACAGGTTGCTTTCCGAAGAGAAGCGACTTGACGGGAACTAGAAGTCTCAACTAACAGAGTCCCATTGCACAGTTGCTTCACAGATATCAGTGTTCCTGCAATTCCATCAAGACCCTTGTGGATCTAAAAGGGAGAAACCCTCTCAAACCTACCCTCCTTCCGTTTAATAATCAAAAACACATTCTGATTATCAGCATGTGCTCTGTTACGACAGTCTGATAAATCTCTAGCAACACCAGGTACTCGAGGACTCGTAGCATGAAGTCGCTTTTTCGATGGGGTGTGTTTTCCAACCAATGGCCCACCCAATCCACTGGTACGGGGAAATGTAGAGGTCGAAGGGTCCATTTCGGTCCCACGAGCGGCTAGGGAACTAAAGGTCCGCTCAGACAGAGCCCCGCGTGCGTAAGTAAGCCTTATACAACTGGGGTGCGGCAGGTGCCGCAGAGGTTGCCCGCTTGAGACTGTTCCACCCCAACAGCCATGCATCTTATAGGCGCGGAGAACACGGTAAGATTGAGGGTTTTTTATAGAGGTTGGCCTTCCTCGAAATCCAGGCGGTCAAGCCAAGATTACCATTCCCCACAGCACACAACATTCCACCGCCGCGCCATTCGGTGGTCGCTGAAGCATGTCCGGGGGTTACGGCGACGCGAGACTGGCGGCGCTGACCAGCCCCCAGCTCAGGACCCCGGGGTCGACAAGCCCGTACTCAGCAAATGAATGCTGAGCCCCTGGGGGCCATTTGCTCTGTACTTGTCTGTGTGTGTTTATCAGAGCTGTTGACAAGGTGCTAGGTGCGATATTAACCGATGAAATAATGGTCTAAGTAGATTACCTCCTAGTGAGTGCAGAATGCTTCATACACTGTAAGATCCTCAATGAAGTATTAACAGCTATGTATGGAGGAGGTATGAAACTAACATCAGTAAATCTGAAGAAGGAAAGAAGAAAATTACAGTTGTGGGTTACAGGATTAAAAAGCAAGGCATACAGCCTCATGCAGATTAGCTTGCTGCTACTGCACGTATCCCACCACCCAAGCTGGAGTACAGCTTTCATTTAGTAAGAACTCAAGCAGAAGGCAAATGCAACCACTATGTTGGACACACAAGATTATAACAAATGAATGGGGGATCTTCTGAGAGAATCCATTTACAAAAGCTTCACAGAGATCCATATACAAGACAAACAAATTGACACAGACACTACTAAAGTAAATTAGAACGAACTTTGACATGGCCAAAAGACTCATCCCACAAGTTGCACAGGCACCAAAAAAATTTGATGCGCAGAAGGTCCACAAAAAGGCCTTTCTTTTACAACCGATTGTGAGTACCATTAATTCACCAACGTGCGGTCTAGGGAAGGAACTGGCCTCAAAGCTCTGACATTTGGTAGGCTAAACAAAATAGTACATTAAGGACTATACCCATTCGGTGAAACTATTACAAACAAACTGTATCTCGGGCACAGCAATGATCGTTAGCTACAACGTCAAGTCTTTATTCATGATTGTACCTCTACATGACACCATGAACAGAGACGCATGTCACCTGATATCTGCGATCTAGTGCTCCACTCTTTTTAATGACAACCTTTTTCAGACGGAAAGGGAAATATTATGAACAGAGAGGTGGAGTAGCAATGGGCTACCATCTTTCCCCTATTGCAGTAGACATCTTTATGGAAGAATCTGGAGAACCAGCATTCCACTACTCACCATTACACCAGGATTAATGGCTCGGATATAAAGTACTTTTATTATCTGGCCACATAGAGAGGAAGAGCTACGAAATTTCCAACAGCACCTCAACCACAAGCACGAAGTATCCAATTTACTACGGACATGGAAAAGAATCGGGTGCTGCCTGTCCTCGATGTGGAAGTTTACAGAAAGCCTGATGGATACTGGGCCATAGATAAAATAATAAGACAACCTGTACTCACAGGCACCTGCATGCCTCCTCCCAGTATCGATCTATACAGAAGAAACCAAAACTGCTCTCAGGATCAGCGATGAGGAACATCTAAAGGGTGAACTACAAAACCTCCAGTCCATTTTTTGTGCCAACGGTTATGGTATGAATGTAATACATAAAACGTTACTGACAAAGTATGAAGGATATAGACGATAGCAAAAGAAAGCTCAAAACATTGCTTGATTACCATATTTTCAAGATGTCACTGAACCAGTGGGCAAAATTCTCCATTGAGCAGGCATCAAACAAAATTTGCAATGCAGCAAAAGGATTAAAAATGTTCCTCACACAACGAAAGACACAGTTGACTAACTACATGCTGCTGGAGTTCACGAAATCAGGTGCAAATGCGGATTGGTGTATGTATGTGAGATGGGCGACCTATCAGCACAAAGGTGTCTGAACAAGAATCACATATCCGAGTATGAGAGCACACCAGGATCAGTGCGGCATACAGTCAATTTTGGTAAAGCAAGCATGTTGTAGAAACAGCTCTTACATTCAGGAGGAAGAAGAGGGGGTCAATAGAAATAGACTGGCCAATGGCCAGTATGAACAGAAAAGATGGGCACAACAGATTACTTGAAGCCACACACAGAGGCACACAGAAGACTGCAGAGGCTGTAGGTTAAGTCACATTACGTTATGTCATAATGGCACGCTTCAGCCAGCACTAAAATTCAGGGAAAAGACACCACCTCATAGTTGTCGCCTGGTTTCCCATTAGCCGATTTCCACAAATCACAACTAGTAATGCAAACATCAAACAAAATGTCGGGTTTTCACCAATGAAAAGAAATAATAGAAACACCATTAACGATGTCCAAAATCCCTCCCCTTCATGCTTCACAGCCTATCAGAATTACACAACAGCCAAGCCTGCTGGTATATTGAAAACAGAGGTTTCTCACTCAGCAGTAAACAAACCGCTCGGAAGATAGTCGCTTGCAATGAGAACCGAATCATCTGTGGTCTTATATTTATTGACAAAAATTTTAATCAAAGTTTTACAAATAGTCAAAGGGAGGAACGAAAAGGTATTCTCCTGAGCAACTGTAAGGCGTTTTCAGCCATGTCATGTTTGGTAAAGGATTTTGAGTGCAAAAAAAATTTGAAGGCTCATGAACTGTTTTCCAAGCAGCCTCCAGTTACAAAAAAAAAAAAAACAAGTGGTGAGAAAAAACATTCAATAGATGGTCTCAAGGGGGATAATTGAATGGTCAACCAGCAGATATAATAAACCACATGTAGTTAAATGAAGAATAGCGGTGGTGTCAGGTTGGTGCTGAAAGCAAGTAAGTTACATGAAATTGAAGTAAGAGAGAGTGACAGACTAGCTAACGTAGATGAAATTTTGCAATAGTTCCACTGATGTACGTTTCTCACATCTTTTGATATGACTAGTGGCTCTTGGAATATCACTTTGGCCAAGGAATCTAGGCCATCCACAGAATTCTTACATCAAGGTAACTGTTTAGTATACTGTGTGATGTCATTTGCTCTGTACTTGTCCGTGTGTGTTTATCAGAGCTATTGACAAGCTGCTAGGGCGATATTAACTGATGAAATAACGGTCTATGTAGATTACCTTGTAGTGAGTGCAGAATGCTTCAAACACTGAAAGATCCACAATGAAGTATTGAGAGCTATGTATAGATGAGGTGTGAAATTAACATCAGTAAATCTGAAGATGGAAAGAAGAAAATTACATTTCTGGGTTACAGGATTAAGAAGGAAGGCGTACAGCCTCATGCAGAATAGCTTGCTGCTACTGCATGTATCCCACCACCCAAGCTGGAGTACAGCTTTCATTGAGTAAGAACACGAGCAAACAAGGCAAATGCGATCATTATGGTGGACACACAACATTATAAAAATATAATGGGGGATCTTCTGAGTGAATCCATTTACAAAAGCTTCACAGAGATCCATGTACAAGACAACAAATTGACACAAACACTACCAAATTACAACGAATTTTGACACGGCCAGAAGACTCATCCCACAAGTTCCACACGCACAAATAAATTTTGAGGCACACAAGGTCCTCGAAGAGGCCTTTCCGTTACAACCGATTGTGAGTACCATTAATTCACCAACGTACGGTCTAGGGAAGGAAGTGGCCCCAAAGCTCCGACATTTGGTGAGCTAAACAAAATAGTACATTAAGGACTATACCCATTTGGTGAAACTTTTAAAACAAAACTGTATCTCGGCCATTAAATTATTGTTAGCTTCAATGTCAAGTCTTTATTCATGATTGTACCTATACACAACATCATGAACAGGGACGCATTGCACCAGATATCTGCGATCTAGTGCTCCACTGTGTTTAACGACCACCTTTTTCAGGCAGAAAGGGAAATTTTATGAACAGAGAGGTGGAGTAGCAATGGGATAACCTCTTTTGCCTATTACAGTAGACATCTCTATGGAAGTATTTGAAGAAACAGCAATCCAGTCCCCAATATTACACCCAGATTAATGGCACGGATATATACAAAGTAATTTTATTATCTGGCCACATGGAGAGGAGGAGCTACGAAATTTCCAGCAGCACCTCAACCATCAGCACTAAGTATCTAATTTGTTATGGAGATGGAAAAGAATCGGGTGCTGCCTGTCCTCCATGTGGAACTTTACAGAAAGCCTGATGGATAACTGGGCCATAGATAAAATAATAAGCCAACCTGTACCCACAGGCACCTGCATGCCTCTTCCCAGTATCGCCCTATACAGAAAAAACCAAAACTGCTAACAGGATCTGCGATGAGGAACATCTAAAGGGTTGTTGTTGGTTTGGGGAAGGAGACCAGACAGCGAGGTCATCGGTCTCATCGGATTAGGGAAGGACGGGGAAGGAAGTCGGCCGTGCCCTTTGAAAGGAACCATCCCGGCATTTACCTGGAGCGATTTAGGGAAATCACGGAAAACCTAAATTAGGATGGCCGGATGCGGGATTGAACCGCCGTCCTCCCGAATGCGAGTCCAGTGTCTAACCACATCTAAAGGGTGAACTACAAAACCTCCACTCCATTTTTTGTGCCAACGGTTATGGAATGAATGTACTACATAAAACTATAGTGACAAAGTAAGACGGCTATAGAGGATAGCCAAAGGAAGCACAAAACACTGCTCGATTACCATATCTTCAAAGTGTCACTGAACCAGTGGGTAAAATTCTCCATTGAGCAGGCATCAAACCAAATTTGCGAGGCAGCAACAGGATTAAAGATGTTCCTCACACAACAAAAGACACATTTGACAAACTACATGCTGCTGGGGTTCACTAAATCAGGTGCAAATGTGGACTGGTATATGTATGTGAGATGGGCGACCTATGAGCACACAGGTGTCTGAATCACATATCCGAGTATGAGAGCACACCAGGACCAGTGCAGCAAACAGTCGATTTTGGTAAAGCAAGCATGTTGTGGAAACAGCTATTACATTCAGGAGGAGGAAGAGAGGGGAATAGAAATAAACAGGCCACTCGCCAGTACCAACAGAGAAGATGGGCACCGACTTCACACGTCTTGATTGCCAACATAAACAGCACTACAGGACAACAGATAACTTGAAGCCACACACAGAGGCACACAGGAGACTGCAGTGGCTGTAGGTTAGGTCACGTTATGTTATGTCATACTGGCACGCTTCAGCCAGTACAAAAATTCAGGGAAAAGACATCACCTCATAGTTGTCGCCTGGTTTCCCATTAGCCTATTTCCACAAATCACAACCAGTAATGCAAACATCAAACAAAATGTCGGGTTTTCACCAATGAAAAGAAATAATAGAAACACCAATAACGATATCTAACATCCCTCCCCACCATGCTAAACAGCCTATCAGAATTACACAACAGCCAAGCCTGCTGGTATATTGAAAACAGAAGTTTCTCTCTCAGAATTTAACAAACCACCCGGAAGATAGTCTCTTGCAATGTTGACCGAACCATCTGTGGTCTTATATTTATTGACAATGTAGTAACAAGCACACAAAAATTTTAATCAAAGTTTTACAAATAGTCAAAGGGTGGAACGAAAAGGTATTCTCTTGAGCAACTGTAAGAAATTTTCAGCCAGGCCAGGTTTGGTAAAGGATTTTGAGTGCAAAATAAATTTGAGGGATCATGAACTGTTTTCCAAGCAGCCTCATATCACTCCAGTTACAAAAAAAACAAGTGGTGAGAAAAAACATTCAATAGATGGTCTCAAGGGGGATAATTGAATGGTCAACCAGCAGGTATAATAAACCACATGTAGTTCAATGAAGAATAACGAGGGTGTCAGGTTGGTGCTGAAAGCAAGTAAGTGAAATTAAATTGAAGTAAGAGAGAGTGACAGACTAGCTAACGTAGATGAAATTTTGCAATAGTTCCACTGATGTACGTTTCTCACATCTTTTGATACGACTAGTGGCTCTTGGAATATCACTTTGGCCAAGGAATCTAGGCCATCCACAGAATTCTTACATCAAGGTAAGAGTTTAGTATACTGTGTGATGCCATTTGCTGTGTACTAGTCTGTGTGTGTTTTAACAGAGCTGTTGACAAGGTTCTAGGTGCAATTTTAACCGATAAAATAACGGTCTATGAAGATTACCTCGCAGTGAGTGCAGAATGCTTCAAACACTGTAAGATCCACAATGAAGTATTGAGAGCTATTTATAGAGGAGGTATGAGATTAACATCAGCAAATCTGAAGATGGAAAGAATAAAATTTCAGTTCTGGGTTACAGGATTAAGAAGGACGGCATACAGCCTCATGCAGAATAGCTTGCTGCTACTGCGTGTATCCCACCACACAAGCTGGAGTTCAGCTTTCATTTATTAAGAACACGAGCAGACAAGGCAAATGCGACCATTATGTTGGACACACAGGATTATAAAAAGTGAATGGGGGATCTTCTGAGTGAATCCATTTACAAAAGCTTCACAGAGATCCAATGTAGAAGACAAACAAATTGACACAAACACTACAAAATTACAACGAATTTTGACACGGCCAGAAGACTCATCCCACAAGTTCCACACGCACAAATAAATTTTGAGGCACACAAGGTCCTCGAAGAGGCCTTTCCGTTACAACCGATTGTGAGTACCATTAATTCACCACCGTACATTCTAGGAAAGGAAGTAGCCCCAAAGCTCCGACATTTGGTGAGCTAAACGAAATAGTACATTAAGGACTATACCCATTCGGTGAAACTTCTAAAACAAAACTGTATCTCGGCCACAGAAATTATTGTTAGCTTCAACATCAAATCTTTATTCATGATTGTACCTATACACGACACCATGAACAGGGACGCATTGCACCCGATATCTGCAATCTAGTGCTCCACTGTGTTTAACGATCACCTTATTCAGGCGGAAAGGGAAATTTTATGAACAGAGAGGTGGAGTAGCAATGGGATAACCTCTTTTGCCTATTGCAGTACACATCTTTATGGAAGAATTTGAAGAAACAGCATTCCAGGCCCCACCATTACACCCAGATTAATGGCACGGATATGTACAATGTAATTTTATTATCTGGCCACATGGAGAGGAAGAGCTACAAAATTTCCAACAGCACCTCAACCATCAGCACTAAGTATCCAATTTACTATGGAGATGGAAAAGAATTGGGTGCTGCCTTTCCTCGATGTGGAAGTTTACAGAAAGCCTGATGGATAACTGGGTCATAGATAAAATAATAAGCCAACCTGTACTCACAGGCACCTGCATGCCTCCTCCCAGTATCGCCCTATACAGAAGAAGCCAAAACTGCTCCCAGGTTCAGCGATGAGGAACATCTAAAGGGTGAACTACAAAACCTCCAGTCCATTTTTTGTGCCAACGGTTATGGAATGAATGTACTAGATAAAACTATAGTGACAAAGTAAGAAGGCTATAGAGGATAGCAAAAGGAAGCACAAAACATTGCTCAATTACCATATGTTCAAGGTGTCACTGAACCAGTGGGCAAAATGCTCCATTGAGCAGGCATCAAACCAAATTTGCGAGGCAGCAGCAGGATTAAAGATGTTCCTCACACAACGAAAGACGCAGTTGACAAACTACATGCTGCTGGAGTTCACGAAATCAGGTCCAAGTGTGGATTGGTATATGTATGTGAGATGGGCGACCTATGAGCACACAGGTTTCTGAACAAGAATCACATATCCGAGTATGAGACCACACCAGGATCAGTGCGTCAAATAGTGGATTTTGGTAAAGCAAGCATGTTGTGGACACAGCTCTTTGCTTTTGGTAAAGCAAGCATGTTGTGGAAACAGCTCTTACTTTTAGGAGGAGGATGAGGGAGGCAATAGAAATAGACAGGCCACTGGCCAGTACCAACAGAGAAGATGGGCACCAACTTCACACCTCTTGGTTGCCAACAATAACAACACTACAGGACAACAGATAACTTGAAGCCACACAGAGAGGCACACAGGAGACTGCAGTGGCTGTAGGGTAGGTCACGTTACGTTATGTCATACTGGCACGCTTCAGCCAGTACTAAAATTCAGGGAAAAGACACCACCTCATAGTTGTCGCCTGGTTTCCCATTAGCCGATTTCCACAAATCACAACCAGTAATGCAAACATCAAACAAAATGTCGGGTTTTCACCAATGAAAAGAAATAATAGAAACACCAATAACGATTTCCAACATCCCTCAACTTCATGCTAAACAGCCTATCAGAATTACACAACAGCCAAGCCTGCTGGTATATTGAAAACAGAGGTTTCTCACTCAGCAGTAAACAAACCACCCGGAAGATAGTCGCTTGCAATGAGGACCAAACCATCTGTGGTCTTATATTTAATGACAATGTAGTCACAAGCCCACAAAAATTTTAATGAAACATTTACAAATAATTAAAGGGAGGAACGAAAAGGTATTCTCCTGAGCAACTGTAAGGCATTTTCAGTCTGGCCAGGTTTGGTCAAGGATTTAGAGTGCAAAATAAATTTAAAGGATCATGAACTGTTTTCCAAGCAGCCTCATATCACTCCAGTTACAAAAAAAACAAGTGGTGAGAAAAAACATTCAATAGATGGTCTCAAGGGGGATAATTGAATGGTCAACCAGCAGGTATAATAAACCACATGTAGTTCAATGAAGAATAGCGGTGGTATCAGGTTGGTGCTGAAAGCAAGTAAGTCAGGGCTTAACAACTGGCCGGTTTTGAGCGCGAGTACTCGCGTCTGCTCCTGCATGTGCTCGTGAGCAGGTGCAAGGTCGCGGAGCAGGGAAGGTGGGGAGGGAGGGGAAATGCGCGCGCACAGTTGAATAGGGCCGCAGCATGCCTATTGAATTCGCACCTACTGTGTAACGTTTAAAGTACTACAATCAGCTCTAACAGTCACTTCGCTGGTTAAGAATCATGTCAAGTCACAGTTGTGTAACCCCAACCATGCATTCGCAGTTCAACCGCCATTGGCAGGAATTGTATCTGTTTACAGAAAAAAATGGAGTTGCAAAATGTGTAGTATGTCACAAAACACTGAATTCTTTTAGGAAATATAATTTGCAGCAACATTATATGTCGTACCACGCGAAAGACTGTGGAAGTAGAAAATGAGATGGACCAGATCGTGCACAGGAAGTTACAAAACTTAAAAGGAAGCTATCCGAAGAAGATCTGGATGACGAAGAAAAATCAACAGGCAGCTCTCAGACTGAGTTCCAAAATTGCTTTGCTTTTAGCAAAATCCTTGCGCCCTTCACCGATGGCGATTTAATATAAGAATGATTGGTAGCTGCAGCGGAACATTTGGGTGCATCTCAAGTTGAATAGTTTCTGATTGTGCCAATGTCTAACATGACCATTATGCGTCGCATACAGGACATGGCAGACGACGTCCAGAGCCAGCTTGCAAATATCTGTAAAGATTTTATGGCGTGTTCTCTAGATCTGGACGAAAGTGTTGATATCACTGGAACAGACAGCTTGCCATATTTATTAGATGTGTTAATAGAGATCTTCAGGTGAGGGAGGAGCTCCTCGATGTAGTAGCCATGAAGAACACTGCAACTGGAGGTGATATTTTAAGTAGTGTTGAAGAAAGTGTTGAAAATATAGGATTGTCGTGGAATTCTTTAGTTTCAGTGTCTACAGATGGTGCACCAGCGATGACATGGAAAAAATCAGGTTTCGTTGCGCTGTTGAAGGAGAAAATGCAAATATTAACCGTGCCGAATGAAATAAGGGGCGTTCACTGTGTGATCCACCAGGAAAACTTATGTGCAAAGAGTATCACTCTAAAAAATGTGATGAGTGTTATTGTTCGTACAACCAATTATATAAGGATGCATGGGCTACAACACAGACAATTTAAAAGCTTTCTTGAGGATGTAGAAAACCGGTATGGTATCCTGCCTTATTACAGCGAGGTCCGCTGGCTTAGCCGTGGCGAATTATTAAATCGATTTTTTTGCCTATTAGATGAGATAAATATGTTCATGGAAATAAATAACATGTGTGTTCCTGAACTGAAAGAGCATTCATGGAAATGTGATCTCGCGTTCTTAGCAGATTTAACTAGCCATCTGAATGCTTTGAACATTTCACTACAAGGTAAAGATCTGCAAATTACAAATTTCATAGATCACATATGAGCTTTTAAAATGAAATTGACACTTTTTGGTGAGTCAGCTGGAAATAGGAAATCTAGCTCATTTTCCTAAATTACCATCCATGCAGGATGTTCACAAAAACTCTGAACGTTATTCACATAGTTTAGTTGCCCTTAAGGAAGAATTTGATCAATGCTTTCAAGATCTGACAGCACTAGACAGTGATTTTGATCTGTTCTCCTCTCCATATTCAGCGAATATTGAAGAGATTCGTCCTAAGTTGCAACTAGAAATTATTGACCTACAGTGTGACAGAAAATACAGAGACAAATTTCAGGACAATAAAAATATTTTGGAATTCTACAGACACTTCCCTCAGCATAGATTTCCTCGTTTGCACAAACTGGCGGCTACAATAATATAAATGTTCGGTTCCATGTATGTTTGTGAACAACTGTTCCCTGCAATGAAATGTAACAAGACGCGCCTGAGAAACGCATTTTCTGTTCGAAATTTAAACTGCACGCTGCGCCTACAATGCACAAGAACAATTACTCCAAACATAAACGCAATTGTAAAGGGCAAAAAGTACAACATAATCGAGAATCCCACACTTCAGTGACACCTTTTATCGTGTAACAGTTCACAAATTAATACGAATTTAGAGGCATACACTAAGCTAATAAAATTATCTGTCACGTGTACATTCTCCTTTATTTGTTTCATTTGTTGCAGTATAATTCGTGAGTGATATCCCTGCAGGTGGCCGCAGATTTACATTGACTGGTGGCAGCTGTTGCGTGCCTCACATGACTTTCCCCACTCTTCGCTCTGGTCCAGTAGTGGGGGTAGCGTGCTCGCGCTGCTCCGTGCTCGCGCCTTGCTGCTCCCAGCTTACTCCGCGAGCATGTTTGTTATGAAGCCCTGAAGTAAGTTAAATGAAATTGAAGTAAGAGAGAGTGACTGACTAGCTAACGTAGATGAAATTTTGCAATAGTGCCACTGATGTACATTTCTCACATCTTTTGATATGACTAGTGGCTATTGGAATATCAGTTTGGCCAAGGAATCTAGGCCATCCACAGAATTCTTACATCAAGGTAAGTGTTTAATATACTGTGTGATGCCATTTGCTCTGTACTTGTCTGTGTGAGTTTATCAGAGCTGTTGACAAGGTTCTAGGTGCGATATTAGCCGATGAAATAACGGTCTATGTAGATTACCTCGTAGTGAGTGCAGAATGCTTCAAACACTGTAAGATCCACAATGAAGTAGTGAGAGCTATGTACAGAGGAGGTATGAAATTAACATCAGTAAATCTGAAGGTGGAAAGAAGAAAATTTCATTTCTGGGTTACAGGGCTAGGAAGGAAGGCATACAGCTTCATGCAAAATAGCTTGCTGCTACTGCATGTATCCCACCACCCAAGCTGGAGTACAGCTTTCATTTAGTAAGAACACGAGCAAACAAGGCAAATGCGACCATTATGTTGGACACACAACATTATAAAAAATGAATGGGGGATCTTCTGAGTGAATCCATTTACAAAAGCTTCACAGACATCGACATACAAGATTAACAAATTGACACAAACACTACAAAATTACAACAAATTTTGACAGGGCCAGAAGGCTCATCCCACAAGTTCCACACGCACCAATAAATTTTGAGGCACACAAGGTCCACAAAGAGGCCTTTCCTTTACAATCGACTGTGAGTACCATTAATTCACCAACGTCTGGCCTAGGCAAGGAACTGGCCCTAAAGCTCTGAGATTTGGTGAGCTAAACAAAATAGTACATTAAGGACTATACCCATTCGGTGAAACTTTTAAAACAAAATTGTATCTCGGCCACAGAAATTATTCTTAGCTTCAACGTCTAGACTTTATTCATGATTATACCTATACACGACACCGTGAACAGGGACGCATTGCACCCGATATCTGCAATCTAGCGCTCCACTGTGTTTAACGACCACCTTTTTCAGGCGGAAAGGGAAATTTTATGAACAGAGAGGTGGAGTAGCAATGGGATAACCTCTTTTGCCTATAGGACTAGACATCTTTATGGAATAATTTGAAGAAACAGCATTCCAGTCCACACCATTACACCCAGATTAATGGCTCGGATATATACAAAGTAATTTTATTATCTGGCCACATGGAGAGGAGGAGCTACGAAATTTCCAACAGCACCTCAACCATCAGCACTAAGTATCCAATTTACTATGGAGATGGAAAAGAATCGGGTACTACCTGTCCTCGATGTGGAAGTTTACAGAAAGCCTGATGGATAACTGGGCCATAGATAAAATAATAAGCCAACCTGTACTCACAGGCACCTGTATGCCTCCTCCCAGTATCGCCCTATACAGATGAAACCAAAACTGCTCTCAGGATCAGCGATGAGGAACGTCTAAAGGGTGTACTACAAAACCTCCAGTCCATTTTTCATGCCAACGGTTATGGAATGAATGTACTACATAAAAACTATAGTGACAAAGTAAGAAGGCTATAGAGGATAGCAAAAGGAAGCACAAAACATTGCTCGATTACCATATCTTCGAGGTGTCACTGAACCAGTGGGCAAAATTCCCCATTGAGCAGGCATCAAACCAAATTTGCAAGGCAGCAACAGGATTAAAGATGTTCCTAACACAACAAAAGACACAGTTGACTAACTACATGCTGCTGGAGTTCACGAAATCAGGTGCAAATGCGGATTGGTGTATGTATGTGAGATGGGCGACCTATCAGTACACAGGTGCCTGAACAAGAATCACATATCCGAGTATGAGAGCACACCACGATCAGTGCGGCAAACAGTCGATTTTGGTAAAGCAACAATGTTGTGGAAACAGCTCGTACATTCAGGAGGAGGAAGAGGGAGGCAATAGAAGTAGACAGGCCACTGGCCAGTACCAACAGAGAAGATGGGCACCGACTTCACACGTCTTGGTTGCCAACAATAACAGCACTTCAGGACAACAGATAACTTGAAGGCACACACACAGGCACACAATAGACTGCAGTGGCTGTAGGTTAGGTCATGTTACGTTATGTCATACTGGCACGCTTCAGACAGTACTAAAATTCAGGGAAAGGACACCACCTCATAGTTGTCGCCTGGTTTCCCATTAGCCGATTTCCTCAAATCACAACCAGTAATGCAAACATCAATCAAAATTCTGGTTTTCACCAATGAAAAGAAATAATAGAAACACCAATAACGATTTCCAACATCCCTCAACTTCATGCTAAACAGCCTATCAGAATTACACAACAGCCAAGCCTGCTGGTATATTGAAAACAGAGGTTTCTCACTCAGCAGTAAACAAACCACCCGGAAGATAGTCGCTTGCAATGAGGACCGAACCATCTGTGGTCTTATATTTATTGACAATGTAGTCACAAGCCCACAAAAATTTTAATGAAAGTTATAAAAATAGTTAAAGGGAGGAACGAAAAGGTATTCTCCTGAGCAACTGTACGGCATTTTCAGCCAGGCCAAGTTTGGTAAAGAATTTTGAGTGCAAAATAAATTTGAGGGATCATGAACTGTTTTCCAAGCAGCCTCATATCACTCCAGTTACAAAAAAAACAAGTGGTGAGAAAAAACATTCAATAGATGGTCTCAAGGGGGATAATTGAATGGTCAACCAGCAGGTAAAATAAACCACATGTAGTTCAATGAAGAATAACGAGGGTGTCAGGTTGGTGCTGAAAGCAAGTAAGTGAAATTAAATTGAAGTAAGAGAGAGTGACAGACTAGCTAACGTAGATGAAATTTTGCAATAGTTCCACTGATGTACGTTTCTCACATCTTTTGATACGACTAGTGGCTCTTGGAATATCACTTTGGCCAAGGAATCTAGGCCATCCACAGAATTCTTACATCAAGGTAAGTGTTTAGTATACTGTGTGATGCCATTTGCTCTGTACTTGTCTCTGTGTGTTTATCAGAGCTGTTGACAAGGTTCTAGGTGCGATATTAACCGATAAAATAACGGTCTATGTAGATTACCTCGTAGTGAGTGCAAAATGCTTCAAACACTGTAAGATCCACAATGAAGTATTGAGAGCTATGTATAGTGGAGGTATGAAATTAACATCAGTAAATCTGAAGATGGAAAGAAGAAAATTTCATTTCTGGGTTACAGGATTAAGAAGGAAGGCATACAGTCTCATGCAGAATAGCTTGCTGCTACTGCATGTATCCCACCACCCAAGCTGGACTACAGCTTTCATTTAGTAAGAACACGAGCAGACAAGGCAAATGCCTTGGTGACCTAAACAAAATAGTACATTAAAGACTATACCCATTCGGTGGAACTTTTAAAACAAAACTGTATCTCGGCCACAGAAATTATTGTTAGCTTCAAAGTCAAGTCTTTATTCATGATTGTACCTATACACGACACCATGAACAGGGACGCATGGCACCCGATATCTGCGACCTAGTGCTGCACTGTGTTTAACGACCACCTTTTTCAGACAGAAAGGGAAATTTTATGAACAGAGAGGTGGAGTAGCAATGGGATAACCTCTTTTGCCTATTGCAGTAGACATCTTTATGGAATAATCTGAAGAAACAGCATTCCAGTCCACACCATTACACCCAGATTAATGGCTCGGATATATACAAAGTAATTTTATTATCTGGCCACATGGAGAGGAAGAGCTACGAAATTTCCAACAGCACCTCAACCATCAGCACTAAGTATCCAATTTACTATAGAGTTGGCAAAGAATTGCGTGCTGCGTTTCCTCAATGTGGAAGTTTACAGAAAGCCTGATGGATAACTAAGCCATAGATAAAATAATAAGCCAACCTGTACTCACAGGCACCTACATGCCTCCTCCCATTATCACCTTACACAGAAGAAACCAAAACTGCTCTCAAGATCAGTGATGAGGAACATCTAAAGGGTGAACTGCACAACCTCCAGTCCATTTTTTGTGCCATCACAATCTATTACATAAAACTCTGGTGACAAAGTATGAAGACTATATAGGATAGGAAAAGGAAGCACAAAACATTGCTCGATTACCATATGTTCAAGGTGTCTCTGAACCAGTGGGCAAAATGCTCCATTGAGCAGGCATCAAACCAAATTTGCGAGGCAGCAACAGGATTAAAGATGTTCCTCACACAACAAAAGACACAGCTGACAAACTACATGCTGTTGGAATTCACAAATTCTGGTGTGAATGTAAATTAGTGTATGTACGTGTGTTGGGGCGACCTATCAGCACAATGATATGTGAATACGAATGACATTTCCAAGTATGAGAGCACACCAGTATCAGTGTGGCAAACAGTCGAATTTGGTAAAGAAAGCATGTTGTGAAAACAGCTCTTACATTCAGGAGGAAGAATAGAGAGGCAATAGACTAAGCCAGGCAACTGGCCAGTACGAACTGAGAAGATGGCCACCAACTTCAGACGTCTTGGTTGCCAGCAATAACACCACTACAGGACAACAGATAACTTGAAGCCACACACCGATGTGCACAGGAGACTGCAGTGGCTGTAGGTTAGGTCACGTTACGTTACACCATACTGGCACACTTCAGCCAGCATTAAAATTCAGGGAAACGACACCACGTCATAGTTGTCGCCAGATTTTCCATTAGCCGATTTCCAGAAATCACAACCAGTAATGCAAACATCAAACAAAATGTCGGGTTTCCACCAACAAAAAGAAATAATAGAAACACCAATAATGACTTCTAACATCCCTCCCCTTCATCCTAAACAGACTATCAGAATTACACAACAGCCAAGCCTGCTGGTATATTGAAAACAGAGGTTTCTCACTCAGCAGTAAACAAACCACCTGGAAAAAAGTCGCTTGCAATGAGGACCGAATCATCTGTGGTCTTACATTTATTGATAATGTGGTCACAAGCAGACAATAATTTTAATGAATTTTTCACAAATAGTCAATGGATGGTCTCAAGGGGTGTAATTGTATGCTCAAGCAGCAGGTAAACCGTATTTACTCGAATCTAAGCCGCACCTGAAAATTGAAGACTCGAAATCAAGGAAAAAGAATTTTCCCGAATCTAAGCCACACCTGAAATTTGAGACTCGAAATTCCAGGGGAGAGAAATATTTTATGCCGCACTTCCAAATCAAAGCAAAGTTGGTCCACTGGAAAATGAGACACAATTTAGGTCGAATGAATGACGATACAGCTACAGAAGTTTGGTTCGAGTCGTAACCTTAGCAGTTACGCTTTACCATGTAGCCATTGCTATGCGTCAGTTACTCTGTCCGTATTTATACAGGTATCATTCCTTTTTCACATGCTTCGTCTGGTTTGAATTGATTGCTTATTTTTCTTTGATTTGATAAGTGCCGTTCTCTTTGTTATATATGTTTACGTCACTCTAAGCTGAAAATGCATTACTGTACTGTGTCATGCATTGTTTGTCGGATTCTGATAGTGCGTGGTTATGGCCTGTCGCCGCTCGCGGCATGGCTTGATGGCTTGCTTTTGTGCGCGCTAATGCCGCTTACAACTAAAAAAAAAAAAGGGGGAGAGAGAGAGAGAGAGGAATCGTCTCATTAGTGAAACAATGGCAAGAGACTGCTATTTGTTGTTACTTACAGTGCTCCTTTGTTTGATAATGATCAACAAGAACCAAATAATAGACTGCATATGATAGAAGATGTTCTGAATAAGAGTTAAGCGAAAAGTTTTCTCCGTTTGAAAATCTTTGAAAGCGCCTGTTTAATACATTACATTCTGCACAGAAATTAGAGTCATCTTAGAATTAAAAATCTAGTCAATTGCTGTGCTTCATTTCTGACTGTATCACTATTAGGCATAAGAATAATACGAACATAAACGTGACATGATATTTATATTCTTCCGTGTTTGCTGTTGTCTCACTCTAGTTTTGTAGTTTATTAGGCACACAAGATTAAATGAGATATCAGCAAACAAGAAACAATACATGGCAAAATGTTTGTATTCTTATTATTCTTATGGTGAAGAGAATACGGCATGTGATTCACAATTCATAAAAGTTCCTATTAGCAACCATCTTCTCTCACAGGTAGGAAAAAATTCAGAACGTAGATTTGGCCATATTGACAAACATCCCGAACAGTCTTGCCAGTCAGATTTTCGTAGTACATTGAAATGCTGCTACATTCGAAGATGAACAATACGGAATTTGTATTTACTTCGTTGGATAATGTATGAAAATGCAGTGGTCGAAACTGGGGCGAAGAAAAAAGCTTATCTTCCACCTTTCTTTTTTTTTTTTCTTTTAATTTCGTTACTGACGCAGAGGTTTTGGCGCCAGTATTTATCTATGTGCCTGCAAAGCAAGCCTGTGTAGTGCTACATATATTCAACGGCAGCACTTAAGTTGTGGCGGCACCTACCATCACATTCCAGAACTTCCGCTTACTTTGCACTCGATTCTAAGCCACAGACGGTTTTTTGGATTACAAAAACCGGAAAAAAAGTGCGGCTTACATTCGAGTAAATATAGTAATCAACCACCTGTAGTTCAATGAAGAATAACGGTGGTGACAGGTTGGTGCTCGAAGTAAGTAAGTTAAATGAAATTGTGGTAAGAGAGAGTGACACTGATGTACATTTCTCACAACTTTGGATATGACTTCTGGCTATTGGAATATCAGTTTGGCCAACGAATCTAGGCCATGTACAGGATTCTTACATGAAGGTAAGTGTTTAGTATACTGTGTGATGCCATTTGCTCTGTACTTGTCTGTGTGTGTTTATCAGAGCTGCTGAAAAGGTGCTAGGTGCGATATTAACCGATGAAATAATGGTCTATGTAGATGACTTCCTCTTAGTGAGTGTAGAATGGTTCAAACACTGTCAGTTTCTCAATTAAGTATTGCAAGCTGTGTATACAGGAGGTATGAATCTAAAATCAGTAAATCTGAAGATGGAAAGAAGGAAATTTCAGTAGTTGGTAACAGGATTAACAAGGAAGGCATACAGCCTGATGCAGAATAGCTTGCTGCTACTGCACGTATTCCACCACCCAAGCTGTAGTACAGTTTTCATTTAGTTATAATAAGAGCATACAAAGGAAATGCTACCATTGAGTTGGACAAAGAAGCTTATAACAAACGAATGGGGGATCTTCTGAGTGAATCCGTTTACAGAAACTTCACAGAGATCTGACGGCCAAAACAATCAAATCGACACAAACACCACTAAAGTAAACTAGAATGAATTTTGACATGGCCAGAAGACTCATCCCATAAGTTCCAAATGCACCAAGAATATATGGTGTACAGTAGGTACACGAAGAGGTCTATCCTTTACAACTGATTGTGAGTGCCATTAATTCATCAACGTAAGGACTAGGGAAGGAACTGGCCCAAAAGCTTCCACATTTGGTGAGCTAACAAAATCGTACATTAAGAACTATACCCATTCAGTGGAGCTTTTAATACAAAACTATATCTTGGCCACAGACATGATGGTTATGTTCGACTAGAAGTCTTTATTCATGAATGTACCTGTGCAAGACACCAAGAACACGGACACATAGCAACCGATATCTGCGACCTAGTGCTCCACTGTTTAACGACCACCTATTTCAGACGGAAAAGGGAATTTTATGAACAGAAGGAGGAGTAGCAATGGGCTACCCTGTTTCGCCTATTGCAGCATACGTCTCCATGGAAGAATTTAAGAAACAGTATTCCAGTCCGCACCATTAGACACAGATTAATGGCTTGCGTATTTACAAAGTACTTTTATTAGCTCGCCACATGGCGAGGAAGAACTACGAAATTTCCGACAGCACCTCAACCAACAACACGAAGTATCCAATTTACTACGGAGTTGGCAAAGAACTGAGTGCTGCCTGTCCTCGATGTGGAAGTTTACAGAAAGCCTGATGAATAAATCGGCCATAGATAAAATAATAAGCCAACCTGTACTCACAGGCACCTGCATGCCTCCTCCCAATATCACCCTACACAGAAGAAACCAAAACTGCTCTCACGATCAGGAATGAGGAACATCTAAAGGGTGAACTACAAAACCTCCAGTCCATTTTTTGTGCCAACAGTTATGGAATGAATGTACTACAGAAAACTATAGTGACAATGTATGAAGGCTATAGAGGATAGCAAAAGAAAGCACAAAACATTGCTCGATTACCATATGTTCAAGGTGTCACTGAACCACTGGGAAAAATTCTCAATCAAGCGGATATCAAACCAAGTTTGCGAAGCAACAACAGTATTAAAGATGTTCCTCACACAACGAAAGACACAGTTGATAAACTACATGCTGCTGTAGTTCACGAAATCAGGAGCGAATAAGGATTAGTGTACGTAGGTGACATGGGGTGACCCATCAGTACACAGATATCTGAACACGAATGACGTATCTGCTTATGACAGCACACCAGGATCAGTGTGACAAACAGTCGTCTTTGGTAAAGCAAGCATGTTGTGGAAACAGCTCTTACTTTCAGGAGGATGAAGAGAGAGGCAATAGAAATAGCCAGGCAACTGGACAGTACGCTCAGATAAGATGGGCACCGACTCCGGACGTCTTGGTTGCCAGTAATAAGAGCACTACGGGACAACAGATAACTTGAACCCCACACAGAGCTGCACAGGAGACCGCGGTGGCTGTAGGTTAGGTCAGGTTCATTACCTCATACTTGCACACTTCAGCCAGCACTAAAATTCAGAGAAACTACACCACATCATAGTTGTTGCCTTGTTTTCCATAAGCCGATTTCCAGAAATCACAGCCAGTAATGCAAACATCAAACAAAATGTCGGGTTTCCACCAATGAAAAGAAATAATAGTAACACCAATAAAGATTTCTGATATCCCTCCCCTTCATCTAAACAGCCTATCAGAAATACACAACAGCCAAGCCTGCTGGTATATTGAAAACAGAGGTTTCTCACTCAGCAGTCAACAAATGACGCGGAAGAATGTCGCTTGCAATGAGGACCGAAATATCGGTCGTCTTATATTTATTCACAATGTGCTCACAAGCCCACAAAAAATTTTATTGAATGTTTTACAAACAGTCAAAGTGAGGAACTAAAAGGTATTCTAGTGAGCAACTGTAAGGTATTTTCAAACAGTACAGGTTTGGTAAAAGATTATTAGTTCAAAATAAATTTGAAGGATCATCAACAGTAAGTAAGAGACATTGACAGACTAGCTAACATAGATGAAATTATGCAAAAGTTCCACTGATGTACATTTCTCACATCTTTTGATATGACTTGTGGCTACTGGAACACCAGTTTGGTCAAGTAATCTAGGCCATGTACAGGATTTTTACACGAATGTAAGTGTTTAGAATACTGTGTGATGCCATTTGCTCTGTACTTGTCTGTGTGTGTTTATCAGAGCTGTTGACAAGATGCTAGGTGAGATATTAACCAATGAAGTAACGATCTATGTAGATGATATCCTCATAGTGAGTGCAGAATGGTTCAAGACCTGTAAGATTCTAATTAAAGTATTGAGAACTGTGTATAGAGGAGGTATCAAACTAAAATCAGTAAATCTGAATTTGGAAAGAAGGTAATTTCATTCGTGGGTTACAGGATTAACAAGGAAGGCATAGACTCTGATGCAGAAATGCTTGCTGCTACTGGAGGTAACCCACCACCCAAGGTAGAGTACAGCTTTCACTCAGCAATGACATGAGCAGACAACGGAAATGCAACCATTGTGTCGGACACATAAGATTATAACAAACGAATGGGGGATCTTCTGAGTGAATCCATGTACACAAACTTAACAGAGATCCAATGCTCAAGACAATCAAATTGAAGCAAAAACTCTTAAATTAAAATAGAGCGAATTTCTACACTGCCAGAAGACTCATCCCACAACTTCCACAGGCAACAAGAATACATTGTGTACAGAAGGTCCATACAGACTCTGTGTACCATTAATTCACCACAGTATGGTCTAGCAAAGGAAATGGCTCAAGAGCCCCAACATTTGGTGGAACACACAAATTCGAACATTAAGAACTCCATCCATTTTGTGGAACTTTTAAGAAAACTATATCTTGGCCACAGACATGATGGTTATGTTCGAAGTGAAGTCTCTGTTCATCAATGTACCTATACAAGACACCATGAACAGTGATGCCATGGTACCTCGTATCTGCAATCTACTGCTCCGCTGTTTAACAACAATTTATTTCAAGCATAAAGGGGAATTTTAGAAACAGCCAAGTGGAGTGGCAATGGGCTCCTCTCTTTTGCCTATTGCAGTAGACATCTTTATGGAAGAATTCGAAGAAACAGCACTCCAGTCCACACCATTACACCCAGACTGATGGCTCGGATATATACAAAGTACTTTTATTATCTGGCCACATGGAATAGAAGAGCTACGAAATTTCCACCAGAGATTCAACCAGCAGCACGAAGAATTACATTTGCTATGGAGATGGAAAATAATCGGATGCTGCCTTAAGTCAACATGGAAGTTTACAAAAAGCCTGATGGTCAACTGGGACATAGAAAACATAATAAGCCAAGCTGTCCTGCCAGGCACCTGCATGCCTCCTCCCAATATCACCCTACACAGAAGACATCCACCCTGCACACTTTAAACAAAGGGCTCTCAGGGTCAGCAATGAGGAACATCTGAAGTTTGAACTACAACACCACAAGTCCATTTTTTGTGCTAATGGTTATGGAACGAATGTAATACATAAAACTATGGCGACATAGCATGAAGGCTATAGAGAATAGCAAAAGGAGTCACAAAGCATTGCTTGATAACCATATGTTCAGTGTGTCACTTAACCAGTGGGAAACATTCTCCATCGAGCAGCCATGTAACCAATTTTCCAAGGCAGTAACCGAATGAAAGATGTGTCTCACACAATGAAAGCCACAGTTGACAAACTACACACAGATGGATTTCAAGAAATCAGGTGCGAATGTGGATTAGTGTACGTAAGTGAGATGGGGCGACCCATCAGGACACAGACATCTGAACACGAATGACATATCCAAGTACAACAGCACACCAGGATCAGCTTGGCAAACAGTCCATTTTGGTAAAGCAAGCATGTTCTGGAAACAGCTCTTACTATCAGGAGCAAGAATAGGGAGGCAATAGAGATAGCCAGGCAATTTGCCATTACGAACCGAGACGTCATGCACAGACTTCCGACGTAATCGGAATAACAGAACTATGGGACAACAGATAACTTGAATCTACACATAGAGGTGGACAGGAGACCGCAGTGACTGTAGGTTAAGTTAGGTTACATTAAGTCGTCCAGGCACACTTTGGCCAGCACTAAAATCCTGGAAAACAACACCACGTCATAGTTGTCGTCTGGTTTTCAATTAGCCTATTTTTCAGAAATCACAACCAGTAATGTAAACATCTAACAAAATGTCAGCTTTCCATCAATGAAAAGATATAACAGAAACACCTATAATGATTTCTAACCTCCCTCCCCTTCATCATACACAGCCTACCACAATAACACAAGTCAAGACTGCTGGTATATAGGGAACAGGGGTTTCTCACTCAGCAGTAAACGAACAACACATAACATTGCTGCTTGCTATGAGGAGCAAAACATCTGTGGTCTTATATTTATTGACAATGTGGTCACAAGCCCACAAATATTTTAATGAATGTTTTACAAATAGTCAAGGGGATGAAGTAAAATGTATTCTCCTGAGCAACTCTAAGGCATTTTCAGACAGGCCAGGTTTGGTAAAAGATTTTGAGGGCAAAATAATGTTGAAGGATCATGGTTTTTTTTCCCCAAGCAACTTCATATCACTCCAGTTACAAAACAACAAGTGGTGAGAAAAAACATTCAAAAGATGGTCTCATGGGGGATAATTGAAAGGTCATCCAGCAGGTATAATAAACCACATGTAGTTCAATGAAGAATAACGGTGGTGCCATTTGGTTCTGGAAGCAAGGAAGTTAAATGAAATTGTAGCAAGAGAGAGTGACAGACTAGCTAACTTAGATGAAATTTTGCAAAAGTTCCACTGATGTACATCTCTCATATCTTTTGATATGACTTCTGGCTATTGGAATATCAGTTTGGCCAAGCACTCTAGGCCATGTTCAGGATTCTTACATGAAGGTAAGTGTTTAGTATACAGTGTGATGCCATTTGCTCTGTACTTGTCTGTGTGTCTTTATCAGAGCTGTGATATTAACCAATGAAATAATGGTCTATGTAGATGATATCCTCGTATGAGTACAGAATGGTTCAAATACTGCAAGGTTCTGAATAAAGTATTGAGAGTTATGCATAGAGGAGGTAAGAAACTAAACTCAGTAAATCTGAAATTGGAAAGAAGGAAATTTAATTTGTGGATTACAGGATTAACAAGGAAGGTATACAGCCTGATTCAGAATAACTTGCTGTTACTGCACGTATCCCAGCACCCAAGCTGGAGTACAGCTTTCATTTAGTAATTACACGAGTAGACAAGGCAAATGTGACCATTATGTTGGACACAAAAGTTTATAACAAACGAATGGGGGATCTTCTGAGTGAACATATTTATAGAACTTCACGGAGACCCGACGGCCAAAACAATCAAATTTACACAAACACTACTAAAGTAGTACCATATTTTGAGACGGCCAGAAGACTCATCCCACCAGTTCCACGGGCACCAATAATATATGGTGTACACAATGTCCAGAAAGAGGTCTTTCCTTTACAACCAATTATGAGTACCATTAATTCACCAACGTACGGTCTAGGGAAGGAACTGGCCCCAGAGCTCCAACACATGGCACCCGATATATGCTACCTACTGCTCCACTGCATTTAACGACCACCTATTTCAGGTGGAAAGGGAAATTTTATGAACGGAGAGGTGGAGTAGCAATGGGCTACCCTGTTTCACCCATTGCAGTAGACATCTTTATGGAAGAATTTGAAGAAACAGCACTCCAGTCCACACCATTACACCCTGATTAATGGCTCGGATATATACAAAGTACTTTTATTATCTGGCCACATGGAGAGGAAGAGCTACGAAATTTCCAACAGCACCTCAACCATCAGCACTAAGTATCCAATTTACTATGGAGTTGGCAAAGAATTGGGTGCTGCCTTTCCTCGATGTGGAAGTTTACAGAAAGCCTGATGGATAACTGGGCCATAGATAAAATAATCAGCCAACCTGTACTCACAGGCACCTGCATGCCTCCTCCCAGTATCACCCTATACAGAAGAAGCCGAAACTGCTCTCAGGATCAGCGATGAGGAACATCAAAGGGTGAACTACAAAACCTCCACTCCATTTTTTGTGCCAACGGTTATGGAACGAATGTGCTAGATAAAACTATAGTGACAAAGTAAGAAGGCTATAGAGGATAGCAAAAGGAAGCACAAAACATTGCTCGATTACCGTATGTTCAAGGTGTCACTGAAGCAGTGGGCAAAATTCTCCAACAAGCAGGCATCAAACCAATTTTGCATGACAGCAACAGAATGAAAGATGTTCCTCAAACAGCAAAAGACACAGTTGACAAACTACATGCTGCTGGAGTTCACAAAATTAGGTGCGAATGTGGATTAGTGTATGTAGGTGAGATGGGGCGACACATCAGCACAGATATTTCAACACGAAAGACATTCCGTATATGACAGAACAGCCAGCACGAGTGCGGTAAAAAGTTAATTTTGGTAAAGAAAGCATGCTGGCGAAACAGCCTCTTACTTTCAGGAGGTACATTAGAGAGGCAATAGAAATAGCCAAGTGAGTGACGAATATGAACAGAGAAGACTAGCAGCAACTTCCGATGTCTTGGCTGCCAGCAATTAAAGCACTACGGGGCGACAGCTAACGTGAAGCCACACAGAGGCGAACAGGACACCACAGTGGATGTAGGTTACGTTAGGTTCGGTTATGTCATACTGGCACATCTCAACCGGCACTAAGATTCAGAGAAACAACACCACATCATAGTTGCCTCCTGGTTTTCCAGAAATCACAACCAGAAATGCAAACATCCAAGAAAATGCCGGGTTTCTAACAATGATAAGGATTACTAACATCCCTCCCTTTCATCCTAAAGAGCCTATCAGAATTCCACAACAGCCACTTCTGCAGGTAAATAGGAAACACAGGTTTCTCACTCAGGAGTAAATTAAACACCCGGAAGAAAGTCCTTTGCACTGGGGACTGAAACATTGGTATTCATATTCATAGACAATGCGTTCACAACCCACAAAAATTTTACTGGATGTTTTGCAAGTAGTCAAAGGTAGGAACAAAAAGATATTCTCCTGAGACATTTTCAGACAGGCCCGGTTAGGTAAAATATTTTGAGAGCAAAATAAAGTTGAAGGATCATGAACTGTTTTCCAAGCAGCCTTACATTATTTCATTAAAAAAAAAAAAAAGTGGTGAGAAAAAACACTCAAAAGATGGACTCATGGGGGATAACTGAACGGTCAACCAGCAGGTATAATAACCCACTTGTAGTTTAATGAAGAAGTACGGTGAAACTTCTTGGCAGATTAAAACTGTGTGCCCGACCGAGACTCGAACTCGGGACCTTTGCCTTTCGTGGGCAAGTGCTCTACCATCTGGGCTACCGAAGCACGACTCACGCCCAGTCCTCACAGCTTTACTTCTGCCAGTATCTCGTCTCCTGCCTTCCAAACTTTACAGAAGCTCTCCTGCGAACCTTGTAGAACTAGCACTCCTGAAAGAAAGGATACTGCAGAGACATGGCTTAGCCACAGCCTGAGGGATTTTCCAGAATGAGATTTTCACTCTGCAGCGGAGTGTGTGCTGATATGAAACTTCCTGGCAGATTAAAACTGTGTTCCCGACCAAGACTCGAACTCGGGACCTTTGCCTTTGCCTTGTTTGGAAGGTAGGAGACTAGATACTGGCAGAAGTAAAGCTGTGAGGACCGGGCATGGGTCGTGCTTCGGTAGCTCAGATGGTAGAGCACTTGCCCGCGAAAGGCAAAGGTCCCGAGTTCGGGTCTCGGTTGGGCACACAGTTTTAATCTGCCAGGAAGTTTCATATCAGCGCACACTCCGCTGCAGAGTGAATATCTCATTCTGGAAGAAGTACGGTGGTGTCAGGTTGGTTCTGGAAGCACGGAAGTTAAAAAAAATTGTAGTAAGAGAGAGTGACAGACTAGCTAACATAGGTGTAATTTTGCAAAACTTCCACTGATGTACATTTCTCACATCTTATGATATGACTTGAGGCTATTGGAATATCAGTTTGGCCAAGGAATATAGCCAAGTACAGGATTCTTACATAAAGGTAAGTGTTACGAATAATGTGTGATGCCATTCGCTCTGTACTTGACTGTGGGTGTTTATCAGAGATGATGACAACGTGCTAGGTGAGATATTAACCAATGAAATAACGGTCTATGTAGATGACTTCCTCTTAGCGTGTGCAGAATGCTAAAAGATTTTGTGTGTAAAATAAAGTTGAAGGATCATGAACTGTTTTCCAAGCAGCCTCATATCACTCCAGTTACAAACAAAAACAAGTGGTGAGAAAAAACATTCAATAGATGGAGTCATGGGGGATAAGTGATACATCAACCAGTAGGTATAATAATCCACTTGTAGTTTAATGAAGAATAACGGTGGTGTCGGATTGGTTCGGGAAGCAAGGAAGTTCAATGAAATTGTAGTAAGAGAGAGTGACAGACTAGCTAACATAAACGAAATTTTGCAAAAGTTCCACTGATGTACATTTCTGACATCTTTTAATATCCCTTCTGGCTATTGGAATATCAGTTTCGCCTAGAAATCAAGGACAGAGCTGTTGACAAGGTGCTAAGTGTGATATTAATCAATGAAATCACGGTCTATGTAGATAACTTAATGGTACTGATGGCCGAATGGTTCCAACATAGTAAGATTCTCAGTGAAATATTGAGAGCTATGTATAGAAGAGGTACGAAACTAAAATCAGTAAATCTGAAGATGGAAAGAAGGAAATTTCATTTTTGGGTTACAGGATTAACAAGGAAGGCATACAGCCTGATGCAGAATAGCTAGCTAGCTGCTCCCACAGCACAAGCTGGAGTACAGCTTTCACTTACTAATAACATGAGCAAACAAGGCAAATGCAACCATTGTGTTGAACACAGAATATTATGACAAACAAATGGGGGATCTTCTGAGTGAATCCATATAAAAAAACTTCGCAGAGATCCGACGGCCAAGAGAATCAAATCGACACAACACTACTAAAGTAAAGTAGAACGAATTTTGACACGGCCAGAAGACTCATCCCACAAGTTCCACAGGCACCAAAAAAATATGGTGCACAGAACGTCCACAAAGAGCGCTTTCCTTTACAACCAATTGTGAGTACCATTAATTCACCAACTTACGGTCTAGGGAAGGAACTGGCTCCAGAGCTCCGACACATGGCGCCCGATATATGCGATCTACTGCTCCACTGTGTTTAACGACCACCTATTTCAGGCAGAAAGGGAAATTTTATGAACAGATAGGTGGAGTAGCAGTGGGCTTCCCTCTTTCGTCTATTGCAGTAGACATCTTTGTGGAAGAATTTGAAGAAACAGCATTCCAGTCCGCACCATTACACCCAGATTAATGGCTCGGATATATACAACGTACTTTTATTATCTAGCCACATTGAAAATAATCGACTGCTGCCTTTCCTCAACATGGAAATTTACAGAAAGCCAAGAGAATCAAATCGACACAACACTACTAACGTAAAGTAGAACGAATTTTGACACGGCCAGAAGACTCATCCCACAAGTTCCACAGGCACCAAAAAAATATGGTGCACAGAACGTCCACAAAGAGCGCTTTCCTTTACAACCAATTGTGAGTACCATTAATTCACCAACTTACGGTCTAGGGAAGGAACTGGCCCCAGAGCTCCGACACATGGCGCCCGATATATGCGATCTACTGCTCCACTGTGTTTAACGACCACCTATTTCAGGCAGAAAGGGAAATTTTATGAACAGATAGGTGGAGTAGCAGTGGGCTTCCCTCTTTCGTCTATTGCAGTAGACATCTTTGTGGAAGAATTTGAAGAAACAGCATTCCAGTCCGCACCATTACACCCAGATTAATGGCTCGGATATATACAACGTACTTTTATTATCTGGCCACATCGAAAATAATCGACTGCTGCCTTTCCTCAACATGGAAATTTACAGAAAGCCTGATGGTAATCTGGGCAATAGAAAACATAATAAGCCAACCTGTACTGACAGGAACCTGCATGCCTCCTCCCCAATATCACCCAACACAGAAGAAATCCACCCTGCACACTTTAACAAAGAGGGCTCTCAGGATCAGCGATGAGGAACATCTAAAGGGTGAACTACAAAACCTCAAGCCCATTTTTTGCGCCAACGGTTATGGAACGATTGTAACAGATAAAACTATGGCGACTAAGAATGAAGGCAATAGAGGATAGCAAAAGGATGAACAAAGCAACACTCTATTACCATATGTTCAAGGTGTCACTGAACCAGTGGGCAAAAATCTCCATCGAACAGGCATCAAACCGATTTTGTAAAGCAGCAACAGTATAAAAGATGTTCTTTGCACATTGAAAGACACAACTGACAAAGTACATGCTGCTCGAGTTCACAAAATTGGGTGCGGATGTGGATTTGTGTGTGTAAGTGAGATGGGGCGTCCCTTCAGCACACGTATTATCTCAACACAAAAGCCATAGTTGAGTATGACAGCACACCAGGATGAGTGTGTCAAACAGTCGATTTTGGTAAAGCATGCATGATGGTGAAATGGGCTCTTACTTTCAGAAGGAACATTACAAAGGCAATAGAAATAGCCAAGTGACAGGCCAATAAGAACAGAGACGAAGGGCACCGACCTCCAACGTCTTGGCTGCCAACATCGTGGGACCCAGCAATACAGCACTACGGGATGACAGCTAACATGGAGTCACACAATGAGGCGCACGGGACGCCACAGTGGCTGTAGGTTAGCTTACGTTAGGTTATGTCGTACTGGCACACCTCAACCGGCACTAAAATTCAGGGAAACAACACCACGCCACAGTTGCCGGCTGGTTTTCCATTAGCAGATTTCCATAAATTACAACCGGTAATACAAACACCAATCAACATATCAGGTTTCCTCCGAAAAAAATAATAATAATAATATTAATAATAATAATAAAGAATTCTAACATCCCTCCCCTTCATCATAAGCAGCCTATCAAAATTAGAGAACAGCCAAGCCTGCTGGTATATTGAAAACAGTGCCAAGTCAGCAGGTATATAAGAAACACAGGTTTCTCACTCAGCAGTAAACAAAAGCACCTGGAAGAAATTTGCTTCCAATAGGGACTGATGCAGAAAAGCTTGCTGCTATTGCAGGTTTCCCACAACTGAAGCTGGCAATCAGCTTTCATTTACTAATAACACAAGCAGACAAGGAAATGCGACCATTGTGTTGGACACGGAAGATTATAACACACAAGTGGGGGATTTTCTGCATGAATCCATTTACAGAAACTTAACGGAGATCTGATGGCTAAGACAATCAGATCGATGCAAATACTTCTAAAGGAAACTAGAACGAAATTTGATATGACCAGAAGACTAATCTCACAAGTTCCACAGGCACCAAGAATATATGGTGCACAGAAGGTCCACAAAGAGGCCTTTCCTTTATAACCGATTGTCAGTACCATTAATTCACCAATGTATGGTCTAGCCAAGGAATTTGCTCCAAAGCTCGGACATTTGGTGGGGCACACAAATTCATACATTAAGGACTCCACCCATTTTGTGGAACTTTTAAAAGAAAACTGTAGCTCGGCCACAGACATGATGGTTAGCTTCGACGTGAAGTCTTATTCACGAATAGACCGATACAAGACACCATGATCACGGACACATGGCACCCGATATCTGCGATCTAGTTCTCCACTGTGTAACGAGCACCTATTTCAGGTGGAAAGGGGAATTTTACGAACAGACGGAGGAGTAGCAATGGGCTCCCCTCTTTTGCCTATTGCAGCAGACATCTTTATCAAAGAATTTGAAGAAGCTGCTCTCCAGTCCGCACCATTACACCCAGACTGATGGCTCGGATATATACAAAGTAATTTTATTATCTGGCCACATAGAGAGGAAGAGCTACGAAATTTCCAACAGCACCTCAACCACCAGCACGAAGTATTCAATTTACTATGGAGATGGAAAAGAATCGGGTGCTGCCTTTCCTCAACGTGGGAGTTTACAGAAAGCCTGATAGTAAACTGGGTCATAAAAAACATAATAAGCCAACCATTACTGACAGCCACCTGCTTGCCTCCTCCCAGTATCACCCTACACAGAAGATATCCACCCTGCACAATTTAACCAAGAGGATTCCCAGGATCAGCGAAGAGGTACATCTAAAGGGTGACAGCAACAGCTCGGAGGCGGGCAGTCAGGGAGACGTGCCGACTACGAGCAGTACAGCACCCCCACGAGACTGAATGCCGACCTCGGGGGGGGGGGGGGGGGGGGGGGAAGGTCAAACTGGACCGGGAAGAAATGTGGAAGCTCAAAGTGGTTGTTAGGACGCAGTTTGCCCAAGGCAGAGAACAAGTGGACACTGTGATTCTAAGAGTAGCCGTAAATGCTCTCTGTCGGATCGAAGGCCATGAATGTTCCACTGCAAGAGAAACAGGGTGAGGAAAACTGAAGGAGCGTCACCTCGGCAGCTACTGAGTGCCTGCCTTCGAAGATTCGCTGCTACAGGGCACAGAGGAGGAGGATCCTGCTCCAAGCGGTCTACTGAAGTTTTGGCATTATTCTGCTTCGGGCCTATGACTCCGGGGCGGAATGTAGGAAGATTTCGCAGGAGTATTCCTTCTGTCCTTTCCAGCTTGCCGGTTGCGTAGCTGGTGCCTTCGCCCCGTGAGGTACGAGTTTGGTGGCATGTTGCACGGCGGAAGGAGGAGACTGGGACACTACCACGATGCTGGGCGATTTCACAATTGCAGTGCTAAATTTGAGGTCGCACATCTGCACACCCACGCTCTTCCTGGGGCGAGGTGTAGTGGGAACAGTACTGTTAAGTGTCAGATGGTAGAATGCAGGGTTTCTGACTAGCCAACAACTTGCGAATAACTCTGTATGGCACTTTTTCCTTCACCTGGATCTCCTGGACAGCACACTCATCGAGGGAGGAGACGGCACAATCGTCATTGCAGTCGATTTGACAGGGCCCTACCACAGGTTACGTATCCGGCCGGATGTCGCCAGGACTCTCGAGTGAGGTAACGGTGACACTGGTAGCGGCACATGGTGTTTAGAATATACAGCCTGACTGTGATAACTTTATCACCTGCTTTAACCTTGGACGGAAGCACCACTCTATCAAAGGCGAGAAATAGAGTGCGGGTGTGCACTAAGGTGTAATATACCTTTTCCATCACCCGTCGGTCGACAATGATACCCTGATAAGAGGTAAGATTGCATTTTGGCCTCGGTCAGACCGTTGAGCAGCCCAGTGTAAATAACACTGCGGGAAGAATTCAGAGTGTTACGGGCCTTGACACGAATGGGGTAGTCGTGGAGAAGCGAAGCAGCAAGCATTTTTGTGCTTGAGAATCAGGAGCAGTCTCCAAAACCAAAGTGCCATTCCTTAAACGAGAGCAGGATTTCGCTGGGCCGGAAATTGCATCGACACTTTTCTGAATAATAAACGGATTTACCATGGCAAAGCACTGACCGTCTTCAGAAATTGAGATGACGAGGAACCTCAGTGCAGCTGTGAGGGTCTTCAAATTGTTAGGCTCATTCTGTCGACATTTCGTAGCTGTCGACTGTGGAGACAATCAGCTCTGAAAATCCCCCACGATTGCCGGTGTCTTTGATCGCGCGCTCCTTCCGACAGGGGCCCCCTTTAGAACAGGGAGCACTCATCTCGGGTAACAGTTCCACCTCAGCTCACACCTCCCGAACACCTGACAGAGGGGCCAATCGGCAATTTGGGAACGTAGCAACTCAGGCAATCACCCCTCCCTGGGCCCAACTCATACCAGAGGTACATGCGAACACTACCTGTCGACCCGGGACCGGGAATTACACGTTACCCACTCACCCGTTACACATCTAGATGTGTGGGCCAGCTTTCGGGAGCACTTGGGGAGGAAGAAGGAGAGGAACCTCAAATGCTGAAGTGGAGGAAGGACAGAAGGTGAACAAAGAAAAGAAAAAAAGGAACAGAAACAGTTGAGAGTATTCCGATACTGAATACAAAAATGCAGAATACGTTTCCCGACAGCCCAGATGAGGGAGAGGGAAGAGAACAGCAAGGGGATAGACAGGCAGCATGGTACTGACTGTAGGAGAATAAAGGACGACTCAGACAAAATTTCTAGTCAGTGTGATGAATGACAGCTTCCTCTAAATGTAGAAAAATATAAGCTATTGTGGATAAGCAGGAAAAACAATCCTGCAACAGTCGATTACGGCATTAGTAGTGTGCTGTAGAGTGAGTGTGTTAGATTGGTAGCAGGGAAGGTGAATGGTAGACTTCAGTTTATTGTGAGAATTTTACGGAAGTGTGGTTCACATGTACATAATGAGACCATGTACAGAACACCAGTGCAACTCGTTCTTGAGTGCTTTTCTGGTGCCTGGGTTTCCCAGTAGGTCAGATTAAAGGTCGACATCTAAGCATTCATTACAGAGACACGCTGCCACAAGCTCTCTGCATTAGTCCCAGCAGATGCTAGCTGACTGTCCTCGGATGGTGTCCCGGCCTTCAGTACGTCCTAACCGTGCATTCCCAAGAGCGGCTGTCCAGACTACTGAGGTCACCTCAAGTCCACCCAAAATGTGTACAACAAATTTGGGTTCTCTTTGAGAGCAGCAATAACAGAGATATTTGTTATCGGTAGGCTCGATATTTGTGTATTAGACCACATGTGCCAAGAACACACTTTTAATATTTCTTCCAGTCACCCTCGATGTTGCTACATTCTGTGAGCCTCAGACTGAGCTTCTTCACTCTTTCATAGAATCTTTTGGCCGAGACCCGGACCCTCCTCTCTCTCACTATCTCTCTTTCCACCCTCACCCCCTCCACATAGCTCTCCGCCTCAAAGCTCACTCGGGTCTATAAAAATTTATCATGGCAGTACTAATCACCATTTACTATGATTAGCCAAGCACAACTTTTTACCATATCACACACTCCAATAATCAACAACTTTTTACCACATCATACACTCCAACAACCATTTACTATGATTAGCCAAGCACAACTTTTTGCCACGTCACACACTCCAGCACTCAACAAATTTTTACCACATCATACAGTCCAGCGACCATTTACTATGATTAGTCAGCACAACTTTTTACCGCACACACTCCAGCAATCAACACCATACTCAATGCTCAAGGAGAAGTTTTGACATTTTCTGTGTCTACACTTACAGATTAGTGGTACTCATTCCTAACAGTTCTTTAACTTTCAGGACATTGTTCCTGAAGATAACTGAATCTCGTGTTGGAACAAATATTTTCTGTTTTAATCAGTAAATGCGTTTGACTATCAACATTTCATTTAGTGACAAACATCATTTCTGCCACCCTATATAAAGTAAGGGACAGCAGTCAATGACATATAGGTGGGTCGATGCAGGAAGCACTTAATACTTAACAGAAAACAGCATTAACATTAGGTTTTGAGCACTAGCTTTTTTTCCAGTAGTACACATACACATTCAAACACATCACGGAGACACGCCAAATGTATACACTCGTGGCGATGGCATCAGTCTTCCATCCTAAAACTCATCATATCACATGTCACAGAATTTTTACATAAAATTGTACCAAATTATCAACCTATGTAGGAAACTCATCCCAGCACATATTTTACATGTGGTAGAATTTAGAATGGATGCAGTCATTCTAGATGTGAGAAAAATAATGCCCTAACTGGAGTTCCTCAAATTGTGGTAACTCGTGCAGACAACAGAATAAATAGCACTACTATCCACTGTCAAAAAATTGCGTAGCTTCCATTTTTATTAAACTTCTTACTTTGCTTTCCATATACTCCTAGTAGAATGCACAATGGAACCAAACCTGATAGAATGAAATTCCTTCACAAACATCAACACACTAAAAAATGAGTAAATTTACTTATTCTAAAAAGCAACAGCCCACTAATACAGCGAATTTTGTACAAAACAGTATTTGTACAGATGGCTGAATGGTTCCACCAGTAAATCGCTCCCTTGTGAATACAAATACATTTAAACTTAACATCTTTAGCCATCTAGGATAACTCTGAATTAGCAAACAGATTATAGCAATCAATAAACGTGTTCATACTTCACTGGACCCAGCTCGTCTATTCAGGCCAGAAAGATGGTCTACTATAGACAAGATGTAGAATTCAAATATTTTTATTTCAGAATGAACAGTGGATGGACTGGTCTTTACACTAAATAAGCAATCTCTCAGTATCAACAATGGTGACTTACAGAAGTTAAGCAAATGCAAATCGTTATCACTTATTTGCAATTAGAGCCTCGCTTTTCCCAATTGAGACTAATGGTTTGCTGCTGTACGCTCTAACTTTGCATAAGCATCTCAACAGTTGTCATATTAACTGGAAGCTGTTATAAATGTGAAGGCAGAAAGTGAAACATTCAAGTCTCTGTCTATAATATAAAATATCTGTAAATATTAACATCTTCAGCAGGAAGCACTTTATGTTATTAACATCTTCGTTACTTACCCGTAGGTGTGATTCTGCTGACAATGACGAGCTAGGAGGGCTGTTTGCAGGTACCAAAGTAGTTCTTGGCTCAGGGACAGGTACCACTGTAGCGAGTGGAACTGAAGTAACTTGCAGAGGTGGTCGTGGAGGCGCTGGAGGCTGCGTCGTCAGTGCTGGGAGTGGAGGAGCCGCGTAGGTGGTCAACAGGCAGGCATCTCTATGCCACAGATTTCCCACAGTACATAGAGGTGCATTGCTATCACAGCTTCTTCAACAGAGAGAGCATCATCCTTTGTTATCAGCGAGTTGCCTGCGCACACAGTAAGTTGGCTCACTAACTAAAATTTACTAAAACAAATGTCGTAATCTACAGAAACACATCACAACTTTATAAGGACTGGCAAGTCTTAAATGGTAGAAATTGCTTTTTAGTGAGTAACAAGCCATCACTTAAAAGACTGGCATAAATATGTCCAGGAAGTTTGGACAAAAATAATGGCATATGTTGGATGGGCAGTAAAATCATGTATTCAACATAAAGGAAGTTTGCTCCTACAAAGTTTGGTCTATGCAGCAAATGCTGTACCTGAGCAAACAGATCTCAAACATTAAAATTAGTATAGGGAAGCTACTAGTACATTGCTAATATTGAGTGAAATAGTCTAAACCACACAGAAAAAATGCAAACCGTCTGCACTTCAGAATTTTCTTCTCGATTTAACAACTCAGCAATGGCAATACTTTCCCACATGACTTTTCTAAGAATACAAAATATCTGTCACAAATTAATTTTCTGATTTATTAGTAAGTCTATTTTTAAGAGGCTGCTGACTCACCATATCTTTCTCAGAACATGATCAGGTAACTGTGATATTTTAAAGAAATCATGTGCAACAGAACCGGCACCCAATCCTGCAGAATTAAGTTCTAGTGAACGGAAACAATCAGTGTGGATTTCTTGTCGCTCTTCATTGATTGTCCACACTTTTGATAGGTACTTCTCTTCAGTCCCAAATAACAGTTGTTGTTCTTCACATGATATTTTTAACCAGAAAAGTTTTATCTGAACATAAAAACTCTTCACAGTTACACTGCAAACAACAGTTTTCATTATCTGGTTTGTGGCAAACGGGCCTCAAGAAAAAGATGCCATATAATATGAACACTTTTATCTGGCTAGTATTACAGATGTAGGTGTTGGTCCTACACAACACAGAAGGCAACAAGATCCACATATTCACTATAAATTAAAACATTCATCAATTCTTGTCTGCCTGAATGTACATACTCAGAAAATCTCCATCCAAGCACATAGATAATTCTCAATGTAGTTTTTCATGCTATATGCTGCAGCTACAGGACTGAACATCTCATCTCATTATATATACACTCCTGGAAATTGAAATAAGAACACCGTGAATTCATTGTCCCAGGAAGGGGAAACTTTATTGACACATTCCTGGGGTCAGATACATCACATGATCACACTGACAGAACCACAGGCACATAGACACAGGCAACAGAGCATGCACAATGTCGGCACTAGTACAGTGTATATCCACCTTTCGCAGCAATGCAGGCTGCTATTCTCCCATGGAGATGATCGTAGAGATGCTGGATGTAGTCCTGTGGAACGACTTGCCATGCCATTTCCACCTGGCGCCTCAGTTGGACCAGCGTTCGTGCTGGACGTGCAGACCGCGTGAGACGACGCTTCATCCAGTCCCAAACATGCTCAATGGGGGACAGATCCGGAGATCTTGCTGGCCAGGGTAGTTGACTTACACCTTCTAGAGCACGTTGGGTGGCACGGGATACATGCGGACGTGCATTGTCCTGTTGGAACAGCAAGTTCCCTTGCCGGTCTAGGAATGGTAGAACGATGGGTTCGATGACGGTTTGGATGTACCGTGCACTATTCAGTGTCCCCTCGACGATCACCAGTGGTGTACGGCCAGTGTAGGAGATCGCTCCCCACACCATGATGCCGGGTGTTGGCCCTGTGTGCCTCGGTCGTATGCAGTCCTGATTGTGGCGCTCACCTGCACGGTGCCAAACACTCATACGACCATCATTGGCACCAAGGCAGAAGCGACTCTCATCGCTGAAGACGACACGTCTCCATTCGTCCCTCCATTCACGCCTGTCGCGACACCACTGGAGGTGGGCTGCACGATGTTGGGGCGTGAGCGGAAGACGGCCTAACGGTGTGCGGGACCGTAGCCCAGCTTCATGGAGACGGTTGCGAATGGTCCTCGCCGATACCCCAGGAGCAACAGTGTCCCTAATTTGCTGGGAAGTGGCGGTGCGGTCCCCTACGGCACTGCATAGGATCCTGCGGTCTTGGCGTGCATCCGTGCGTCGCTGCAGTCCGGTCCCAGGTCGACGGGCACGTGCACCTTCCGCCGACCACTGGCGACAACATCGATGTACTGTGGAGACCTCACGCCCCACGTGTTGAGCAATTCGGCGGTACGTCCACCCGGCCTCCCGCATGCCCACTATACACCCTCGCTCAAAGTCCGTCAACTGCACATACGGTTCACGTCCACGCTGTCGCGGCATGCTACCAGTGTTAAAGACTGCGATGGAGCTCCGTATGCCACGGCAAACTGGCTGACACTGACGGCGGCGGTGCACAAATGCTGCGCAGCTAGCGCCATTCGACGGCCAACACCGCGGTTCCTGGTGTGTCCGCTGTGCCGTGCGTGTGATCATTGCTTGTACAGCCCTCTCGCAGTGTCCGGAGCAAGTATGGTGGGTCTGACACACCGGTGTCAATGTGTTCTTTTTTCCATTTCCAGGAGTGTATATATATATATATATATATACCAAAAGAAATCAGTTGAGTAATCACTGGAACACTTTTATGCATTATAGGACAACAACTTTCATGTTTTCTACCTGTTTCACTTATGCAACATACTGTGTAAATGTAAATGTAAAGTTCCATACCGTGGTAAGTGAACAGAAGGCATTCCACACATTCGAATTTAACTGTCGGCTTCTGTGTTTGCAGTTCGCAGAAGATTTCGTCAGTGATAAAGTGAAGCACTTTGTAATATTATTGGGATTTCCATAGTATGAAAGGTGTGAGTACCCTTGGAAAGGCACTCACCTATCTGTATATTAAATGATCAACTTATGAGATGAGACCTATTCTTTGAAAGACATTTGTTTTATATAATTTACGTAACTGTAAAGATGCGCATCTATCACGAACGCTAATACATCAATTGCACAGTCAAGGAAACAGTTTAACAGAAGCTGAACTGAACGTTCCACTTCGATCTAAATAAAAGATGACAGTAAAAACTTTTGTAGATCTTCAGATTTTAATGTACTTCTGCTTGTAATGTGAAAGCGTAAAGAAGCTCGTCTTTAAGCCATAAAAGTGAGCGGTCTTGCCTGCATGCAGACAACAGTTATTAATTTATAAAATTCAAGTAATTTAGTTCGATACTGTAAACCAGCAAGTTATTGTTATGAATGTTTTGAACGGTGCAAGAATTGTCTTGAAGGAAGGAGAAAAGTAATGACTGTAATTTGTGATAAAAACGTGAACCAAGAAACTAGTACAGGACAGGCTGAAATTTGATCGCACCATACAGTTAGAAAAGTACTTATGTAAGTTATACTGTTTATAGATAAGCCCTAATTGCTTGTGAGAATTGTTTGAATACATTTAGTGTTTACCAGATTTCTTATTCTATTCTTTTCCTTTTTTTTTTTTTTACCTCGATGTCGTATTATTTTTGTAAATATCAAACAGCCTTTACTACTGCAGAGAATACTGCGGCATCCTGTTCGTAGACAGAAGGTCGCTCCTTGTCTTCTATACAACTCATACCTGCCCCGCATATTAATGATTTCATTTGCCAATGCAATTGTTTTTATTGTTCATTGTTAAAGGTCCCTTAGGTAATTATAAAATTCATACAGATTACGTAAAGAAATCCGGGTTGTTCTTTTCCAAATAATAGAAGTCTTTGCATAGTCAAAAACTAGCCTCCTTCTGAAAACGATCAGGAGCCGACCAGAAGACTGATGTCTTCGACCGCTTTCGTGTTTCCTGTGGCAAAGCTGTGCCAAACTGGGAACACGACATTCTAGTATGAAACAAAATATAAGATTGAAATTGAATAAAAATTCAAATATATTTAACCTATTTGCTTTTTCATACTAGAACTTTCAAATACAAACAACATCCACAGATGGATACAGCTGTTTGAAGAAACAGCATATGTGTGTGTGCAAAGTGAAAAGGTACTGTCTAGCCTCACGTATTTGCACAAAAGTTGAAATAATTTACCTTTCGTTTGAACTCGATCCGTGAAAATTGACAAACGAAGCCAGTAGGCAACAAGAAACGCTACAAACAACATTTTGGCGTATTCTTAAATTGAAGCTGAAATGGCCATATCTAATGTGCTCTACCTGAGATGACATACAGACTTTAGTATGTATCGTATGTAGATGTTTGTGTGGCCAAGGGGAACCATACAGAACATGATACAGTTTTGGGCTTTCTCAACGTTCTCTGTACTTCTGTGTCCGATGCACCAAATAGTTGTATCCACCTGTATCTGTTTTATTCTTTGCAACTGGCTGCTACAGACGACCTAACACAGCAACAACCAATTGGAGAATGTATCTGGTATTGACATGTATTGTTTTCACAACAGCCACATTCTGCTCCTACCTCAAATGCCAGTGACCACAGCCAATTCACCTGTGGTTGATAGCCTAACTGTTGAGATAAGTTTCAGTGTTCTTCAATTACCTGTGCATTAACTATTAACTCTATCAGAAGTAGAGTTTCTTCAGTCCAAAGATTGGTGTGATGGAGCTCTTCACGTTATTCTATCCTGTGCAAGCCTCTTCATCTAAACTACATCTTAATAATATGGAGATTTTTTTGATACCAACTTATTTAAAATTTTATTATGATTTTTGTTATTAATTAGAAATTGACAGTGGAGTAATCACTGAATAAACTAAATTCCTCATTTTTTAAAACTGGAGAAAAAATAATGTGTTCCCGTCAAAGTACCAGGGTTCTCACTGTTTTCTGCCAAAGGATACGTTTGGGGACACCTGCCATCAATAAATAAAGTATAAAACAGACAATGAAAACTTAAGGTTCGAATACCAACAATTTAAGGAATAGGATAGATTGCTACTCACAGTGAAGATGACTCACTGAGTTGCAGACAGGCATTATGAAAAGACTTATACACAATGCAGGTATTGGCCAAAGCCTTCCTCCAGAAAACATACACACACTGACACAAGCAGGCACACTTCGCACACACTCGGCCATCAACACTGGCACTCCAACCAGAGTTTGGGTCAGAGCTGCCGTGGCAGCAGCCGTGCATGCACGAGGTGTGCTCGCTCTTGTGTATGTTTTCTTTGCCTGAGGAAGGCTTTGGATGCTACCTGCAATCGGTCTTATCGTTGTTCCTGTCTGCAACTGAACGGGTCATCTTTATGGTGAGTAACAATCTATCTTATTCCTTATAACATATAAAACAAGAAAGACTTTCCCTCAACAACCAGAACGTGGAAGGTTTATTACAACCACCATAAAATACTCAATGGGCTAGAAAGATCATGTCATGCCATCCCCCACCCTTTTCATTCCCAATGTTGCACTGAAGTCCCAGAAAATTTGTTTAGAGACTCTTCATTTATCAAATCAATATCAAACAAAATGATATCATACACTAAAAATCACATACCATGACTCACCTGCAGAGTTTTTTCTGTGATCTTCTACAGAAGCTAGAACAGCTCCAGGTTTAAGGTTGTCAGTATCACGGTTCAGCATTTTCAACTCGTGTTCAAGTCTATTGATGCGGTTCAGTGCAAGGTAGCAGCCTCGGCAAAGCACTCCAGCACCGTCGATTCTGAAATCGATAACTTCTCCAACGACAGTGCGAAGCTGTTGGTGCAATCGGATCTGGCTAGTGTCGGTCCATGCTGTCAAGGTTGATGCTGTTGGTCCAGCTGCTGCATTGCACACGTAGTGGTCTATGTCATTCTCCCTGTCAGTACAAGCAAATATCTGTGGTAAAAGTTCCTCAGTATTCAATTATGTTGCACTGGACAACAATAGTGCGTACTCTGAAAGGAGCAACTATTATTGCCAACCCAAATAGGCCAATCTGGTGCAGTCCACGAGTTGTCAAGTGGCTATATCTGTGAGGGTACACGACGACTTGATACAGGCCCCCCTACCACTCCCAACCGTGCAGAATGTGTTGTATAAAACGTAGGAAATGTTGGGTGCCTGGCAATAGCTTTAAAGCAAGCCTAAGCTATGTGGAGTCAGTTCTGTACTACTTGAAGTGACCCACTCAAGATGGCTTGTACTTATATGAAATTTGGATAACACTGGTGGTTGATTATTTGATGAAATAAACTGTGAGAGTTATCAGCAGTAAAACATTTCTGCAGGGGACCATTAAGTTTTAGAAAAGGCAGAGTACTGTAATGGCTGGAGCACTGTGTGCATGAAACCTGGTGACCCCTGGGGGGAGGAAAAGGAGGGATAGTGAGAGAATTCCATCCTACAGAACTAAAACTTTTCTGATGGCATGTCAATATAAAGCTACTGCTGCTGCTGCTCCACCACCACCATCACCCACACCACCAGCACAACCACAACAACCAACTGAACTCACTTGAGGAGCCCCGACACTGCCGCCGCTGCTGCTGCTGTGGCTGCTCCTGCTGGTTCACCAAACAATTTCTCCTGACTGACAGAGAACAAAAAAAAAAGAGTTACTGTATGACAAGGTCAACACCTTCACATCAAAAAGTAAAGTGACCAAAAGACAAACTAAGGATTCCAGAACTCAGATGAATGTTGCCTATCTAAAGAGTTCCAATGGACAAAATAAGTTGACTATCAGTATTTCACATCATAATTGACTACAAATTTTTTTTGTTGTGGACCGCCCTCACAAAATGGTGAAGGGATACAAGTTCATCACTTAACATACTTTAGTTGTTAGTACACCCAAGGCTGCCACGGGGCAGGAAATTACAATACGACACAACACTACTAGTTTCTTCAACTTGCACAAGGATCCGAAGAGAATAAGCACTGATACTGCATCCAAAAGATTTCATTATTCAAAACTGAAGACCTGTTAAACTCTTAAAAGCAATGACAGATGCACGACAACGGTTCGCAACGAGTGCACATACTGCGGGTTCTCGTGTCTCGCTCATGTGTGCTGCACTATCTGCACTACCCCCTTAGGTGATTTCCAGGAAAATACTTCCTACCAGTTGAAATCATAAATAGTGGACTCCATTAACTCCCAGATGTCTGTGGACTTCTTGAAAAGGTTGCTACACCCAGCTTTTTACGTTTCATCAAAATGAAAAGTGCCAAACAAGATGATGTAGTCACAGTTCCACATGATAAACTGTTCACTACTGATGTGCCATCATTATTGTGCATTACATGTACTTTATTTTTGGTCACCTATTAACAGCCATTCTTTCAATGCAATTCAACCCCATTAACTAAAAGTACTTCAGATTTTTCCAGTGTACTCTTCACATCTATTATCTCCATTTCAGCTGTCATTAACTCAAATGTACTCTAAATTATATTATAGAAACCTCATTTTGGCTACCTCAATTCTTCAATCCCCCCCCCCCCACATGACTATTTGCCCAAAAAATTGATTACTGAATTGTGTGTTTACTAAACTACTAAAAATGCAAACGGCCACACGAGCAGCAGTGACTTTAGTAAACTCACAAATGCACATGTACTCGGGTTCCCCTCCCCCCACCAAAGTTTCATGAAAGCTGGTTAGCTACGAAAATGGTGGATTCCAATCCAATGTCAGTTCTCTGATCTTGTCTGTTATAAATCTGCCATTCGCCCTCTCACCTTCCTAGTTGTGGATCATTTCCATACCACTGACCAGTTTGGGTTAGATGCATTTAACGTTTCTGTATTGGCAAATAGAGTCTCCCCACTCTGAGTTTTCATCTCTGTTTTCGAAAAATTGACAGGCGATCACCGCTTCCAAGATTGATTTGTCGGAAGAGTACTTGCAGCTCTCCTCCGAGGAGGCCGTTACGCGCCTTCTCGCTGTCAATACGCCTTTCAGCCTATACCGATACTGACCGTTGTCTGCAATTTTTCAATATGTTTTAAAACTCCTGACACCCTCTGTACCTGACTGCACCAATTACCTCTTCGTTCATTGCTTTTTGTTTTAGTGTCGAGTGCGACCACACAAACTTGCAGTTTTTCCAGCCTTCAATTGAGTACCTACGTTTTGAGGTTTCTCACACGGGTGTCGAGCCATTACATCACCACGTTGACACAACTGTGGCTTTGCCACAGCCGATTTCCAATGAGGCAAGCATTTCTAGGTAAAGCTAAACATATTTACAGGGTGCGACCACTGTCGCTTGGCCACTGCAGACCTTTTCCATAAAAATGTGCCATTTTTCTGGTCCCCAGCTTGCGACCAAGCATTCGCTTTGCTTCAATCTGCTCACGTCTGGCCACTTTACAGCCAGATCAGCAGCTCGTGGCGGCTGCAGATGCCTCTCAGCACGGTCTTGCCGCAGTGTTAGCGCACAAATTAGCGGATGCATTTGAACAACCTATTGCTTACACTACTGAGATATTACCGTATTTACTCGAATCTAAGCCGCATTTTTTTCCTGTTTTTGTAATCCAAAAAACCGCCTGCGGCTTAGAATCGAGTGCAAAGCAAGCGGAAGTTCTGAAAAATGTTGGTAGGTCCCACCACAACTAACTTCTGCCGTCAAATATATGTAGCGCTACACAGGCATGCTTTGTAGGCACAAAGATAAATACTGGCGCCAAAACCTCTGCGTCAGTAAATAAATTTAAAAGAAACTCCACCCCGAGTTTCGACCACTGCACTTTCATACATTATCCAACGAAGTAAATACAAATTCCGTGTTGTTCATCTTAGAATGTAGCAGAATTTCAATATACTACGAAAATCCGACTGGCAAGATTGTTTGGTATATTTGTCAATATGGCCAACTCTACGTTCTGAATTTTTTCCTAGCAGTGAGAAGAGATGGTTGCTAATAGGAACCTGATGACATGTGAATCACATGCAGTATTCTCTTCACCATAAGAATAATACGAATATAAACATTTTGCCATGTATTCTTGCGTGTTTGCTGCTATCTCATTTAAATCCTGTCTGCCTAAAACACTACGAAACTAGAGTGAGACAACAGCAAACGCGGAAGAATATACGTATCATGTCATGTTTATATTCGTATTATTCTTATGCCTAGTAGTGATACAGTCAGAAATGAAGCACAGCAACTGACTAGATTTTTAAATCTAAGATGACTCTAATTTCTATGCAGAATTTGATGTACTAAAGAAGCGGCCGCAAAGATTTTCAAACGGTGAAAAATTTACGCCTAACTCTCGTTCAGAACATGTTCTATCATACGCAATCTATTATTTGGTTCTTGCTGATCATTATCAAAGAAAGCAGCAGTGTAAATAACAACAAATAGCAGTCTCTTGCCATTGTTTCGATAATGAGACGATCCCTCTCTCTTTATTAAAAAAAATTGTAAGCGGCGGTAGCGCGCACAAAAGCAAGCCATGCCGCGAGCGGCGACAGGCCGTAAACACGCACTATCAGAATGCGAAAACAATGACACAGTATAGTAATGCATTTTCAGCTTAGAGTGATGTAAACACCTATAATAAAGAAGACGGCACTTATCAGATCAAAGGAAAATAAGCAATCGATTCAAACCAGACGAAGCACGTGAAAAAGGAAGGGTACCCGTATAAATACGGACGGAGCGCCTGACGCATAGCAATGGCTACCTGGTAAAGCTTAACTGCTAAGCTTACAACTCGAACCAAACTACTGTAGCTGTATCGTCATTCATTCGACCTACATTGTTTCTCGTATTACAATGGACCAACTTTGTTTTGATTTGGAGGTGCGGCCTAAAACTTTTCTCTCCCCTTGAATTTCGAGTCTCAAATTTCAGGTGCGGCTTATATTCGGGATTTTATTTTTCTTTTATTTCGAGTCTCATTTTTCAGGTGCGGCTTAGATTCGAGTGCGGCTTGCATTCGAGTAAATACGGTAACTCTCACTTTGCACTGGTATTCTATTCCAAGTTTCCCTACGTGGTTCATGGTCCATCCACATCCGTGGCAGCCACTATGTTAGATCCTATTTAAGATTTTTCAATTGAGGGACTTCTGTGTACCATGGTTACTGATAACGGCCCCCAGTTTGTTTCTTGGTAAGTTACATATTTTTGTCTGGCTAGTGGGGTCTGCCATCCCACACAGCTCCGCCACTCGATCCTCAATCTATTAGTGAAGCCGAACACACACTTAGCATGTTTAAAACTCAGATGCAGAAGTCCGTATCTGGCAGGGGCCTGAAGCTGCTTTAGATAATTTTTTTCATTTGTATAATTTAACTCCGGTTGGAGACAAGAGCCTGGTGGAGCTGCCACACGGATGCCAACCGCAGACCCTCCTTCACCTGCCACATCTGATGCCGCATTGCCAGCTAAGTGACGGTTCCAGCTAGATACGCGTATCTCAGCTCACAGTTTTGGCTGCAGGCCGAACTCACCACCGCCGAGCTTCACAGGGCCGACGCCCAAGCGGCATCCACACTACTGACGGCAGGACGTCCGATCACTATAACCGGCCACGCCCGCATGCGGCAGGCTCTGTCGAGGAGGTCCCACCACCTTTCACCTACCCGCCTCCGCCTATCGCCGTTCCCACGTCTCAGATGGTCCGGTTCGTGCTGTAGCGGGGGTCACTGCCAGACAGGTGGCCATCCGGAGTCACCGTCTCCATTCCCACTCCTCGACTGACGTCGCCAGTGTGTCCCCACTGCACCGGATGCCGCAGTTAGCGACGCATCTGTCACTGGGTCACGTGATGCACTCCCCGCCGAAACTATTGATGCTGACCACTGACCTCGAACTGGACATTATGACCTACAGCCTCTCATAAGAAGAGGGACGACTTACCAGCCCTACTCGCCCACGCCTGCCCACCACACGCTGCAGCAGCAGCTGACGTCGGGTGACAAAACGGATGTCAGCACCTTCGTCGGTGTTTTCCATTACTAGTAGTCTCTGTGCCTTGCGAGATCAGTGCTTTTTTTCCCCCTTCTTCACAGTACCGTTGCTCCTTTACAGTACCAGTGCTTTTTTCCAGTCCCACGAATTTTTCTGTATCACAAATTTTTCTGTGCCTATAGATTTAATGTATGTTTGTGGTTTTCCCATCCCTAGAAGGGAGCAGCGACAGATTACATCTCCACTCACAATGTGCGCAATTTCAGTGACAGTGTGTCTGTACAGCTCACACGACCGCTTATAAAGACTCCACAGCGTGCTCTGGTGAGCTGGAAAAGAAACAGTATTATTTAAGCGAGCCCAAACGAGTGCTTAGCCTGTTCCATATCCCGTATTACTGATGTCCAGTCAATGTGTCTTCGCGGAGTTATTGTTCGATGCAAAGAAAATGAGGTAACTGTCACCACACCTGTAATCATTTACATTCAACTCTATCTGTTGTGGGATCAGAGAGTAAGATAATCAGGGCAAGGCGAAGAGTTAGGCGGAGCAGCAACAGTGTCGGTGTCAACAGTGGCCAGAGCAGCAACAGCGTCGGTGTCAACTGTGGCTGGAGCAACTGCTGTTGGGCGATCGTCAGCTACTGTGGCTGGGGCAGGTGCACCAGCTCCTGCATATGCTGCACACAGGCATCGGCACAGGTCACTGCCAGTGGCAGCTGCCAGTGAAGCCCTCTGATGAGCGTATGGGTCTGCAAACAGACACATTTGTTGTCCCACTCCTGTGCTCTCTAATATATTAATGGACAGTAAATTACTGATACAAGTTGTGACAGATAGAAAAAAAATTATGTCTAGAGGAACGGGATTTGGGGAATCGAAATATAATGTCCAGTTCACAACAGAGATTGAACGCGAGGAATGGATTTACAACGGAGCGCTTCTAACAGTAGCCCCTGTGAGGGAACTGTCAAGGTATTTGTCTCGAGTAAATCAGCTGTACTGTAGCCACGAGCACATCTGACCCGTACGTGTGGCGAGACCGCATAAATCCACATTCCCCAGAGAGGGGAACTGTAGCCGCAGTGGCAACGGCCCGGACGCTCGGCTGGTCTGTCCTTTTAACATTAGCTAACGTGTTCTCACTATAGCAGTACTGCTAATGGCTGTTACTGACATACAACTCGAGTAGTCGTACTTCCCGAGGACATCCGGCTCCGATGTACGGCTTAATAACTGTGGCATCGTCTTGTGGAAAATATTCCTTAGAGAAAATAGTTGCCACTCCCCCCACACAGAATTCAGATCTGTGGTCAGTGACTGCTCAGACAATAATATCATAGAAAAAAATAAAACTGGCACTCCACAGACCAGTACGCAGGATGCTAGAGCATGTAACAGAGTTGGTAGGTTAGAGTATTTAAAAAGACATATGGATAAATTCAAGTTAAATATAGTGCAAATAATTGAAATGCTATGGCTGGAAGTAAAGGATTTCTGGTCAGGTCTGTTAAGGGTTATAAACATGAAATCAAATATGCATCAGGGAGGAGTAAGGCTGATAATGAATAAAAAAAGTAGCAATGTGGGTAAGCGATTGAAATGTGCAATACTGGAGTTAAAAATTATTCAGATATTTGAAGGAAATATAAACTTAATTCTGAATGTTGTTGTTGTTGTGGTCTTTAGTCCTGAGACTGGTTTGATGCAGCTCTCCATGCTACTCTATCCTGTGCAAGCTTCTTCATCTCCCAGTACCTACTGCAACCTACATCCTTCTGAATCTGCTTAGCATATTCATCTCTTGGTCTCCATCTACGATTTTTACCCTCCACGCTGCCCTCCAATGCTAAATTTGTGATCCCTTGATGCCTCAAAACATGTCCTACCAACCGATCCCTTCTTCTAGTCAATTTGTGCCACAAACTCCTCTTCTCCCCAATCCTATTCAATGCCTCCTCATTAGTTACGTGAGCTACTCACCTTATCTTCAGCATTCTTCTGTAGCACCACATTTCGAAAGCTTCTATTCTCTTCTTGTCCAAACTATTTATCGTCCATGTTTCACTTCCATACATGGCTACACTCCATACAAATACTTTCAGAAACGACTTCCTGACACTTAAATCTATACTCAATATTAACAAATTTCTCTTCTTCAGAAACGATTTCCTTGCCATTGCCAGTCTACATTTTATATCCTCTCTACTTCGACCATCATCAGTTATTTTACTCCCTAAATAGCAAAACTCCTTTACTACTTTAATTGTCTCATTTCCTAATCTAATTCACTCAGCATCACTTTATTTAATTTGACTACATTCCATTATCCTCATTTTGCTTTTGTTGATGTTCATCTTATATCCTCCTTTCAAGACACTGTCCATTCCGTTCAACTGCTCTTCCAAGTCTTTTGCTGTCTCTGACAGAATTACAATGTCATCGGCAAACCTCAATGTTTTTACTTCTTCTCCATGAATTTTAATGCCTACTCCGAATTTTTCTTTTGTTTCCTTTACTGCTTGCTCAATATACAGATTGAATAACATCGGGGAGAGGCTACAACCCTGTCTCACTCCTTTCCCAACCACTGCTTCCATTTCATGCCCCTCGACTCTTACAACTGCCATCTGGTTTCTGTACATATTGTAAATAGCCTTTCCCTCCCTGTATTTTACCCCTGCCACCTTCAGAATTTGAAAGAGAGTATTCCAGTTAACATTGTCAAAAGCTTTCTCTAAGTCTACAAATGCTTGAAACGTAGGTTTGCCTTTTCTTAATCTTTCTTCTAAGATAAGTCGTAAGGTTAGTATTGCCTCACGTGTTCCAACATTTCTACGGAATCCAAACTGATCTTCCCCGAGATCCGCTTCTACTAGTTTTTCCATTCGTCTGTAAAGAATTCGCATTAGTATTTTGCAGCTGTGACTTATTAAACTGATAGTTCGGTAATTTTCACATCTGTCAACACCTGCTTTCTTTGGGATTGGAATTATTATATTATTCTTGAAGTCTGAGGGTATTTCGCCTGTCTAATAATTCTTGCTCACCAGATGGTAGAGTTTTGTCATGACTGGCTCTCCCAAGGCCATCAGTAGTTCTAATGGAATGTTGTCTACTCCCGGGGCCTTGTTTCGACTCAGGTCTTTCAGTGCTCTGTCAAACTCTTCACTCAGTATCTTATCTCCCATTTCGTCTTCATCTACATCCTCTTCCATTTCCATAATATTGTCCTCAAGTACTTCATCCTTGTATAAACCCTCTATATACTCCTTCCACCTTTCTGCCTTCCTTTCTTTGCTTAGAACTGGGTTGCCATCTGAGCTCTTGATATTCATACAAGTGGTACTCTTCTCTCCAAAGGTCTCTTTAATTTTCCTGTAGGCAGTATCTATCTTACCCCTAGTGAGACAAGCCTCTACATCCTTACATTTGTCCTCTAGCCATCCCTGCTTAGCCATTTTGCACTTCCTGTCGATCTCATTTTTGAGACGTTTGTATTCCTTTTTGCCTGCTTCATTTACTGCACTTTTATATTTCCTCCTTTCATCAATTAAATTCAATATTTCTTCTGTTACCCAAGGATTTCTACTAGCCCTCGTCGTTTTACCTAGTTGATCGTCTGCTGCCTTCACTACTTCATCCCCACCTTTTTGCAGTTTCTTCAGTTTCAATCTGCAGTTCATAACCAATAGATTGTGGTCAGAATCCACATCTGCCCCTGGAAATGACTTACAATTTAAAACCTGGTTCCTAAATCTCTGTCTTACCATTATATAATCTATCTGATACCTTTTAGTATCTCCAGGATTCTTCCAGGTATACAATCTTCTTTTATGATTCTTGAACCAAGTGTTAGCTATGATTAGGTTATGCTCTGTGCAAAATTCTACAAGGCGGCTTCCTCTTTCATTTCTTCCCCCCAATCCATATTCACCTACTATGTTTCCTTCTCTCCCTTTTCCTACTGACGAATTCCAGTCACCCATGACTATTAAATTTACGTCTCCCTTCACTACCTGAATAATTTCTTTTATTTCATCATACATTTCATTAAATTCTTCATCATCTGCAGAGCTAGTTGGCATATAAACTTGTACTACTGTAGTAGGCATGGGCTTTGTGTCTATCTTGGCCACAATAATGCGTTCACTATGCTGTTTGTAGTAGCTAACCCGCACTCCTATTTTTTTTATTCATTATTAAACCTACTCCTGCATTACCCCTATTTGATTTTGTATTTATAACCCTGTAATCACCTGACAAAAAGTCTTGTTCCTCCTGCCACCACACTTCACTAATTCTGAAGGGGGAATGGAATTTGACAGTAGGAATAGGAAAAACTGTAGGAAAGCACGGACTGGGAGAAAGGAATTACGTGGGAAGTCACTTGACAGAATTCTGCACACAACACAATTTCCTAACATTTCACTTAAAGAATCATGGAATACGATTATACACGTGAAAGAGATGTGGAGACACTGCTAGATTTCAGATAGATACACGACACCTGTCCAATACAGCACTACATAATTTTTTTACATTCATAATTTCTTGTGCTACAACTTCATTGCACCATTTTCTGTTACTGTCATGTGTAACAAACACACTGTACTTAGAAGATTTTTGGCACTCCCAATTTCCACCAATGACAGAGGGCAAGATGAGGCACATTCACAACATTCACTATCGACTGCCACAACAGTGGAAGTGACACGTGATGAACAACATGCAGTTCTGATTCTCTGAAATTATTCTTTCTTCTCAGCAAATCTTCAGTTGAGGCCTATGCAATGTTACAAGAGGCCTATGGAAAGTTTGCTCTTCCCTACAGCAGAACTCAAAAGATGGTTAAATTGTTTAAAGAGGGAAACAACAATGACTGTACTGGCACTCCAGTTACGGACTTAAAGAAGAATACAACGCCGGTGTTGTCATCAGGGAAGATCGACGAATAACCTTAGGGACAATTCCAAAAATACTGAAAATTTTGTTCCCTGCCACAGACAAGTCCTTGAAAGAATGTTTACACACAAGTTGTGTCTATGTGAGGCAGGTTCCGTAACTCGATTTTCAAACAGAGGCATTCACGTGCAGGTCGGTGTGGAGTTTGAGTTGACATTACATGTGGATTAGTAGTTTCTTCCAGATGTAATCAATGCTGATGAAACTTGGCTATGTCATTTTGATACTGAGAGCGAACAGCAAGGCTCAGTGCGGAAATCTATGGTGTCACAAACCATTACAAAAAAAAGTACTTCCTTCTGCTCCCACACTTACATCAGCTACAGATCACTTATTCACGAAACTGGTCACATCATGCACCACAATAATGCACAGTCACATACTTCAAGTTATGTTATTAAAAATAATGCAAAAAACAATGGGAAGTGCATTACCTCACACCGCCTACGGTAGAGATTTTCCCCCATTAACTATTTTCTATTCCCTAACACGAAAAGCTACCTTGATGGGAAGCCTTCCCTGTCATCACAAGCAGCAGTGAAGACTGGAGCCAATACCGAGGGACCTTTCAAAAGGTTACAATCATTTTTCACTGAACAGCTCACATAAATTGATATAATACAAGACCTGGACTCTTACCACAGCTGTGTTATAAAACTGAAACCTTTGCTCCACACACCTTATTTTTGTCCTAATGAGTAGTGTAATTGCTGTGTACACTTTGAGCTTAATGCAATTATATTTAAAGGTCGATAATATCTGTTATATCTCAGGCAAATGAATAACTGAATATGGCTGCTACTTTTACTAGCCTAATATCTTCTCTTGCGACTGGCTCCTCGGGAAGCCACTATCACCGTTGTCAACCTCAACACTACCTCGTGCATTAGACATGCTTAGATGTGTCCAGTTCAATAACTTTGATGAACACAGAAGTTTCCCTTACAGTTATAAACTGATCTGTGAAACTGCAGTTTCAATATGTAAGCATGCAAGGATTCCAACACAGCAAATAGATTCACGTGTTAGGAAACTATCGAAGCTATATAAGCGATATCTAAAAACTTAAAGAAAAATAGAAATAGACAAGCAAAACTTGAGATAATGACACAAAATATATTTAAAACAAGTTATTTAAGAATGAAAATAATCTGTTATTGACAATATAATTTAAGTGGACAGATAAAAAGTCAGCTCACCGAGCGGCAGTAAGAGAATACCTGCCGCCACTTGTTGAGTAGATTTTTTTTCAATCCAACTACCGTATTTACTCAAATCTAAGCCGCACTCGAATCTAAGCCACACCTGAAAAATGAGACTCGAAATCAAGGAAAAAAAAATTTCCCGAATCTAAGCCGCACCTGAAATTTGAGACTCGAAATTCAAGGGGAGAGAAAAGTTTTAGGCCGCACCTCCAAATCTAAACAAAGTTGGTCTACTGTAATATGAGACACAATTTAGGTAGAATAAATGACGATACAGCTACAGTAGTTTGGTTCGAGTCGTAAGCTTAGCAGTTAAGCTTTACCAGGAAGCCATTGCTATGCATCAGGCGTGCTTCTTCTGGTTTGAATGGTTTGCTTATTTTTCTTTGATCTGATAAGTGCCGTTCTCTTTGTTATAGGTGTTTACGTCACTCTAGGCTGAAAATGCATTATTGTACTGTGTCATGTATTGTTTGTCGCATTCTGATAGTAAGTGTTTACCACCTGTCGCCACTCGTGGCATGGCTTGCTTACGTGCGCACTACTGCCGCTTACAATAAAAAAAAGAAAGGAATTGTCTCATTAGCAAAACAATGGCAAGAGACTGCTATTTGTTGTTAATTATACTGCTGCTTTCTTTGATAATGATCAACAAGAACCAAATAATAGACTGCATATGATAGATGTTCTGAACGACAGTTTAGCTAAAATTTTTCTCCGTTTGAAAATCTTTGCAAGACGCCTCTTTTGTACATTACATTCTGCACAGAAATTAGTCATCTTAGATTTAAAAATCTAGTCAATTGCCGTGCTTCATTTCTGATTGTATCACTATTAGTCATCAGAATAATATGAATATAAACATGACATGATATGTATATTCTTCCGCATTTGCTGCTGTCTCACACTAGTTTCGTAGGTTATTAGGTAGACAGGATTTAAATGAGATAGCAGCAAACACGAAAGAATACATGGCAAAATGTTTATATCCGTATGATTCTTATGTTGAAGAAAATACTGCATGTGATTCGCAATTCATAAAAGTTCCTATTAGCAACCATCTCTTCTCACAGGTAGGAAAAAATTCAGGACGTAGAGTTGGCCATATTGACAAACACCCCAAATAGTCTTGCCAGTCGGATTTTCGTAGTACATTGAAATGCTGCTACATTCGAAGATGAGCAACACGGAATTTGTATTTACTTCGTTGGATAATGTATGAAAATGCAGAGGTCGAAACTCGGGGCGGAGAAAAAGCTTGTCTTCCACCTTTTTTTTTTTTCTTTTAATTTCTTTACTGATGCAGAGGTTTTGGCGCCAGTATTTATCTTTGTGCCTACAAAGCAAGCCTGTGTAGAGCTACATATATTCAACAGCAGAAGTTAGTTGTGGCGGCACCCACCAAAATGTTTCAGAACTTCCACTTGCTTTGCAGTCGATTCTAAGCCGCAGGCAGTTTTTTGGATTACAAAAACCGGAAAAAAGTGTGGCTTAGATATGAGTAAATAAGGAAAATACAACATAAGTGCATTAAATAAATTTCAGACACTCAATAATCTGGCACTTCCGTTAATCCAACAGGCATATGTGCCAGGAATGGCCAGATTAGCAACAGTCTAGTGTATTGTATGGTATAAAGCAGTTTCGAGAGGAGCAGCCGTTTATTGAAAGACTTTAACTTTCCATCCTGCAACTTATTTTGTAGTTATAGTTAAATGGGGCTTTTCTTATAATACATGTAATAAATTTTCATAGAAAGTTAACTAAAACACGGTTATAAGGTTAAACTTATTAAGAGAATACATCTCTATCACAGCAAAACTGGCAAAAGTGTAACATGCTTAGGTCAGGGGAATAAAAGGTTAAGCAAAACAAGGATGTAAACAGCTTACTCTCATAGCTCTGCTTGTGTTTTCTCCTCACCAAGGATTCTGTCTCTTTGGACGATCTTTTCATTTCCTATAACAAAAATAATAATAGTAATTAAATAAATAAAAACACAATAAAAAAGGAATTTCAGCACCTGAATAAATGAAAATCAACTGAAATCAATTATCAATCAGTAACTATAACAAACAGTGAAAATTTTTAAAAGGCTTATTCCCACCCCAAATGGTGTGAGGAAAGACAAAGTGATACAGACGAGGTGTTGTAACAGTGGATCGATGTGTAATAGCTATACCCAGTACCAGTGATGGAGCTGGTAAGGACATTGTCTGGCCAGCATTCACAGGCCACATCTCTATTAGTCCCATCTTTCACCGGCCTCTGCCCTCCCCCTCCATTTGAATTCTGTAAACACCACAGCGAACTCTACCTGAAACACACAATAAGACCTCTCCACATCCACAAGTCAGCAATGTTGGTTCAAGAAAATCAAGGGTCAAGTACCAGGAAAAGAGATGAAAAAGTATTACCTGCCATTAAAATGGTTGGCACTTTCCCAATTACTTTTACAGAGCTCAGCAAGTTGACTTTATCAAAAAGAAAAAAACTGCACAAGCATTCAGTCATTTGATAAACAGATTATTCCATCTCCCCTACTCCACCTCTCAATTTTTTACTGCTGGAGTGAGTTTTATTCGGTTTGTGGTTTTATTTATTTAGATATGATTATATATGTGTAGCAGCAAGTACGTTGGTACATGGTAACTAGTAACTTTGCTTTACGATATTAAAGTTTGGATTTGCAATGTTCAGACTGATATAAAACTGAAACTAAGAGCTCATGGCAGTACACAAAATTATTTGTAACAGGTTGCTATGGTTTTGATTCAATGTTATTACACTCTCTTTATTTGGTTAATTCTTTCTTCATAAAAGAAAGTAGCTTTGAGTAATTTTGAGTAAATATTTCACTTTGGCTGTATGAGTCACATTAGCACACATATGTTAAGTTCAGACATGGAGTGGGCGAGGGAATAAACACTTTTATCACCAATGTGGCACACTGTGGATCAAATTACTGCTTTTCCACATCTGCTCTGGATAATCACGTAGGGAACATTCACTTGCTACTGTAACATAATCAAGAAAGAAAGAAAACTGTATCTGAACTCACTACCTTGCCACGTTTTCAGAAAAGTCAGTAATGAAATTCAAATGATCGTTACAGCACTGAATGTTGGTTACGTTATGCAGTGGATTATTGAATACTGTTAATTAGACCAGGTGCGGCTAGCCCGCGTTCTTTTAATCTCAGGGAAAGAATGTAAAATATTGCTTTACTTTCACAGAGCAGACCTTGCCACAAAATGTGAAAATGATAAAGTTGTGGTGTCACCGCCAGACACCACACTTGCTAGGTGGTAGCTTAAATCGGCCGCGGTCCATTTAGTACATGTCGGACCCGCGTGTCGCCACTGTGTAATCGCAGACCTAGCGCCACCACCAAGGCAGGTCTCGTGATACGAGAGAGCACTCGCCCCAGTTGTACGAGAACCTAGTTACCGACCAGATGTACGAAGCCTTTCTCTCTCATTAGCCGAGAGACAGAATAGCTATCAGCTAAGTTAATGGCTACGAACTAGCAAGGCGCCATTAGCCATACAGTGATTGTACTTAAAGTCTCCTGTGTAGCGTCAAGATCGATGTACCACAATGATTGAGTAAAGTTAAGTATTAAACCTGCTCCGTACTTTTCTTCCTAACATTAATTACGTATCCTGTTCCAGTACTTCACGCCCGTCTGCGTTAGTCTAGCTTGCCTTTTCAGCCATCTCAACTTCACGGTGTCGGCCCAGCTACCGACACAACATTGGCGACGAGGATGGGATAAGAGTTCTTTCTGATTGCTTACATTTAATTGTGTCATGGCTTCGCCACATTCTCCAGATGTACTGTCCGAATTTGATCGCTTGCAGAATCAGCAGACGCAGGCGGTACTGGATGCCCTTGGACAGCTCGTCCAGGGTCAACGTACCATTCAAACCGATGCGGCCGCCGCCGCTTCTTCGCTACCGCTGCCACTAAACGCTGTTGCACCTCCCTTTCGACCATACGTGGCAGCCGATGAGACCTGGCACGAGTGGTCTCGCCAGTTCAACTTTCATCTAGCATCCTACAGAATTCAAGGTAAAGAGCGGCAGCCGTTTTTGCTTTCTTGTGTCGGTGTGTCCACATACCGTGTGATAGTGAAATTGTTTCCCCGACGCGACGTAGCAACTCTGTCCTACGAGGAAATTTTGTCTGCATTAGATGCCTATTTCAAAGAAACAGTTAATGTGGTTGCAAAACGGTATACGTTCTTTCGTACAAAACGTACGGCCGGTCAAACTAATAATGAGTGGGTAGCAACATTGCAAGGACTTACTAGGGACTGTGCCTTTGAATGTGACTGTGGTCTTTCTTATTCAGATACAATGGTGCGTGATGCAATTGCACAGAACGTTTCTGATGTTCGCATACGGGAGCAAATTTTGAAACTAGTTAATCCCTCCCTTCAACAAGTAATAGACATATTGGATAGACAGGACACACTTGACTGTGCTCAGGAATCTTTTGAAACTTCGCCAGCCATGTGTAACATTAACCGGCCCGCTGGACGCGCTGCGCGGCCCGGTAACCGGGCCTCGCGCACGTCCGCACAGCTGCCGCCGCGCGCTCAGCCACGTGTGCCGCGCCAGCCCACAAATGTAGTGAAATCGTGCCCGCGGTGTGCTACTAGACATTCGCGTGAACATTGCCCGTCACGCCAAGCTATTTGCTTTTTCTGCAATAAGAAAGGACATGTTCAAAGTGTTTGCCAGAAAAAGCTCAGATCAGACAATCACAATCATTCCAGGCCCTTTGCTTCGCGCCGGAATCGAACCAAGGACACTCAGGCTCGTGGACCTTCGCCTATGGACATTCATGTCGTTAATTCCACTTCGTCCAGTGACACTTTCTCTAACAGTAACTGTGTTCGTCCCACAAAAACTGTGCGTCGACGTCGCCGGAAATCACGTCAATTAGCAAGTGATTCTGTACCAGTGTCTGTTCCAATTGCACAAAACAGTCGCTCTTGTCGTCAGCAGAACAATAAACTTTTTGTGGACTTAGACTTTGAAGGCAAAGTGATACCATTCCAGCTCGATACCGGAGCTGCAGTTTCATTGCTCAATCACGACACGTACAAACAACTGGGCAAACCTCCGTTGCGTTCCGCAAATGTTAAGCTAACGACATATTCCGGACAGAAAATTCCTGTGTTAGGACAGTGCAGCCTTCTTGCAACATACAAGGGACAAACAAAACTTGTGTCATTTTACGTTCTTCGTTCTTCTTCTGCAGTGAACTTGATTGGTCTAGATTTATTTCAGTTGTTTAACATGTCTATTGTAAATCAGGTCCTATCAGTTAATCAGACTGTGCCTACAGACAGTGTTTCTCGGCTGTGTGACGAATTTGCAGACATTTTTGCACCGGGCTTAGGTTGCGCTAAAAACTATGAAGCACATTTAGAACTGAAGGTAAACGCGCAACCGAAATTTTTCAGGGCGCGCAATGTTCCCCACGCATTGCGTGATGAGGTCGCAAGAACGTTAAACGATCTCGAATCACAGGGTGTAATTGAACGTGTGCAAGCTTCTCTCTGGGCCTCACCCTTAGTAATTTTGCCAAAACCTTCCGGAAAATTGAGACTTTGCGTGGACTTCAAGGCCACGGTGAATCCACAACTAGTGACTGCTACTTATCCCTTGCCCCGCCCGGAAGATCTTTTTGCTAAACTGTGCCCGGGAAAATATTTTTCAAAGTTGGACCTAGCCGATGCGTACTTACAAATACCGGTGGACGACGAATCCCAGCGCGTATTGGTGGTTAACACGCATCTTGGATTGTACCGCTTCAAAAGACTGCCATTCGGGTGTGCATCCGCCCCTGCCTTGTTTCAGCAATATTTACAAACTATTTGTGCGTCGGTCCCTACTGCAGCAAACTATCTGGACGATATAGTGATCTCCGGACAGACAGAAGAAGATCATCTTGCGAACTTACGAACATTATTTCAGGTCTTGCGGCAAAATGGTCTTCGCTTGAGGAAGGACAAATGTGTGTTTTTTGCTCGTGACTTACCATACCTGGGACATGTCATTAATGCCCAAGGCATACATCCGAGTCCAGAGCACCTCCGTGCCATACAAGAATTGCCTTCCCCTCAAAATGTGAAACAGCTACAGAGTGTGTTGGGTAAAATTAATTATTACAATAAATATGTGCGCAATGCCTCTTCCATTTCAGCTCCGCTTCATCGCTTACGCCGTAAAGGTGTTCCGTTCGTCTGGACGACGGAATGTGAACGCGCCTTTCGCCAGTTGAAATCGGCGTTGCTTTCTAATACTTGCCTTACGCCATTCGATCCCCAGAAACCCCTTTTGTTGATGGTAGATGGATCGGATTTCGGGATCGGTGCTGTGCTTGCGCACAAAGTTGGCTCCCATGATCGCCCTATTGCCTTTGCGTCCAAATTGCTCTCGTCTGCGCAAAGAAATTATTCACAGATAGAGAAAGAAGCTTTGGCTCTCGTGTTTGGTGTTACTAAGTTCCATGATTTCTTGTATGGTCGTCACTTTACCATCATCACAGACCACAAACCTTTGACATCGCTTTTTCATCCGACCAAGCCTGTACCTCCACGTACAGCGCAGAAATTCATTCGCTGGTCTATTTTCCTCTCGCAGTACCGCTACGATATCTTGTATCGGTCCACTGCTAAGCACGGAAACGCCGATGCGTTGTCCCGTTTGCCTGTTGCTGAGGATAAAGCATTCGATTCTTCCGAACTTGCTTGCATGTTCATTGATTCGGAAACCGATGGAGTGGTCGAATCGTTTCCGAATGATTTTCGTCGTGTCGCTACAGCCATAGCTGCTGACCCCGTCCTTGCTACTGTTTTACGTTTTGTTGCTACGCAATGGCCTTTGTCAAAGTCTCGGATCGAGGATCCGTTGGTTCGCCGATTTTTTGCTCACAAGGAGAGACTTTTTGTTCGACGTGGTGTTTTGTTGTTGCGTTCTGATAATGATCAGTCCAGAGTCGTGGTCCCACGTTCGTTACAGTCCTCTGTTTTACGGCTTCTTCACCAAGGACATTGGGGTATAGTGCGAACGAAACAACTTGCTCGTCAGCACTGTACTTGGTTCGGAATCGATGCTGCGATTACGAATATGTGTTCTTCGTGCCCGGCGTGTGCCGAACTACAATCCGCACCGCCGCGGAAAGTCTTTGCGTGGCCAAAAGCCACTTCCCCTTGGCAACGCTTGCACATTGATTTTGCTGGTCCATTCTGGAATGCTCGATGGTTGGTTCTGGTCGACGCCTTCAGTAATTTTCCTTTTGCTGTCCGGATGTCTTCCACGACGTCCTCCGCCACCATCCAAGCGTTGTCTGCTATCTTTTGCATTGAAGGTCATCCGCAGACTATTGTTTCCGACAATGGCCCACAATTCATGTCCGCAGAATTTCAGTCATTCTGCCAGGCCAATGGTATTCAACATCTGACATCCGCGCCGTTTTCGCCTCAGTCCAACGGTGCCGCTGAACGATTGGTCCGGACTTTCAAGTCACAGATGTTGAAATTGAAAGAGTCGCACTCTCGGGAGGCCGCATTGTTGCTCTTTTTGTCTTCGTATCGCTCTCAGCCCCGAGATGGTCGCTCGCCGGCTGAGTTGCTCCACGGTCGTCCTCATCGCACCTTGATGTCTTTGCTGCATCCGCCGCATCAGGTTCCTGTGCAGCGGCAGACTCCTGCTTTTGCTCCAGGCGACGTTGTATTTTATCGCAACTATCGAGGTTCACGGCGTTGGCTCGCAGGGCGCATTCTTCGCTGCCTCGGCCGCGCGATGTATTTGGTTTTGGGGGCCTCTGGTGAGGTGCGTCGGCATCTCAATCAGCTGCGCCTCTGTCGTCGCTCGGGTTCTGCCGCTCCCAGTCTGCTTTCAGCGACGGTGCCGTCCGGTCAGCGCCCTGGGGACCCATCTACTGGCTCGCCTCATCCCCAGGTGTTACCGACGATGCCTTCCATTTTGCCCCATGGCGACGCGCCGCCGCCGCCGCAGCAGCAGCAGCCGCCGCCGCAGCAGCAGCATCCGCCGCCGCCGCCGCTTGTCCTCCCGCCGGCGCCGCCCGCATTCGACGCTTCGTTGTAGCCGCCAAGCGCCTCCCAGGGTCACGCGCCGCCGATCGCTTCCCGTGACCAGCTGTCCTCCGCCATGGAACACCCGCCCGCTCCGGACCACATGACGTCATCGCGCGTCGGCTACCCCGACGCAATGGAGGTTGATCCTTCGGTCCCTCCTGTCTCTTTACGGGCGCATACACCGCATGTTGACGTGCACCCTGGACTAGTTTTTCAGGCGTTTCCTAGCTCCCGTCGGACCGAATGGCCGGGTGCGGGTGGCACAGCCTCGCCTGTTGTTAGGCTCCCCACCTCATCGCATACGTCAACATGTGGTCCTCCCCACAGCGGGCGGAAGCCTTATCACACGACCGTTCGCCGATTTGCGGGGGAGGAATGTGGTGTCACCGCCAGACACCACACTTGCTAGGTGGTAGCTTAAATCGGCCGCGGTCCATTTCGTACATGTCGGACCCGCGTGTCGCCACTGTGTAATCGCAGACCTAGCGCCACCACCAAGGCAGGTCTCGTGATACGAGAGAGCACTCGCCCCAGTTGTACGAGAACCTAGTTACCGACCAGATGTACGAAGCCTTTCTCTCTCATTAGCCGAGAGACAGAATAGCCATCAGCTAAGTTAATGGCTACGAACTAGCAAGGCGCCATTAGCCATACAGTGATTGTACTTAAAGTCTCCTGTGTAGCGTCAAGATCGATGTACCACAATGATTGAGTAAAGTTAAGTATTAAACCTGCTCCGTACTTTTCTTCCTAACATTAATTACGTATCCTGTTCCAGTACTTCACGCCCGTCTGCGTTAGTCTAGCTTGTCTTTTCAGCCATCTCAACTTCACGGTGTCGGCCCAGCTACCGACACAACAAAAGTCATAACACAGTTATTCGTTATATTTTTGTGCCCGCATAGAACATGTTGCACAGTGCCTTCCAAATCAAACTGAGAAATGCACTGAATAATATAATATAGTCTGCCGGCACTGCTGGAAGCTGTAAGAAAATGTTAAATATTATTATGTTACCTTGCTTTACTGGCGAGGCGAATGCGATGCCTAAATTAAGTATTTTTTAAATGTGCCGCGTCTGCGGCCGTTGCCCTCGCACATTGGTACAGCGGCTTCCGCTAAATTAAATGCTGAAAATGTCTAAATTATTTGTGGGACGAATGGCTGGCAACTTAACAAATTATTTTAAAAACATATTTGCTCAAACTCTATATATTAAAACAAAAATTCATTAATTTTACACACCTTTTTACAACAGCTCACCTAATGGCGGATCTCAAGCTTCATGAACAAAAGACTCACAGCCGGCATATACATTTGTTTAACACGCAAGTGTTACTCGTAATGAAACCCAAGGAGAACAGAGAGATTATTACAATGCTTTTTACTATTTACACATGTACTGAATTGTCCTTTTTATCTGAGGCACAGATCATAATCACTAATTCATTTAACAAGAATACGATTTTCAAAGATAATAATATGTCATGGATTCAAAGTTAAAAAATGCATAGAACGTCAAATAATTATGATTGTTCTACATACACACATAATATATTCGTGAAATGTTTACACAGTCTTGCTTTATTGCTTCACTTGGTCATGTTTATTCGTGTTTAAATTATTTCTCTTTCACCGTGTGTGTGGCCCTATATCGATACATGTTAACTGGTCTTACACACACGGAAAAAATTCAATCACACGCTTTATTATGATGACTGGCCAGGAGACACTACATCGCTCCCTGGCATCACACGGTGAACATCACATGTTTGTCTGATGCCACTTGCGTCGACAAATAAAAGTGCATCACTTTATATAATAATAATAATCCCACAGGCTATCAGCTAGTCACAGTTCCTTCATTACATGGTAGTGTTTTGTAGTCTTTCACATTTCTGATGATATGACACTTCCTCCACATTGCGAGATGACCTCACCTAGTCCCAGGAACTAACTTGTTGAGGCCCCCCCCTATCCAGGCACAGGGTGATCGGGAAACCTGGGAAAACCACACTGGGGCCCAGGTCGTCTCGCAAGTTTCCCAGATTCGTGTCTGCATGAATGTTCAACACATATTCAGTCACACGACACAATGTTCACAATATAATTGTCCTACGTAGTTGGCACGGATAAAATGTTAGTGGCCTACTACGATTGTAATATTTGGGGGAACTTAGATTGCATTGGTTTATCACACTGTCCAAGTATAGATCCTAATGTTGGCATATACAAGTCTGCCACACTGTCTATTATTTTATCATTACTCACAACAGTTAAAATTATTCACACTCCAAAGTCTTACCGTGCGTTAATGCTGATTTCACTTCTATAGTGTGTGCAAAAATTTAAACACACAATGTCTAATGTGTTCAAGGCACACATCCAGCATGTTACTCAATGAGATTAAGGTTCACTTGAAAGTCAAAATATTTGTTTTGAGTCACAAGATCTAGTTCACTTGTACGAGAAAAATAATGTTGTGTAGCATAATAAATGCTCAGTTTATATCTATTTTGTCACGGTAGGAAAGAATATTTGTGTGCCCGCCTGAGGTTAAGTTCAAACATGTGATTCCATGCTGATGTGTTAGCACGATGATCGTCAGCACGTTGTTGAGGTTGGTTGTAGCCGTCGGTCGTTGCAGGCGTCGGGCGGTGAGTACGTGGCGTGGCAGCGCGTCGGCTGCACCATGCAGATTTCCGACGCGGGCGACACAGCACACAGCAGGTGAAGCGGCAGCGGAGGCGTTGATGTGTGCAGCACCGGCGCTGGCGCAGTGGCTACAGTGTTGACATAGCCGGCGCTTGTGCAGGCGCAGTAGGTACCGGATCAGCTGATTCGGCTCCGACCGGCAACTGTTTTGGTCGGCCATTTGCTGACCGTCTGGGTCATGTCACGCGGCGGCTGTTGGTCCACCCCACTCTCCGATGGAAGCATGAAACATAATGTCAAACACAGTGTAGCACTTTACGTGGCTACTTTTTAGCTGTGGGGAGAAATTCACGTGGTTAAACACAGAATTACTGTCCAAGTATTCCTTCCTTCGAGTTAACTGCACAGGGTAGTTCACGGTTATGGATTCATGGTCTATACAACTGCACATTGAGCCGTGGCGGCTCATATCGATAGTGCCACTCTGGTGGTTTATCTTTCCTGCCATGGTCAGGGCAGTAAGCAGCGCCTTCTGCAGCCTACAGGAGGAGTAACAAGGCGAGGTCCAGTGAGGGGTGTGCTCCGGGACGTGGTGGATGACGGTTGTCGGGTTGACGCAGCGGGTGTGGGACCGGACCGATCGCACGAAGATACACAAGTTGGCTCTGAACGCAAGGCACCGTAGCAAGCAGCGGGAAGCGGGCATCCTGTAATTTGTGTGAAGGAGTAACGATTTTTGCATTGGATGTCCCAGTGGTTCCCGAGAGTTGTGGTGGCTGCTTTCGAAGAACAGAATTGGTAAGAGCTTGTGTCTATGCTCTTTTCCGTACAATGTTGCTGCCTGCCGTTATAAACGGGTGAAAATCAGGCACTTGTATTGACTATACGGGAACTGGTGATGTAAAATTACATTTGTGATTGAGTCTCACTTGTACTGTGACAATTTAGAGGCGAAAACTGTGGTGGTTTCATTAGGTCTGGTTCTTTGCTGTGCAACTAAGGGAGTCCGTTATTTGGGGTAACTGAGGGAGCAACATTATGTTGGTCTAAGTGATACGTTCTCCACGTTTTGTCTATGGCTTTGTGAATCGGAATCTTGGGGGAGTACACGTTTGAGTAATTTGCTATTGTATTTATGGTTATGTTGTAAAGACTGTTCCTCAAAGGGAGTATTTCGTTTTAAAATATGTGCTCAGTCAGAGCGTATTTGAATATGATTTTAACTCATCATTAAAATTTTCTAGTCTTGCTTTCTTAAAAGGCTTTCAGTTAAATGATTGCCATTTGCCTGTTTAAATGTTTGAGTGACTTAAAGGAAAAGAATATTATTTGTAATTTGTACCGATTGTTCCTTTTGGGTAATACCTGACTTATGTGTTCAATAAATGAGTGTCTAGTCAATGGTGATGCACTGTTCTATTGCTAGCCTACCACTTCCACTCCACAGCCTATTGAACTGCTTTGTGTCAAAGTTGTGTTCAGAACACCCATCTGACCTGACACCTCACATGTAGTGTAACACTTTTCTCAAAGTACATCAAATGCGGATTTGCACTACACATATTTCGATTGCATTCCCAGTTGAAGTACCTATTGGTGTCTGTCAACACGCGAAGATCCATTGAACATACACACTTTCTCCTTCCGAACGACACAGATATCTTCCCGCGACTTTATATTCACATACATAATCAGTTTTTTTTTTTTTTCAGTTTGGAAGTGCCCCAAGTGCACAGTTCGTTATCAAAATGATAACCTTTTTTCTTATTGCACAAGGTGTAGACACAACAGTCTTGTCTGTCCCTGCTACACATATAATGCCTAATATTTACATCACTGGCATTACAACATACAATTCTTTTTTAACCAATAACAATATTGTTACCACAGTTAAATGCTCATCATTGGGAGTCCATATAATTTGTAAAGTTCATTGAGCGTAACATTTACAGCTACAATGATTTCATTACATACTTTTACATTAGTCGACGTGTGTGATTTTTATAAGAATTGTGTAGTTGCCAGAAAATCATCCGCTAACGAGTCCCTTGGTGTGCATTCAGTTTGACTTGGGCGTATTTGTGCAATAACTTATTTAATATGACTTTTTGACACATTGTCTTTATGTTGACTACAATGTAGTCGTTAGTGCAGATCAAATATTTGTTGCCTGCGTATGAAATTATCCTTACTGAGTCAAAGACACCAACTTCAATTGAAGTACAAGGTGCACACTATAATGTATGCTATCAAGTTCAGTACCATGCATAGTAAAATATGCTTAGTTCCCTTCTTTCAAACCGCCTCTGGTGGTGATAGTACATTTATTCAGAGTATGAAGGCATATCTTGGCATATCACATAAATAAAAACAAAACATCTTAGTACCTTTATAGTAAAATGAACACAATAATTTTCAAGTTTTTGAATCTTATATTATTGATTTCCTTCCTATTACTACGGCAAGATAGTTTAAAAATCTTTAAGTAGTGAATATGCCTATAAGGCACTTAAATAGTCATTTACTCAAGGCTTAAAAGTTTACTTTCTCAATAAAATTCTGGCTTGAGGAGCCATAGGTTGTGAATATGTTAATACCTTCTTGTACAACACATTTCATAGGAAATTGGTTAACCATCCTCTATAACAGGGTGGCTTCATCTTACATTACCCTTACAATACATAATCCTTAACATCTAAAGTACAAAATAAATCATCCTATAATTACTATTTACAAGGTTTATTGTATAAACAACTTGACATCTTTGCAGGGGTACAGTCCCTTAATCTTACCTGTTTGCGGGTGTGTCAACAAGTAACTGCAACCCGTGTGGAACCTGTATTACAACAAATGGACCCTGATATACCAGCTGCCATTTGCTGTTCTGTTTTAATGTAGCTGATGACTTAGGATGGGTCCAGAGTAGGACTAAATCCCCTATACTATAGGTTGGTGAATTTCTCACATCTTTGTCGTTTATTTGTTTCCTCTTGTGTGCACAGTTGGTTAGGCTGTAGCACATATTCTTAAAAACTTATTCAGCTTGGCAAACATTCATTCAACGAGATGAAGATTAAAGAATGTAAGGTACTGTACACCGTGGAACTTCTGAATTTGTTCTTCAAGGTTCTCGGGGTGGGTCTGTACTGGCACAATTATCTCATTTATGTCTCGCACATCTAGTACGAGACGTATTTTTCCATTTGCTTTAGCAACAGCTACTAAAGGGCTGCTATACGGGGACAGGGATGGTTCTATTATTTCCCATGCCAGCATCTTACGGATTTCCTGCGCCACTGCTTCCTTCTTTGACCATGGTATGGAGTACGCAGCACAACAATAAGTTTTGTGGGCTTTCACTTCTATAGTGTATTGATAACCTCTTATTATTCCGGAGCGTTCAGAGAATACATCAGTATATTCCAGCAATAACTTTGTAAACTGTTGTTGTTGCACAGCATCTAACTTTCCTGAGTCCCGTACCTTACGAGCAAAAGCATCTATATTTACGTCAAAATCGCTATCTTTTTTGTTTGAGTAGTACAGGTCGTTAGCTGTGAAGTCACTATTTATGTGCAACACATATCGGCTTTTATGTTTAATATTGATACGGTTGCAGCGCGGTTTTGACATTTCCTTGGTCTGCACCATAGGCAATTCAATCCTCTCCCCCTTATCAATAATACACCGAATCCCAGCAGACAGGTCGATAATTGCGTCCCTTTCGCTAAGAAATCGACGGCCAGTATGCAGTCCACATGTAAACGTTTAACTACGAGAAACATGCTCGTTATGGCAACGTTCTCAATGTTTATCTGTACCTGCACCTGGTGCGCAACTGATTGGGCTTTTGCACTGATTGCTCCGGATACATGACAATTGTTGACTGGGAAGGTCGGCACTCTTCGCCCCTTCGAAGTCAAAACTTATGACACTTACTGATGCCCCTGTATAAATGATAATGTTTACGACTACGTCGTAAACACATGCTGCCATCACAGCCTGCACCGAGTTATCTACACCTTCCACACACACATGGCTCGTCTAACAGTTCTTGCTCTATCTTCATACCATTATTGTACTGGATCATGTTTACTCCCGGAATGTATGTGGTTGTGCTCTCTCCCTTAACCACGGACAACGACGGAGAGCATATCGCGGCAGCAGTTAGTTTGTTGGATGTTGTTGTTGTTGTGAAGTGCACGGATGTGCTTCCTCCGTGACCTCAACAATGTTTACATGTGACTTACTAGGCCTTCAGGGTTGTGCTATAGGCACGTTTTTTTTGTGGTTGCCTATTTGTTTCGTAGCCCTGCTGGTTTGGACGCTCTGGGTAGCGACGTGGACTGGCATTCCAATTCCTGTTATTTTCAGAATAGTTCTGCCACTGACCTCTATCATTCCGCCACCCATTTGCGTTGGATGGTCCGGGCTCAAACCGGTCATCGTACCTCCGTTTTTTGCCATTCGGTGGTGAACTATAACCATCTGGGTTGCGCTTATTGTTTGTATTATATTCTTGTCGCCTTGCCTCCGCCCCCGCGTTAGCTTGGCTTAGGCGCGGTGCGTTGGCATTCCTATCGGCTTTTCCATTAAAGCCATTGTTTTTACTGTGCTCATAGGCTTTTCTAGCATCCTCTTGAATTACATCGATAGAGTCTAAGATGGACAAGAAGTACTCCCTGTCGGTCTCTGGCACATGGATTAGCTTCTCTTTAACGTTAGTTGGCAAATGAGATTTCAACAGCCGGATAATGTCTCTCGGTGGGATCAGTTCATCCCAGTAGCGGGTTTTATTAATGTACTTCGTAAACTGCCAAGGCATGGCGAATACTGTTCCGGGTTATATACTTCCTTCCTTAGGCGCTCCTGCATACAAGAGGACCAGTATTTTGAAAAGAAAACCTTTTCAAATTGTTCGTAAGTTTTGCAGCTATCCGTTGCATCTGAAGCCCAGAGCGCAGCATCCCCTTGTATGTACGATATTACATAATGGATCTTTTGTTGGTCGTTCCACATGCTAGGCAATATGTTGCGAAAGCTCTTAATGAATACTTCTGGGTGCATTGATTTCCGGTCTGTAGTAAATGTTTGAAATTGGTGATTTTTAATCAAGCTCTCTCTGATTAACATTTTTATATTAGCCGTAGGCGCGTCTGGCGCGTAGGCTACATGCTCAGAAGGTGTGCTGCAGCTTCTGGCATTGTCGGAGTTAAATTCAGCATTATTGCTACGCCCAGCATAAGCAACTGTGGTACCAAAAACATTAGTTGTGTGTGGCACATAATCACTTTCACTAGTCTTGTGCACACCTGACAAACTCTTTTCCAAGTCGGCTAACCTTTTTGTCACAGACATTTGCCAACTCGGTATGTTGTCCTTAAGCACTTGCTTAAGAGACTGCACGTCACTTTGAATCTGATTGGTAACACCAGTACCTACGCATTCTACTGTTGCTTCATTTACATAGCCCTTGAGCTGAGACTCGATTTTAGACTCGACGTCTTTGTCTTTAGTTTCTAGCCACGAAGTAACCTCTGTTTCTAGTTTTGTGGCTAGTTCAGTTAACTTTTGTTCTACAATTTGCGCAGCGTCTATTTCAAGTTTCTCCATACGGTTGGATAACATGCTAACGTCTCCTACTAGGGTGGTGTTCGCCAACTGCAAACTGCCAACCTATTCAGATAGCTCTTGTACAGATTTGGGAATCGACTCCTATGTTGACTTTAACATCGCCATCTCTTTTTGCATGGCTGGCAATGAATTCATAACATACTCGTCTCTCTCAGCCTGTTGGCAATCGCGCTCGGCCAAATCTTCGGCCAGCTTGCGGTGGATTTCTGCTAATTCAAGTGCAAGTTTGCGTTCCCTCTCAACTTGCTCTTCTGCAAATCGAGTTTGATAATTTAGAATTCTCTCTAATAAGCTTTGAACAGAATTACTACCCAAACCATTGCCACCATCTGGCTTGGTATTTGCAATGGTTCTACATTTAAGGTGCTGGTAGACGGTGGCACAGTCTCTTGTGCTGCCACCCCCGCATCTTATGTAAACCTTTCGTCATCAGTACTCTGGTGGTTAGTTGCACAACGTGGTGGGGTTGCTGTTCTTCTGTGTTCATGGTTTCTGTATGCTGACTTCTCAGCTTTACTGCCATAATTATGGTTTCAACCGCAAACAAAGATACTATCAATCACTTTCAACACACGAAATGATACAAAATATTTACTAAATTCCATGCACAACACAATAAACACTTGCAAAAATGAAGTAAACACTAATAGACTACTTTCTATTCTACAACAATTATACATACAAACACACACCAGACACGACCTAGAAAGTGGTCAAGTATCACACACTCTGCACGCAAACTGACTACACTGCAGTCTTACCTTTTTGCTCTGTAATTCTGGGTGCAGCTTTCCCAGGATTTTACTGTGGCAGGTCATACTGTGCTCTGACTCATACAGTCAGTCTGGTACCTCTCCATGGTTGAAGATTACATGTAAATATGCCACGTACATCAGTACACAATAATGGTTACACAATTACACAAATACATACAAGTTAATTACACAAATACATATATATATATATTTATCAATTATCCTCTGTACAAGAAGTATATCGGATTAGTTATTGTGCACATGTATAGTGCCCACTGCAACTGTCCGTGCCCCACGTTGGGCGCCAGTTATTCTTGTCTCCCCTACTCCACCTCTCACTTTTTTACTACTGGAGTTAATTTTATTCGGTTTGTGGTTTTATTTATTAAGATATGATTATATATGTGTAGCAGCAAGCAAGTTGGTGCATGGTAACTAGTAACTTTGCTTTACGATATTAAAGTTTGGATTTGCAATATTCGGACCGATATAAAACTGAAACTGAGAGCTGATGGCAGTACACAAAATTATTTGTAACAAGTTGCTATGGTTCTCATTCAATGTTATTACACTCTCTTTATTTGGTTAATTCTTTCTTCATAAAAGCAATTAACTTCGAGTAATGTTGAGTAAATATTTCACTTTGACTGTATGAGTCACATTAGCACACATATGTTAAGTTCAGACATGGAGTAGGACGGGGAATAAACAATTTTATTATAAATGTGGCACACCATGGATCAAATTACTGTTTTTCCACATCTGCTCTGGATAATGATGTAGGGAACATTCACTTGCTACTGCAACGTAAACAAGAAAGAAAGAAAACTGTATCTGAACTCACTACCTTGCCACGTTTTCAGAAACGTCAGTAAAGAAATTCAAATGATCGTTACAGCACTGAATGTTGGTTACGTTATGCAGTGGATTTTTGAATACTGTTAATTAGACCAGCCGCGCAGCTAGCCCGCGTTCTCTTCATATTAGGGAAAAAAATGTAGAATATTGGTTTAGTTTCACAGAGCAGACCGTGCCACAAAATGTGAAAATGATAAAGTCATAACACAGTTATTCGTTATATTTTTGTGCCCGCATAGAACATGTTGCACAGTACCTTCAAAATCAAACTGAGAAATGCACTGAATAATATAATATAGTCCGCCGGCACTGCTGTAAGCTGTAAGAAAATGTTAAATATTATTATGTTACCTCACTTTACCGGCGAGGTGGATGCGATGCCTGAAATAAGTATTTTTTAAATGTGGCGCGTCTGCGGCCGTTGGCCTCGCAGATTGGTACTGCGGCTTCCGCTAAATTAAATGCTGAAAATGTCTAATTTATTTACGGGACGAGTGGCTGGCAACTTAATAAATTATTTAAAAAACATATTTGCTCAAACTCTATATATTAAAAAAAATGCAATAATTTTACACACCTTTTTACAAAAACTCGCCTAATGGCGGATCTCAAACTTCATGAACAAGAGACTCACGGCCACCATACACATTTGCTTAACACGCAAGTGTTACTCGTCATGAAATTTAAGGAGAACAGAGAGATTACTAAAATACTTTTTACTATTTATACATGTTCTGAATTGTCCTTTTTATCTGGGGCACAGATCATAATCACTAATTCATTTAACAAGAATACGATTTTCAAAGATAATAATATGTCATGGATTCAAAGTTGAAAATGCAAAAAACGTCAAATAATTATGAATGTTCTACAAATACACATAATATATTCGTGAAATGTTTTCATAGTCTTGCTTTATTGCTTCACTTGCTCATGTTCATTCGTGTTTAAATTATTTCTCTTTCGCCGTGTGCGTGGCACTATATTGATACACGTTAACTGGTCTTACACACACAGAAAAAATTCTGTCACACGCTTTTTATGACGACTGGCCAGGAGACGCTACAAGATGCACTACATAAATAAAGTACTGAATTTTGGACGGATGTTCACTAACGTTCCTGCCGAGGACCGATTCGCAAATCTTGCTGTCGCACCTCAGGAATGGAATCTACTCACAGCATTGAATACCAGTTTCTTTTCATGACACATGAAATTATGTAGGAAACACAGGAGGTGTGAGAAACTTGGTTATTGACGATAGATCTCCAAAAGATCATCCTTTGAATGCAACGTAACAAAGATGTTTTAACTACGTGAAAACTGATGCTTCACAGGTAATAATGTGCTGTGACAAGCTACCGGGCAAAAAAGCTATTTTTATTTGCCCTCTGTTCTAATGAGGACCATACCAGCGCTGAGAAAATTATTAGTGAGAGACTGCACAAACGGACCATAAGAAAATTGTTTAACTTGGCGGAATCCAAATTTCGCCGCTGCCTTTAAATACCGATCGACGATCGACTAAAAGTTGCGCGTTTTTTGTTTTTATATATATATTACAGTAAAGTCAGTGGAAGGAAGCAAAACGTCACATAAAAAAATGTTACGAATAAACACATACACGCATTTGTGAATCATTTCTCGAAACGCGTTGCGTAAAATATCAACAAAATATTATCCTGACTAGTAAAACAATAGTTAAAACAAATGTATTGTCACGACCTTACACAGACAATATCTAATGGATCAAATCCAAGTATCTACATAAAGAAATGGTTCTTACCCTTAGTAGCGCCCAGTGGCACGACTGACTCACAATGACAATGTCTGCGCGATAAAGTACCCAGTAGGCTGGAAAAACACAGGGAGGGGGGAGGGCGGCGGTAGGGGAGGGTGTAGACAAATGAACGTTCCAAACGGGTCGAATTTTTTGAATGAGCAACACACAATCAATGCTGCTTACTACTGCGAATTGTTGAACAAGGCGAGAGTTGCATATTGATTGTTACGAGTCTCGTAACACTATTTTACGAAGAAATTAATATGAATTACTATTATTAATACCTCACAATCAACTAATAACTCTCAATCTTGACTAATCTTCACAATTGCACTTGCTACAACTAGGACTTCTTACTTATTCATTCTTCAGTCTTAATATTTCTGCTTCTGAATGTAAACTAGCTTCCTATTCGGTGAATAGCCCGTATTTATAATGCTACGTGGCGAAGGGTCTCTGAACAAGGAAACAGTCAAATATTCGCGACTTTTCTCGAACGAATGGCAGACAGATCACTAGAATGGCCGCGACCTTTCTCGTAGGCATGTCTTAGCTACGAGGGCGGATCACATATAAACGAGACTTTATTTTTTATTTAAATTCATTTATTGAAAAACGCGAGGCAATTATAATTTGTTTTTCCACATTGTCTCCTGCTTTGGAAACGCATTTGTTCCAGCGTATGGGCAGCTTTTTGATGCCCTCATCATAAAAATAACTGTGTCGTGTCACCAGCCAGTTGCGCACGAAGTCCTCCACACTCTCGCCATCTTCAAACCGTCGCTCGCCTAGAGCTCTTTTGGGTGGTCCGAATAAATGGAAATCGCAGGGCGTTAAGTACGGGACTGTAAGGACGATAATCGAGTGTAGTCCAGCGCATTTCCTGTAGCTCGGAGGCAGTTAGGCTACGGCCACACTTGCGTTTTTTGAAGCTGGACGCTCAGCGTCAAAAGACGCCACAGTTCTAGGCAGGCTGGAGAAGGCCAGTAGTGGCCACACACAGTGTCTTTTTCTGCCAACTTACGACGGGAAGGCGCATCCTTAAGGTCCGACGCTAGTCGGATGGGCCGGGGTGCATTCCCTGTGTCAAAAGACGCTTCTCACATTGCGTTTCCACGTGAACTCAGCAGTAACTTTGCAGTGTGTCAACACAAAGTAGTGTGGGTAGTCAAGAGTTTCATTACAGTTTTTTCGATGTGTTAGATGGAAAAAATTGAGCTTGATAGCGAACGTATTATTTTAGAAGTTCAAGCTCGACCTTTTTTATGCGACATTCAAAATGCGGATTATAAAAACAGACAAAAAAGAAGAGACAGTTGGCTAGCTGGGACATAATGTTGTTGGTGACGGTTGGTACAATATGAGCAAAGAAACAAAAGAAGTAAAACATTTAATTTGGGTAGTATAAAAGATCAAAAATACAATAAAACATTTAAATTTTATGAAAGACATCTGGTGAATTACAGTTGTTAAATCAAGTAAGTACAAGTCACAATATATGCGCTTTATTGTAGAATATTAGAGGTGTCTTGTTATGCCAGCAGCCTCTTTCACTCAGCAATGTTTGCGTATCGTTCTTGCCAGAGTACAAACTGATATCTTGTGTGTGTTCCTTTCACGGTCCCTCTTGTCCCCTGGGCCGGAACGCTGTCCAAAGGACACGATAGCGTGTCTTCAACGTTGTACTCATCGTTTTCCCTCACAAAGTTGTGCAGACAACCAAATCGATAATGACGTCAATCGGACGGTGGAATATGCGCCATTTATTGGCTAAAATACCTAATGCACATTCCACGTACTGCCTGGCACTCGGTAAACGGTAGTTAAAAATTCTTTGAATGTTAAGTCATCTCCTTACCGGGGTATGGTCTCAGAAGGTTTTCACACGAAGCAAAGGCTTCATCTGCTAGAAACACATATAGCTGTAATCGATCAGATGTACCATTTGGTAAGGGAGCTAGTGATGGTAATGGTAAATTGTTGGAATTGAGTTCCTTGCCAAAATTAGTACTTTTCAGGATGTTTGAATCTCCCTCGTGTCCAAAGGTGCCATTGAAACTACTGAAAAATACTTCTTGTAGTAGTATTCACTACTCGATCCCCACGGATTGATCACTCTAATATGCTTACCATCTACACATCCCACGCAATGTGCAAAATTGGCTTTTTTTTTCGAACTGTAAACTAATATTCAACCAATCTTCAGCAATTAATTGTTTCATATATTGGCCTTGCATAGTTTCCAGATTGCATGTCTCTCGAATAAGCTTTGAAATTGTTTTACGTCCAAGTAGAAACTGGAAGTGTAGAGATCTGATGGAATTGCCAGTTGCGAGATATCTACAATGAAACATTGATAATGGGTTGAAAGTAGAACCAATATTTATATTAAGTGGTTTTTCTTAACGATGTGCATAAAAAGTGGAAGAGCATTAAGTATTGCTACTACAAAAATGTGAAAACGCACGATGGCAAAAGTGGATATTCATCAAAACCCAGGAAACATTATATTTATCACAAACAGTTGTCATTTCTCCAATCTTTATGTGTAGAAATTAGTGAGGATTCCATATTTATAATGTTCGTGCATTTTTAAGTTCCAGGCTGAGCCATGCATGGTCACAAATTATAAAATTTTACTGTGGACAATTACAGTTTTCTCTTCTCACCACAGGACATCTGGGAATATGGCTGTCGATCTAACAGAAAGTACGCAAGACGCTGCAACAACAATGCACAACAAGAAGCAAAAGCGACACCTGAAATACAACATACTACATGCAAAGCCTCTCCCCCTGCTCGCACAGCACAAAGGGAGAAAGAAAGTCCATTTCCGAAGAAACGAAAACAGGACAGGTTTGAAAAAAAGTTGTTAGGCGTTTTGGAAACGAGTTCGCAACAATCACATACAAAAGAACCTAGAACTAACGATCCAAATGAAATGTTCTTACTTTCGCAAATGCCCCTTATTAAGAACTTTAGCCCAGCTGACAAGATGGATTTTCAATTGAAATATTTACAATTGGTTCAGTCCTACACACATGCACAGCCGTCCAGAATTACGTCTGAAAGTGACCAACAATCATCTCAGTCCACAAGCTGCACACCTACAATGATCTTCGAGGAAAAAATCAGAAGATTCAATCCTGTCCTTTCATGCATTGTAAACAAATAAAACAATAACTAATAAAAGTTCATTTACCTCGGAGTAATTGATAGTTTTTCTTCAGCCCTTAATACGATCACGTAGTCGAGTGTTTCTTCCAGTAACAGCATTCGACACATTGGACAGCAGACTAATAAGACATCCTGTAGTACTCAATTCAGGGTTTTCTTTAAGTTTGTTGTGCAGCAGACTGCATGTTCCCCTCTCTGATCTGTCCTCCATTATTGGATGAGTCCAAAAACGTCTTTTTGTCTACGTCGTCTCTGTCGAATCAGTAACATTGCACCACATATTATTGCTGCTGATTGTTTACTTAATACGTTCATTTCTCAATGCTGTGATGTCACCCAAGCAGGTCTGAAACGCTACTGAGCCATATATGGTCACATTCACGTCTTTCGTCGGTAGGACGCGTTGCGCTGAAAGTAGCTATATACACAGTCGAGTGTGGCCACAACCAGGCGAGTTTTGAAGCTGCTTCTTTAGGCGCTGAGCGTCCAGCTTCAAAAAACTCAAGTGTGGCCGTAGCCTCAGAGCTGCAGTATGGGGTCGCGCATTGTCGTGGAGGAGGATGACCGAGGAGGATGACCTGTCGAATCGACTGGTCTCGTCTTTGGCGGCGATGTGCAACTCTCGCCTTGTTCAACAGTTTGCAGCAGTAAGCAGCATTAATTGTGCGTCGCTCATGCAAAAATTCAATCAGCAAAATGCCTCGCTGCTCGAAGAAAACCGTTGAAAAACATCGCCAGCTGACATTCGAGTCTTGGCTTTCACTGGTGCTGCCTCCCCTTTCCTCCGCCACTCCTTACTGGCTTGTTTGGATTCTGGAGTGTAGTGGTGGACCCGTGTTTCGTCGCAGGTGACGATCCGACTAAAAAATGCAACACCTTCTTCCGCAAACCTTTCTGTAAGCCTCTGGCAGACCTCCACGCGTCTCAACTACAGATTTTCGGTCAAAAGTTTAAGGACCCATCAGGAACACACTTTACGGAACTGTAGGTCATTTATGATGATTGCTTGACAGATCCCATAACTGATTTTCCGACTTTTTTGCAATTTCTGATACTATCGCCCGTCGATCGTCGTCAATAATGTCTTTACCTGCACGAATGTTGAAACGTCCCCTTTTTACAATTATACAGGACTGTCCTTAAACTGACACACAATATTTTTAGCGCAACGCAATCTGACTTTCGAAAATCCCTACAGAAGAATGGCCCTGACTAACATTAAACTATACCTTTCAGAAATCACTTACCTCACAAAAATCTTCATTACTCGAATTACTGCAATACAGCGAGCGCCACTACTGCTAGCTAAATAAAAGATTCAAACTACGGAAGGCACTAACTACTGATAGGGTTGGTTAGCAAATGAAAGATATTAATAGAGAACAAACATGTACAGGGTTATTACAAATGATTGAAGCGATTTCACAGCTCTACAATAACTTTATTATTTGAGATATTTTCACAATGCTTTGCACACACATACAAAAACTCAAAAAGTTTTTTTAGGCATTCACAAATGTTCGATATGTGCCTCTTTAGTGATTCGGCAGACATCAAGTTCCTCCCACACTCGGCGCAGCATGTCCCCATCAATGAGTTCGAAACGGTAAGGCTTCTGCTTTAGCCTTTTCCGTAAGATTTTCCAAACCGTCGCCTGTGGTACGTTTAGCTCCCTGCTTGCTTTATTCGTCGACTTCCGCGGGCTACGCGTGAAACTTGCCCGCACGCGTTCAACCGTTTCTTCGCTCACTGCAGGCTGACCCGTTGATTTCCCCTTACAGAGGCATCCAGAAGCTTTAAACTGCGCATACGATCGCCGAATGGAGTTAGCAGTTGGTGGATCTTCGTCCTGAAGTGTCGTTGCACTGTTATGACTGACTGATGTGAGTGCATTTCAAGCACGACATACGTTTTCTCGTCTCCTGTCGCCATTTCGTCTCACTGCGCTCTCGAGCGCTCTGGCGGCAGAAACCTGAAGTGCGGCTTCAGCCGAACAAAACTTTATGAGTTTTTCTACGTATCTGTAGTGTGTCGTGACCATATGTCAATGAATGGAGCTGCAGTGAATTTATGAAATCGCTTCAATCATTTGTAATAGCCCTGTATTTACCTTAATAGTCATAATATATATAGCAGTTCATGACAAATTACAAAACTCCGCCATCTCTCTCCGCACATCCACCACTGCTGGCGGCTCACCTCCAACTGTGCAACGCTACGCGCTATTCACATCGAGCTGCCGCTGCCCAACACTACAATGGCAGACAACAATGCAAACTAGCCACAGACTTCACACAGCACAGCCAGTGATTTTTATACAGCGGTGGCATTACCAATAAAAAAACCTAAACAGCCTACTTACATAGCCCCCATGCTCCCCACAAAAAACTTTACAAATTGTTTTGGGCAGTGGCCAATAATGATTTGATAAAATTTTTCATAATTACAATAACAAAGAAATCAAATGCACACACTTATTGATACAATGTTGGTCAAAAGCTAAAATTTTCTCACAGTCCATAAAGACAGTCCAGATCGTTCATCACTGTAAAATTGCAGTGTTTTTCTCAAAGTCTGAGCAGTGAAAGAAAATGCACTCGGAATTAGTGGATTTCCATGAAGTGTTGAAGAAGTAGTGTTGTCCTTCCAACGGAAAGACAGTGCTGACTCTCGACATGCAGACAGGTAATGGGCCACAACAGAGCAAACCCACCGTAGAGTCAGTTGACGTTTTGAAGAATATTGGTAGGTAGGTCATCACAGAGGAGACCCACTGTAGTCCTGGTAGAGATTACGATATTGGTGGGCCACCAGAGGTGCAGACCCACTGTAGTCCTTGTAGAAATAAATTGTATTGGTGGGCCATCAAAGATGCAGCCCCAATGTAGTCCTTGTAGAGATGGCCAGCAACCATCTGTTGTGACTGTGCAGGTGCACAATCACCATTGAAGAGTCTTGCGGATAATGTAGCAAGTCCATAACCACCACTTGTGCACTCACAAAAAATTTGTTTGAAATGTCCTTAGAACCAGCAATGCTGTTATCCAGTCCCTTGCTGAATTATTAACACACGTGCAAACACTATCAGTCCCTACTTCTCACATATTGTCCTTATACTATGACCAACAGAAACATGTGCAGTGAAATAGTGAAATGTAACTTATAAGTTACTTAATTTGATGAACTGGAGTCAATTACAATTTTATAACATAAGAATATAATAACAAAGATACAAAATACATCATTAAAGAACATAACAATACAGATAACATTTGTAGTAATACAGAATTTACAAAAGAATAGAAATATACATATACATCAGTGTTACAGGAATTATGACATAAGTACATACATAAAAGATCAGAATAAATTTTGAAACATCAACTTCACACAGGAGCACTAAAACAAAACAGAATAAATAATGTCTAAGCATATTTACAAGGTAAATAACATATTATTAATGCCAATTATATTTGAGGATAACAGTATTCCTCATCATAGTGAATGTAGCTTAGTATTAGAAGAAGAAAAAATTCTATGAAACTACACAGAGACAGGAGGAGAACAAATACACAAGAGTACACAAACACATTTCATTCCATAGATCTTTTGTCTTATTTCGATATTTGCTCCAGCCAAAAAAATCCTATCCAAGCATGCTTTCTGTATTTTTCTCGTATAACCTCTCAGTGCATTTCTTCAAATTCATCGCAACTCATTCTCTTATAGGCTACCCCCTCTTAAGCTAGCTCAGATGCTAAACTAAGGGACGAGGCAATGCAGCAGCACAAAACAATTAACACAAACAGCAATGACAAAAAATTCAAACTGGCAAAGCAATTGCAATATTGCAACTAATATAAGGCACTGTGCAGCAAACAAGAAAAATAAATGCGTAGTAAACTGGCTTAACAGCGTAATACAAAGTCAAATTCTGTAACATTATGCCTGGCAAGCAGCAGCAGCAAATGCTATAAACCTAAACATGACAAAGCTCAAGCAGAAAAAATAGTACACTAAAGACAACAACACAGATAAGGGAAATGTCTGTTCACATCTTAATATCTATGTCATTAAAGTGGTGCACCACAAAACTAATTCTACAAAAGATATTACCAAGTAGTTGAAAAGAAAATTATGAATGCAGTTCCTGTGAAGGTAAATGTCTTTTTGTGCTCCCTCATTTTTTTGAAAAAAATTATTATTTACTCGATCTGTAGACAGAAAATATTTATATTAATACATCTATAAAATTTTATTGTAACCAATGCTGCAGTGCAGCTAGAAACTAGATATCAAATGAAATAAGCAACTATGTACAAAGTAAAGCATAAGAACATCATTCAGTAGTCATGAAGCATTTCATAAGTTAGTATAAATTCTCTCAATTCTCATAGAAAGACACTTGTCATAATCAGGTGTGCAGATGTACGAATATTTCCTATCAATTCATAAGCATTTCAGTAAGTAGCACAAAGTACGATATGTTTCCAAGTAATGAGCGTGTCGTATTTGTGATGCTTTCTACAAAGGAATGTCAATAGCGAGGTTAATGGTCACTCTTTTTTTTTCTCCACCTGTACCTCTGAAAGGCACACACTAATGGCTTTTTTTTTTTTTGTCAGGCGACTGTCGCCCAGCTGGGTGCCCACGACGCATTATGTGCAGGTGGTCACTTAACTTTCTTACCGAAATATTTATGACACCAGTTTCCGCTACAGTGACAGTCTCATATAAAATATTTCACAGGTCAAGAATTTGCATTACAAATCTGTGGAAACAAAATCCTGTAAATATAACAGAGTCCAAAAAATTTTCAGTGGCATTGTAATACATTCACGCATTTACATACATTTCATAACTCGTAAAGTACGATTCTTGGTTTCCAACAACCTTTTTCACAAACCAGAGTCCCAAACCACTATTCATTATTCCTTACCTTATTATACATATTCGTTGACACTTCTTCAATATTTTGTTATAACAAATACATAGCATAATCAAATTCCTCATATAGCATCAGCTTATTGATCATAAACATACCTCAGCAGCATAATACACATCGTCGTCGTAAAAATAACATCATAACACCTCAGTCAAATCTCAAAATCGTCGTAACTTCCTCCAATAATTTCAAAGCCTAAAAAAAATTCTCTGCTCATGTCAAAGGTGTCATCTGCCTCAAACATACTTTAAAAATCATGATCCCATACCAAATACATCATTCAAAGCTCTCATAGTATCACAATGGTTCCGAAAAAATATGAACAGTTTACAAAGTACAGACAAAATACAATTTCGTAAGTGTGAAGTTACCAAACTGTGTAATTGCGTAAACATATGTCACTGCCATAGTAAAAACGTTTGTCTCTCTCAGTTAAATGATCAGATAGCTGTGTAATTATGTGTTGGAGAAATATGGGACAGATGTGTAAAGTCGTGTAAGCAAATACCATATTAACTAGGGCTCCTTGTGCTTCCCAAACACATGATACACAAAGTAAGCGTGTACCCCCCTGAGGATTAATGTAATTATACCCTCAGGTGTTACAGAGTACAGCAATGGAATGAAATGTATCCCGAAAATCCTTTGTACCATTGTACTTCAAATATCTTTAAAAATGCATGTTTTAAGTGCGAAATTGATCACTCAAATACGTGTCCTGTAGCGCTAAATGTGCGTCTTGCTGTAAGATAATCTCTGTGGAAGTGTCGTAGTTATCGTCCTCCGAAAGCTAAGTTCTGCAGAAGTCAATGTACTTACCTCATGATAAACAAAAGTGAAATGCTTTGCGTATAGATATCTTAGTTATTACGCTTATTGCCATGATGAAGAAAGTACTGTGCTGTAACGTATTGTTGTGCTACAGAAAAGGCTGTCTCATTGTAGCTATACCACAAAAGTTACTACTAAAACATGTTTTACTTTCCAAAAGAATTCAGAAAAACTGTGCCGATATAAAACAGATACACCGCAAAAGCAACAAGGTAAATTGTGTCACACATTAGTAGCGTCATGATATAGTCGTGTAGCTGTCAAATAAACTAACCACTGTGTCATCTGGTATCTCTCAGAAAACACCTTGAATCCATAATGTATTTTCAAGTAAACCAAAATGTTGCATTAAAATCTCATTAGCAGTACTGGTAAATGTTCTAAGTATGTGAGCCTTATAGTCATTACGTAATCGTGCAACTAACAAGCAAGAATGTACAAATATTACACTGTGTCGTCTGTTCACTAAAACAATGCATTCGTAATTTCTGTTTAAAAATGTTCCTTAGGTTCTAGACTGGATATTTAACTTCAAACATTGTTGCATATTAACAGATTCTAAGTCTGACAAGCATACTAGTAATGTAGAGTGAAAAGTTTGTAGCAAAAATTAAGTTAAAAAGCAGATTATCTCTCAATAAGCGGTTTTACATGTGAAATGTGGTGCAATCTTTTACTCTTCATAGTACTCAGAGTTTCAACTTGATCGCAATTATCGTGCGGTATACGTCAGTAAAGAATGCTGGAATTTTTCTCAAGGTTAGCATCTATGTTATTTTTCTCTGAGCCAGCTGGCACACACGGCTACCTGCGGTGCGAGTCATTGTCTGTTCCTTTGTTGGCGCGCATCGTTATTGGGATTTGGAGACCTAACTTCTACAAATTCACCTCCTCGAGAGGGCCCTGCTCTGTTTAAATCCCGCCAGTTCTGATGCAATTCAGGTCTGTCGTTACGATCACATCGTCTGTCGTCATGTCGGTAGTTCCTGTAGTTTCTTTCTTGTCGGTTAAGTGGTGGAGAATTTCTCCCTGAATCGTAACTGTGCGCTGGACCGTTGCATCTAAAGTTATTCTGTCTCCCTTGATAATAATTATTTTGGTTCCCAAATTGTCTGTTTCTCTGATTGTCTCTGTGATAGTCACTACCGCAGAGAGGTGATCTTTCCCTGTAATTATTACTACTCTGCCAACGGTTGTCATACGGGTGGTGTCTGTTTTGGTCACGATATGTGTTGTGAGAATAGCCTTGTCGTGTCCAGTTATTATTTCTTTCATCGCGGAATTGTGACAGATGTGACCTGTAATTGTTGTGCTCCTGTTTCCGCGTTCCGCGATTGTCAGTGTCAATTTCCAGTTCTTGTAAGAGTCCCTGAAAAGCTTCAATGTCGTCTTTGCAACGTCCTGCCAAAATAATATGTCGTAAATGTTCAGGTAATTTGATTAAGCAAATGCGGATGAGTTCTGAGGGGCTGTATGGGTTTGATAGGTACTGATTCTTGTGCAACATGTTTTCAAAATATTTCACAAGACTGGAGAATTCAGATTGTTCGAAATGTTTCGTCATTATGATGCTATGTTTTACTCGGTCTTGTGTAGCTTGAGACCAATACGCTGAGAGGAAGGCATGATAACATTCTCCTTCACTGTGAGAATCGTGAATGACCGATCGCATTCTTACGGCTTGTTCATTCTCTAAGTAGCCACACATAAATTCTAATCTGTGTTCTAACGACCAGTTGGGAGGAAAACAATGAGAGAATTGATGGAGCCATGCTTGTGGATGAATGTCGTTGCCAGAATTCTTAAATGTTTTGAATTTACGAGTAGTAATGAACAGCTTATAGTCAAAATCATCATGTCAGCGAGTCGCATATCGGTCATTGTTAGGTAGTGTCGGCCGTTACATCTCAAAATTCGGTGCACATTGCCAGTTTCTTTCATAACTTCCGAAATGCCCTGTGTTATTATTTTGCGTCTTTTCCGTATTTCTAAGTCCCTCTTCCCGTGTTGGAGCGCGAGTGTCCACTGAAATTTGTAATTTTTGTATTACTTGTGCCAACTGATCTTGTACTTCCCGGATTTCTCTTTTGTACTGTATATTGATTTGATTTTGATTGAATTTCCTAATTTGTTCATACTCTTCTGTGTCAGTGATGGCTACAGGTCTTGTGTCATTCAGATCATCATCTACCTTTACAGATAAGTTAGTGAACTGATCCGAAAGTTAGGCTACTTTCTCCAGTAGTGTACTTATTTCCTCAGTGTGTTTTTCTGAACCACGTTTCAGGGTGTCCATTTGTGTTGAAATCGTATCTACTGTGTCCTTTAAGTTTTCTTGAGTTTTTACAAGTTGCGTAACCGAATCGGTAGATGCAACTGAGTCAATTTTAGCTTGCAAGGTGTCGTGATTTTCATGAACAATAGTATGCAGTTCTTTTGTGGCTGCTTTGTGATTCTGTAATGCATTTTCATGTCTCGAAAAAATAGGTTGAAAATGCTCACAAATTTGAGTTTTTTCGTCATTACAGACTTTTTGACATTTCGATTCAATGTTATGTAACTCAGTAGTTAAATCTTCACGTGTTTGTTCAAGAGTTTGTTCCAATGAGTCTAACTTTTTAAGATTTTGTTCCACTGTGTCTAACTTTTTAAGATTTTGTTCCACTGTGTCTAACTGTTGCTGTGTTACTCTCTGATTTTGTTCCATTGTGTCTAACTTTTGAAGCTTTTGTCCTATTTGTTGCATTAATTGTAATAACAATGCACTGGTGTCTGAAACATGTTCCTCAGTGCTTTTCGGCAGTGAATTTGCACCGGCAACATTCACATTTTGACAAGCGGAAAATGTGTCTTGACTGATTTGAGAAAACGGTGAGGACGCAAAACCTGAATCTACAGTATTTGCAAAATTGTGTCCTGTCATTTCGGATTCCTGAGGCGCGCTGTTGCCGAGCGATCGATCGATAATGCTTCCCTGTTCACTACCTGTTTCACTGTCTACGCCATTGTTTGCAACCCGCTCCATTTCCCTATGCACAGTTACCAAATTACTACTTTGAACGTCTGTTAATTCATTACACAGTGGTGCTGGCAAGCTACGCTCGTCGTCACTATTATTTCTCAGTTTACTTTGGAGCCTAGTGTTACGTTTTTCACACGCCATTATTGTCACAATATTTCACACGATAACACAGAAAAACACAATTTGAAGAGCAAAAATAAGAGAACACATTAACATAGCACTGAAAATAATATCTAGTTAATTGCAAGCGCAGCTGCGAAATACTTGGTGCAAATTAACTTGCATGCCACAACTGTTTTACTGTACAACAATGAAAGGCTGCAACTACAAAGGAGATTCTCTCTACAATTACGCGCTAGCAATAAACAAAATCTACACTAATTACACAAACTACAAGAAAAACTCTGAAGATTCCAGTGAATTATCCTCGGCTAAAGGTCGACATATGAAACGTCCCCTTTTTACAATTATACAGGACTGTCCTTAAACTGACACACAATATTTTTAGCGCAACGCAATCTGACTTTCGAAAATCCCTACAGAAGAATGGCCCTGACTAACATTAAACTATACTTTTCAGAAATCACTTACCTCACAAAAATCTTCAATACTCGAACTACTGCAATACAGCGAACGCCACTACTGCCAGCTAAATAAAAGATTCAAACTACGGAAGGCACTAACTACTGATAGGGATAGTTAGCAAATGAAAGATATTAATAGAGAACAAACAAGTATTTACCTTAATAGTCATAATATATATAGCAGTTCATGACAAATTACAAAACTCCGCCATCTCTCTCCCCACATCCACCACTGCTGGCGGCTCACCTCCAACTGCGCAACGCTACGCGCTGTTCACATCCAGCTGCCGCTGCCCAGCACTACAATGGCAGACAACAATGCAAACTAGCCACAGACTTCACACAGCACAGCCAGTGATTTTTATACAGAGGTGGCATAACCAATAAAAAAAACCTAAACAGCCTACTTACAATGTTTATGTCTGTTATGCTGGTCCCAGGGCGGCGATCGTGTTGCTGATTTTCCACACGTCGTTGTCCTTCCTTGAACTTTTTATGCCAGGCAAACACACGCGCCCTTGATAATGTTTTACCACCGAACTGTGCAGTCAGTCTTTGGCAAATTTCCACCGCTGTAACTCCTTCACCAAAAAGAAATTTGATAATTATGCGTTGCGCAATGGAGGGGTGCACCTGTTGCTCGGACATCGTGAGCGTTACTGACGAAACGGCGGGAAATATCTGACAGCACGCTCTGCTCACTTCTAAAGCTACGTTTTCCTAGCCGCGGGAATTTGTGGCAGCGTGCTGCGAAATACGCTTCCATCTTCCGCTGTGCGATGCGGGTCGCGGGGCGCTGCATGAAACGTTTTGCTAGGCGCGGTGCGGTGCGCGTCAGAACCTAAAAAATGAAAGTTGTTTTTTTTAGAATTTGGCATCTGCACCTGATAGAGTGATACGTGTGCTACCTACTGATACCTTTTTCATAACTCAATGAAACTTTTGTGCTACTGAAATAGATAAATACTTGAGATTTTAAGAAAAGCTCATTTTTCGCTCTACTCGATATTTATCATGCCGTATCTCCTAAACAGAGAGTTGTACAATGACATAACTTAATTGTTGCCTTCAGCAGTATATGTCGATAACGTCTGCAAAAGTTCTGGCCAATAGAATCGCTAATAGTGGACAAATAAAATGTAACGTCTGGCGCGGAACTTTTATCTAACCAACGTACAAAATGCAGTAAGCGATAAACTTTTCCCCATTACATTTTTTGTTGGGGGTGAAAGCGAGAAAAAGTTTCGGAAAGCTTTGAAATAATTTTTACAGTTTGCTGGAAGTTGGTGGGTGCTCTCCTAGACGAGAGCAGTTCCGTGTGGTTCATTGGCGCTATTTCCTGCGCGCAGCGAAGCGCTTTCTGCTAGGCGACAGTTGCAGCGGAGGCAGTGAAGGCCAAATATTGCAGTACATGCTCGTGCTAGAAAACTGTTAATTTTGGCACTCCGAAAGTACGTGGAAGTTAGGGAACAGGAGGGGGACTGTATGCTATTGGAAAGAGTACTCATGAAGCGCAAAGCAGTGAGACGAATGTTCTTGCATCGTGAAGAAATAGGAGCATATAAAATTTTAGTTACAAAACATTTGCTCGACGATGCGGAGAAGTTTATGGCATTTTTCAGATTCACACACGACCAGTTTCATTATCTTCTTTCGTTAATTGAAGACAAACCGAGAAGTAATTCCTGTAACCGAGTCACATTTCTACTTACTTATTTTATTCATTTTTCCTCCTGCTTATACCCAAATTAAGCTCTTTTTCATTAGATTTTTCCAATCGGCGTCGGCCATATTCCACAAATTTTGCTTTTCGGAAACCAGTTCGATAAGTTGCTCATTCTTTGAGCTAGAAAAGCGGTCAGCCGACATTTCTGGAGATTGTTTCTGTGACAACTCTGTCAAAAATTGTCTGCTGTTGCCTGTGCGCGCCTGTGCAGCTGTCGTGTCGCTGTGTGTCCAGTTTGAATACCGCTACTCCTCTGGCCAAGTAAGTCGCTGCGACTTGCGGGACAGACTCCTGAGCGTGACACGCGAGCGTTTCTCGCAGGCGGAGCCCGATGCGGCTCTGCGATGTACGCACACTAGGAAAACGGTCTCGTATGTTGAGTGGGCAGCGGCGTCGCGCACGCGTTTTACGCAACACGCTGCAGGAAATTCCCGCCGCTAGGTAAACGCAGCTTAAGGGTCCCAGAAGCGCGGGGTCGCTCCTACCAACTGTTGATGTTCGGTAACAAAATTTCAGTTAATATTTGATCCCCCCCTCGTATCTATGTGCCAGACAGAAACGTCTAAAATACGACGACGCGGACGCGCGTGCTACGTAGGGAAGTACAACGACTCGATTCAGTTGAGTCGACTGGCGAAAGAAACGAACGAATAGCGTGTGCGGGCGACCCCCGCAAGGGGCGGATATGTATTGGTAAATATTAAGCGCGGTCCCTCCACGCCCACACTTGAATGGTGACCATTCAAAAAGATCTCTCACCTCTTCTTTGGTTAGTATCTAAAAATAATTCTGCCGAAAATGCAGCGATTTATTTTCGCCTGGTTTGGTAACCATTTCTAACTTTCGGAGAAGCTTCACGAGTAAGGAATTTTGAGTTAAAGCTAAACATTTCTCTTGTCGTGTTAAACTTCGCTTCTTGTTGTTGAGGCCTTCAGTCCGAAGACAAGTTTGGTGCAGCTCTCCGTGCAACTCTATCCTGTGCAAGCCTCTTCATCTCCGAGTAACCACTCCAACCTACATCCTCCTGAATCTGCTTACTGCACTCATCTCTTGGTCTCCCTCTACAATTTTTACCCCACACGCTTCCCTCCAGTACTAAACTGGTGATCGCTCGATGTCTCAGAACGTGTCCTACCAACCGATCCCTTCTTTTGGTCACGTTGTACCACCGACATAGATACTCTGAAAATCGAACTATCTTCACAATTTTATATTATTCCAATCTCGTAAAGCGTGCGGAAAGGACGAAAACCTATGTCTTCCCGTGCGAGCTCCGATTTCCCTTATTTTATCGTGGTGACCGTTTCTCCCTATGTAGGTCGGCGTCAACAAAATACACTCCTGGAAATGGAAAAAAGAACACATTGACACCGGTGTGTCAGACCCACCATACTTGCTCCGGACACTGCGAGAGGGCTGTACAAGCAATGATCACACGCACGGCACAGCGGACACACCAGGAACCGCGGTGTTGGCCGTCGAATGGCGCTAGCTGCGCAGCATTTGTGCACCGCCGCCGTCAGTGTCAGCCAGTTTGCCGTGGCATACGGAGCTCCATCGCAGTATTTAACACTGGTAGCATGCCGCGACAGCGTGGACGTGAACCGTATGTGCAGTTGACGGACTTTGAGCGAGGGCGTATCGTGGGCATGCGGGAGGCCGGGAGGACGTACCGCCGAATTGCTCAACACGTGGGGCGTGAGGTCTCCACAGTACATCGATGTTGTCGCCAGTGGTCGGCGGAAGGTGCACGTGCCCGTCGACCTGGGACCGGACCGCAGCGACGCACGGATGCACGCCAAGACCGTAGGATCCTACGCAGTGCCGTAGGGGACCGCACCGCCACTTCCCAGCAAATTAGGGACACTGTTGCTCCTGGGGTATCGGCGAGGACCATTCGCAACCGTCTCCATGAAGCTGGGCTACGGTCCCGCACACCGTTAGGCCGTCTTCCGCTCACGCCCCAACATCGTGCAGCCCGCCTCCAGTGGTGTCGCGACAGGCGTGAATGGAGGGACGAATGGAGACGTGTCGTCTTCAGCGATGAGAGTCGCTTCTGCCTTGGTGCCAATGATGGTCGTATGAGTGTTTGGCGCCGTGCAGGTGAGCGCCACAATCAGGACTGCATACGACCGAGGCACATAGGGCCAACACCCGGCATCATGGTGTGGGGAGCGATCTCCTACACAGGCCGTACACCACTGGTGATCGTCGAGGGGACACTGAATAGTGCACGGTACATCCAAACCGTCATCGAACCCATCGTTCTACCATTCCTAGACCGGCAAGGGAACTTGCTGTACCAACAGGACAATGCACGTCCGCATGTATCCCGTGCCACCCAACGTGCTCTAGAAGGTGTAAGTCAACTACCCTGGCCAGCAAGATCTCCGGATCTGTCCCCCATTGAGCATGTTTGGGACTGGATGGAGCGTCGTCTCACGCGGTCTGCACGTCCAGCACGAACGCTGGTCCAACTGAGGCGCCAGGTGGAAATAGCATGGCAAGCCGTTCCACAGGACTACATCCATCATCTCTACGATCGTCTCCATGGGAGAACAGCAGCCTGCATTGCTGCGAAAGGTGGATATACACTGTACTAGTGCCGACATTGTGCATGCTCTGTTGCCTGCGTCTATGTGCCTGTGGTTCTGTCAGTGTGATCATGTGATGTATCTGACCCCAGGAATGTGTCAATAAAGTTTCCCCTTCCTGGGACAATGAATTCACGGTGTTCTTATTTCAATTTCCAGGAGTGTATTTTCGCATTCGGGGGAGAAAGTTGGTGATTGGAATTTCGTGAGAAGATTCCACCGCAACGAAAAACGCCTTTGTTTTAGTGATGGCCACCCCAAATCCTGTATCTTGTCCTTGATACTCTTTCCTCTCCCCTATTTCGCGATGATACAAAACGTGCTGCCGTTCTTTGAACTTTTTGGATGTACTCCGTCAATCCTATCTGGTAAGTATTCCACAGCAGTATTCTAAAAGAGGGCGGACAAGTGTAGTGTAGGCAGCCTCCCTAGTAGACCTGTTACATTTTCTAAGCGTCCTGCCAATAAAACGCAGACTTTGGTCAGCCTTCCCCACAACATTTGTATGTGTTCCTTCCAATTTAAGTTGTTTGTAATTATAATTCCTAGGTATTTAGTTGAATTTACGGCTTTTAGATATGACTGATTTATCGTGTAACCGAAGTTTAACGGATTCCTTTTAGCACTGATGTGAATGACCTAACTCTTTTCGTTATTTAGAGTCAAATGCAAATTTTCGCACCATGCAGATACCTTTTGTAAATCGTTTTGCAATTTGTTTTGATCTTCTAATGACTTTATTAGCCGATAAACGACGGCATCATTTGCAAACATCCTAAGAGGGCTGCTTAGATTCTCTTCCAAACCGTTTATATAGATAAGGAACAGCAAAGGGCCTATAACACCCTTGCGGAACGCCAGTAATCATTTCTGTTTTCCTCGATGACTTTCCGTCGAGAACTACGAACTGTGACCTCTCTGACAGGAAATCACGAATCCAGTCACATAGCTGAGACGGTATACCATAACCACGGAATTTCATTACAAGCCGCTTTTTTCGTACAGTGTCAGAAGCCTTCCGGAAATCCAAATTACGGAATCAATTTGAAATCGCTTGTCAATGGCCCACAACACTTCGTGCAAGTAAAGAGCTAGTCGTGTTTCACAAGAACGATGTTTTCTAAATCCGTGTTGACTGTGTGTCAATAGACCGTTTTTTTTCGAGGTAATTCATAATGTTCGAACACAATATATGTTCCAAAATCGTGCTGCATCTCGATGTTGATGATACGGAACCTTTCTTGAATACTGGTGTGACCTGTGCAACTTTCCAGTCCTTGGGTGCGGATATTTCGTGAGTGAACGGTTGTACATGACTGTTAAGTATTGAGCTAATGCATCACTCCGAAAGGAACCTAACTGGTATACAGTCTGGACCAGAAGACTTGCTTTTATTAAGTGTTTGAAGTTGCTTCACCACTCCGAGGATATCTACTTCTGCGTTACTCATGTTGGCAGCTGTCCTTGATTTGAATTTTGGAATATTTACTTCGTCTTTTTCGCTGAAGGACATTCCGAAGGCTCTGTTTAGTAACTCTGCTTTCGCAGCAGTGCCTCTTCTCCCCAATTCTATTCAGAACCTCCTCATTAGTTACGGGATCCACCCATCTAATCTTCAGCATTCTTCTGTAGCACCACACTTCAATATTTTGCCAAAACTCAGCGGAGTTTACAAAGTATTACTCCACTAACACGTTGCGCAGACGCAATTGCGTGAGAATTCCGAAACAGTGGTTTATTAAGTGAGGAACTGAGGAAAAGTAAGGTCAGCACCTTATGAAAAAGCACATCCACGGCACAAAGTAAACGCGTAATGACTTCACTTATGTTGTTCCAAAACCCATAGCATTTCTCGCTTCACCAGCTATCGATGCCCCTTAAAAATTACATTCTTTCATCGACAAAGTCTGTAGTTAGTGGTACAGCACGGTAAATAATGAAGTTTTGCTAATAACCAAACGGCGAAATACTCTCCTCTTTGTGTGCTATCATTTGCCAAAATCTCATTTCGATATCTGAGGCAATTTATGAAATTTGAGAAAAATGTTGTGGATGTTTCACTCCGGCTTTACCGCTGGCGCTGTGCGATCGCAAATGAATGCGCTACGTCATGTCATATTTTTCGAGATTGGTGACAGACAGAGAGCTCCAACCAAGTCTAAAGAAAAATTCAATATGTTAGTTAAATTCCGTACGCAACAACATACTACGTAATATGGACCAGACCCAAAATCATAGCGACCCCTATTTTTCATTGCAAACTTTTTCACGCAGTGTCTAACTTCCACGTGAATATCACAATAACTGTGACTATTAACGAAATGATGGGCATAATTAACCTAACATATAAAGCTACAAGTAAAGAAAAATGAAACTTTTTACCCAATAGTTTCTGGAAAATCGTTTGAGAAAGACTGCACGGCGTACGTGTCGATTCTGTCATCGCCGACCGACCGAAAGATGGCAACGGCCTCCCCTCCTGAACAAACGAATGAACCCGCCCAGCGCTTTGGACGACAACTGTTCACTGCGCATCTCCCACCGTATGCAATCACTATTACGGCTACGGCTGCCGTTTGGTCTGGCAGTAAGACTGTCGGTGTTGCCTGTGCGAAACCAGGGCGGGTCGCTAGAATTGTTATAAAATGCGGCTGTGAGCCGCGGGCCGCACCAATACTGACGACCACAGTTCCGATAAGTAACGAAACCTGTAACCGAACTCTGTCCTACTGTGCAGAGCACTCGTTAGTCGATCACAGCGACAGTACGAACACTTTTATATTTGCGTAATTTTAATTTGGGTCAAGAGTAGCTTCAAATCTCTAAAGCCACAAATACATTTCCGCTTCAACGTGATATTTACACTCAATGACTAAAGCAAAACATTATCATATCACCATCATACTGAAATAAAAAATTCGTTGACAGTATTGACTGTTCTGCAGTAATATTCACCTCAGCAAGTCCACACTCGCAGATACGTTCTTTTAAATCCCCTTCGTCACTTACTCTAAAATGAATTCAATAACATTATGAAATGGATAGTTGCTACTCGCCGTATAGAGGGGATGCTGAGTCGCAAATAGGCACAACAAAAGGGCTGTGTGAAAATGTGCTTTCGGCCGATAAGGCCAACACAGACACCCACCCACACACACACACACACACACACACACAAATGCAACTCACACGCACATGACCGCAGGCTCCAGCTGCTGAGGCCACACTAACATGAGTTCGGTACAATTAGCGTTCCCCTCAATATTGGCCAGTTTAACTTAGGTTGCCTTCACAGCGGCACCGAGAATGAACGCCAGATGCCGTCGCCTGAGATCGGCCGATAACATCGGCAGACAGTTCGGTGACGGTGTGTCCCATCTCCTCCGCCAGTTTTCGGCGGGATAGACGAGGTTATACATTCATAGGTTAGGTTTGTTCTGTGAAGGCGGTTAGAATATACAGTATTTTAGCTTCCGAGAGCGAGACCGATGTCACGATGCGTGTGTGCTCGGAGGCGAGACTGCGTTGCGCGGCTTTTGCCACTAAAGACGCCGGACGCATGTGCACGAGCTGTACCCGCCTGGAAAGCAAAGTGCCGAGTACAGTACACTCTGCCCTCGGCAGTCTGATATCCACGCAAGTTTTATGGACATGTGAGACGAAGGGATAAACGGTCTGTTGCATTCTCGGGATGACACATGCTGAGCTTGAAAAGCAAAATGACGACACTCTGTTTGTGTATTTGATGAGCAGCTACGTCAATTAACGTTCAATGACTGTCATTTCGCATGCGTGTGAGACATACATAAACTTTACAATAACTTACTCCGTGCACATAAAGCACTGAAAAGTGGAAACACGTGCACCACACATGCAAATCACTTCGCATAACAAAATCACTAACCTACTGAAACAAACACGCTAGTAAGCAGAACAACAATTTGTAGACATCTACTACAACCCAAAAAAGATCCAGTACAATAACTATACGAAAAAGATACGCCGACCTTACTCCGACAAATTATTTTTTGAGATTATAATTTACGCCTGAAATTTCCGATGAAGATTCTGCCTACTAGTTAGTTTCAATACACCTTCGGATCGTCCGTTACCGGCGCCACTGTGACCACAGTCTTAGCCTTGACCAGTGGTTCCCGTCCTTTCCGTGAGCGTTACCCCGGAGTGTAACGAGGTATTAGCTAGTAGCCCCCACTGCTTACACCAAAAACTACAGTTTTTTCACATTATAACTGCTACTAAAATCGTCGGAGGAAGTGGCAGCAAAACGGCTATTGACGTTGGTGTGTAAAATGTATGAGTCTGCCGACATACCATCTGCCTTTCAGAAAAACATCATCCACACAATTCCGAAGACGGCAAGACCTGACAAGTGCGAGAATTATCGCACAATCAATTTAGTAGCGCATGCATCCAAGAAGCTGACAAGAATAATATACAGAAGAGTGGAAAAGAAAATTGAGGATGCGCTAGATGACGATCAGTTTGGCTTTAGGAAAGGTAAAGGCACGAGGGAGGCACTTCTGACGTTGTGGTTAATAATGGAAGCAAGGCTAAAGAAAAATCAAGACATGTTCACAGGACTTGTCGACCTGGAAAAAGCGTTCGACAATGTAAAATGGTGCCGGATGTTCGAAATTCTGAGAAAAATAGAGGTAAGCTATAGGGACAGACGGGTCATATACAATATGTACCAACAGCCAAGAGGGAATAATAAGAGTGAACGACCAAGACCGAAGTGCTCGTATTAAAAAAGGTGTAAGGCAAGGTGAAACTTCCCCTTAGAAGAATTTATACACGACTGTGCTTAAACTGACACACAATATTTTGTTAGCGCAACGCAATCTGACTTTCAAAATTCCCTACAAAAGAATGGCCCTGACTAACATTAAACTATACCTTTCACAAATCACTTACCTCACAAAAATCTTCGCTGCTCAAGCTACTGCAATACAGCAAGCGCCACTACTGCCAGCTAAATAAAAGATTCAAACTATGGAAGGCACTAACTACTGATAGGGATAGTTAGCAAATGAAAGATATTAATAGAGAACAAACAATGTATTTACCTTAATATCATCACAAGTCATAATATATATATCAGTTCATGACAAATTACAAAACTCCGCCATCTCTCTCCCCACATCCACCACTGCTGGCGGCTCACCTCCAACTGCGCAACGCTACGCGCTGTTCACATCCAGCTGCTGCTGCCCAACACTACAATGGCAGACAACAATGCAAACTAGCCACAGACTGCACACAGCACAGCCAGTGATTTTCATATTGAGCGCTACGTAACGTTGCCAATAAGAAAACATAAACAGCCTACTTACATAGAGAAAACATAAACAGCCTACTTACATAGCCCCCATGCTCCCCACAAAAATTTTACAAATTTTTTTTTGGGCAGTGGCCAATAATGATTTGATAAAATTTTTCATAATTACAATAACAAAGAAATCAAATGCACACACTTATTGATACAATGTTGGTCAAAAGCTAAAATTTTCTCACAGTCCATAAAGACAGTCCTCATCATTCATTACGGTAAAATATAGTGTTTTTCTCAAAGTCTGAGCAGTAGAAGAAAATGCACACGGAAGTAGTGGATTTCCATGCAGTCTTGAAGAAGGAGTGTTGTCCTTCCAACGGAAAGACAGTGCTGACTCGACATGCAGACAGGTAATGGGCCACAATAGAGTAAACCCACAGCAGAGTCAGTCGACGTTTTGAAGAATATTGGTAGGTAGGTCATCACAGAGCAGACCCACTGGAGTCCTGGTAGAGATTGTGGTATTGGTGGGCCACCAGAGGTGCAGACCCACTGTAGTCCTTGTAGAGATAATGGTATTGGTGGGTCATCATAGATGCAGACCCACTGTAGTCCTTGTAGAGATAATGGTATTGGTGGGTCATCATAGATGCAGACCCACTGTAGTCCTTGTAGAGATAGCCAGCAGCCATCTGTTGTGACTGTGCAGGTGCACAATCACCATTGAAGAGTCTTGCAGATAATATAGCAAGTCCATAAACCACCACTTGTGCACTCACAAAGTTTTTGGAATTGTCCTTAGAATCAGCAATGCTGTTATCCAGTCCCTTGCTGAATTATTAACACACGTGCAAACACTAACAGTCCCAACTTCTCACATATTATCCATATACTATGACCAACAGAAACGTGTGCAGTGAAATGTAACTTACAAGTTAATAATAAGATGATCTGGTGTCAATTACAATTTTATAAATTTACAACATGAAAATACTATTACAAAGGTACAAAATACATCATTAAAGAACATAATAATACAGATAACATTTGTAGTACAGGCTTTACAAAAGAATAGAAATAGACATATACGTCAGTGTTACAGGAACTATGACATGAGTACATACATAGAAGATCAGAATAACTTGCGAAACATCAACTTCACACATGAGCATTTAAACAGAATGAATAATGTCTAACATCTTTACAAAGTAAATAACATATTATTAATGCCAATTATATTTGAGGATAACAGTATTCCTCATCATAGTGAATGTAGCTTAATATTAAAAGAGGAAAAAATTCTATGAAACTACACAGAGACAGGAAGAAAACAAATACACAAGGGTACACAAACACATAGTGGGATAACACCAATAGGAAAGGGCAGGGTTCGTTTTCAGTGTAACTTTTGGTACTGCAGTCCAAACCAAAACTTCATATATCTTTCCTCTTATTTCATCCTTTGTTTCCACCAAAAAAATCTTATCCAAGCATGCTTTCTGTATTCTGTTCATATTTCTTTCAAAATAATTATTTCTGATTGTACAATATTCATTTGGGCCCAAATCCTTTTTATATAACTTCGCAATGCATTCTTTACCTATTCTCCATAGTCAGTTTCTCATATAGTCTACCCCCTCTTAAGCTAACTTAAATCTACTGAGCTCAGATGCTAAACTAAGGGACGAGGTAATGCAGCAGCACGTAAAACAATTATTATAAACAGCAATGAAAAAAAATGGAAAATTGCAAAGCAAGCTACAGTATAAATTAGCAAAAGTCAAATTCAATAACACTATGCCTGGCAAACAGCAGCAACTTATACCTAAACATGACATAGCGCAAGCAGAAAAAATATTACACTAAAATGGCCATGTCTAATACCTATGTCACATCTTAACATTAGAGTGATGCATCACAATTTATTCTACAAAAGAAATTACCAAGTACTTGAAAAGAAAATTATGTGTTACTGTTATTAGTTCCTTCTTATTGTTCTTTCCTTTCCAAGTGCTCCTTTTTTTAAAGAATGTGGATCATAAAATAATTATTTAATAGATCTGTTGACAGAAAGTGTTCACATTAGCAAATGCATTTTATTTTATAAAAGCAATGCTGCAACACAGCTGAAACCAGATATCAAGTGAAATAAGCAACTACGAAAAGCAAAGTATAAAAATATCATTCAGTAGTCATGTGACATTTCATAAGTTAGTAGAAATTCTCTCAACTCTCGTAGAAAGACGCTTGTCGTAATCAGGTGTGCAGATGTAAAAATATTTCCGAGGATAATGGCCTCCCCTTTTTTTTTTGTTCTACCTGTGCCGCTGAAAAGGGCTCGCAATAATGGCTTTTTCTCCAGGCGTCTGACACAGCTGGGTGCCCGCGACGCATTACGTGCAGGTGGTCACTTAACTTTCTTACGGAAATATTTACGACAGCAGTTTCCGCTACCGTGGCAGTCATATAAAAATATTTCACAGGTCAAGAATTAGCGTTGCAAACCTGTAGAAACAAAATGCTATTGATATAACAGTGTCCAAAAAATTTTCGTCTGCATTGTAATACATTCATGCATATACACACACATTTCATAACTATTAAAGTACGATTCTTGGTTTCCAACAACCTTTTCATAAATCAGAGTCCCTAACCCCTACTCCTTATTCCTTACCATATTACACATATACATATTCATATTCATCAACACGTCTTCAATATTTCATCATAATAGCTACATAGCATAATCAGATTCCTCATATAGCATCAGCTTATTTATCATAAACATACCTCAACAGCATAGTACACATCGTCGTCGTAATAATAACATCATAACACTTCAGTCAAATCTCAAAATCGTCGTAACTTCCTCCAATAATTTCTAAGCCTAAAAAAATTCTCTGCTCATGGTAAAAGTGTCAGCGGCCTCAAACGTACTTTAAAAATCATGAATCCATTACCAAATATATCATTCAAAGCTCTCATAGTATCACAATGATTCCGAAAAATATGAGCGTTTCTCAAAGTGCAGACAAAATACAGTTTCATAAGTGTGAAGTTACCCAACTGTGTATTGCGTAAACATGTGTCACTGATGTAGAAAAAAAATGTTTATCTCTCAGTTAAATGATCAGATAGCTGTGTAATTTGTGTGTTAGAGAAATATGGTACCGATGTGTAAAGTTGTATAAGCAAATACCATATTAGCTAGGGCTCCTTGTGCTTGCCAAACACATGGTACACAAAGTAAGCGTGTACCCCCCTGAGGATTAATGTAATTATACCCTCAGGTGTTACAGATTACACCAATGGAATGAAATATATCACGGAAAACTTTCTTTGTAATTCAAAAATCTTTAAAAATAAATGTTTTAAGTATAAAATTGATCACTGAAATGCGTGTCCTGTAGCGCTAAATGTGCATCTTGTTGTAAGATAATCTCTGTGGAAGTGTCGTAGTTATTTTCCTCCAAAAGCTAAGTTCTGCAGAAGCCAATGTACTTACCTCATGATAAACAAAAGTGAAATGCTTTGCGTATAGATATCGTAGTTATTATGCTTATTGGCGTGATGAAGAAAGTACTGTACAGTAACGTAATGTTGTGCCACGAAAAAGGGTGTCTCATTGTTGCTATACCACAAAAGTTACTACTAAAACATGTTTTTCTTTCCAGAAGAATTCAGAAAACTGTGCAGATATAAAACAGATACACCGCAAAAGCAACATTGTAAATTGTCACTCATTAGTAGCGTCGTGATAAAAATCGTGTAGCTGTCACATAAACTAACCTCTGTGTCATCTGGTATCTCTCAGAAAGCACTTTAAATTCAGAATGTATTTTCAAATAAACCAAAATGTTGCATTAAAATCTCATTAGCAGTACTGGTAAATGTTCTAAGTATGTGAGCCTTATAGTCGTTACGTAATCGTGCAACAAACAAGCAAGAATGTACACACACAATAACACTGTGACGTCTGTTTACTATAACAATGCATTCGTCATTTCTGTTTAAATAAGTTCTCTTGGTTCTTGATTGGATATTTAACTTCAAACATTGTTGCATGGTAACAGTTTCTAAAGCATACTAGTAACGTGAAGTGAAACGTTTTATGGCAAAGACAAAGTTAAAAGGCAGATTATCTGTCAATAAATGGTTTTACATGAGAAATGTGGTGTAAACCTTTACTCTTCCTAGTACGCAGAGTTTCAACTTCAACGCAATTATCATGTGGTATACGTCGGATTCTGTAAGGTCCATTGTAAACTAGAAAGAATTTGTGACTCAAGTGTTTCTTCTTATGTGACAATGAATGAGCTTTAATGAGAACTTTCTGACCAATATACAATTTCTTTGTATTTGCTTTACCGTGTAGTTTTCTCCTTTTGTCTGCTGCAGATTTTATATTTTTAAGAGCCAAATCAATTATGTCTTTGTGTCGAAGTTTACGTGTATTTGGGAAAGGTACAAGCTCTCTGATTCTGTTCGGTGGTTCTTCATTCTTTAGTACAAGAGTAGGTGGTAAAGCAGTGGAATCATGAGGCATTTCATTCAGCACATTTTGAAATAAGTGTAAATATCTGTCCCAATGCTGATGCTTTCTGTGACAATAAAGTCTGCAAAGCTTATTGATTTCTTTCATAATCCGTTCAGACGGGTTACAATGTGGTGAGTACAATGAAATAAAAACAGGTTTGATTTTATGATTCCGAAGCGTCCGTGACCAAACTGCAGATCTAAATTGCGGTCCGTTATCTGAAATGACTTTACTAACGTGTCCAACTTCACGTAAGAAATTTTTAACAAAGGCGTTGGATAGAGACCGTCCAGTGGCTTTACGTAACGGAGTGAAAGAAACAAATTTTGAAGTAAGTTCAACAGCGACTAGAACGTAAGAAAATCCATTGGATGTTCTGACAAGCGGTCCCAAGAGATCAACAGCAGCAAATTCTTTTAATTTAGCAGGAATAATAGGAAACAACGGAGCACGATGTGAGACAGTAGATGGTTTCGCCTTTTGACAAAGTTTACAAATAGACAAGACTCTTCGAATTCGCTTTTCCATATTTTTAAAATAACAAGTCGTTCGAAGAATATGATAACATTTTCGTGGGCCAAAATGTGCGTAGCTGAAATGAATGTACCAAATGAGCTTATTAACAAAATCGTCTGGAATGCAAAGTACCCATAGCTTGTCATCAACAGTGCAGCGTTTGAAGAGTATGTTGTTTCTAACCAGGTAATAATGCCGAATCTGTGTGTGTGTCTTTTCATGCCATTTGCTCTTGATGTCTTTCCAAATCGGATCTTTATCTTGTTCATGAGCAATGTCCTTTAAAGATGTGGTGATGAAGTTTTCAAAGGCGACTTTCTGAATGTAAAGAATACTGAAATTTTTCTCGAGGTTGCCTTCTGTGGTACTTTTCTCAAGCCCAGCCGGTGCGCGTGACAGTGCGTCCGCAACAATGTTCTCCTTGCCGGGAATGTAGACTATTGTGAAGCGGAATTCTTGCAGAAACAATGCCCAACGTTTTAACCTGTCATGATTTAATTTTGAAGACATAAGAAATTGTAATGCACGATGATCACTGTATACTTTTACGTGCTTACCAGAAAGAAAGAAACGGAATTTGTTAAATGCCCAAACGATAGCTAAAGCTTCTAATTCAGTAACGGAATAATTTTTTTCAGATTTTGTTAGCACTCGGCTAGCAAAAGCAATGGTTTTCTGAACGGTAGTGTCATTTTCTATGGCTTCTTGAAATAAATGGGCACCAAGACCGACTTTAGAAGAATCCGTGCTAAGGCAGAAATCTTGTGACAGATCTGGATGAGCTAAGATTGGCGCGTGAAGTAACGCTTCTTTCAAAGAATTGAATTCCAACTGTGCTTGTTCGTCCCAGTTCCAAATAGTATTTTTTCCAGTGAGAGAACAAAGTTTTGGTGTAACAAGAATTTGCATATTCAGAAAACGACGGTAAAAATTTACGAGACCTAGAAAACTGCGGACTTGTCTTTTTGTAGATGGAACTGGAATGGCTCTGATTGCTTCTAACTTTTCAGGATCCGGCTGAATGCCTTCAGAAGAAATAATATGTCCCAAAAACTTCACCTTTGTCCTACCGAATTCAGACTTTTCCAAGTTAACTGTAATTCCAGATTCTGCAAAATTACGTAACAAACTGTTGAGGATGCAATTATGTTGTTCCCATGAAGCTTCTGCTATCAGAATATCGTCTACATATAAGGTGATGTGACGTTTTAAGAATTCAGGTAATATGGAATTTAGCCCGCGAATGAATGCTGCTGAAGAAATGTTCAAACCAAAAGGAAGTTTCCGAAACTGATAACAAACGCCGAAACAAAGGAAAGCTGTATATTTTCTACATTCTGGATGAAGTTCGATCTGATAAAAGCTGGATCTGAGATCAATGGAAGACAACACTTTTACACCATTAAAATTTTGAAGAAGTTCTTCCATCGTCTGCGGCCTGTCTGTTTCAGGAATAATGATAGTATTGATTTGTCTCGAATCTAAGACAAGTCTGATCGATCCATTTTTCTTTTCAACAACATGTAATGGATTGTTGTATGAGCTTACTGCAGGCTCAATAATGCCCTCGTCAAGCATAGATTGTATTTCTGTTCTAACACGGTCCCTATAATGTGCTGGAATTACATATGGTCTAACACAAAATTTAGTATGCTCACGAACACGAAATTGGTATTGAAATCCCTTGATTGTTCCTGTTTTATGAGTAAAAACTGTGGAATGTGCTTGTAAAATCTCAAAAAGGTCCTGCCTATCAGTGTCATTACAATTCTCAATTGTTTGAATTTTATTCTGAATTAACTTATTAATGTCAAATGCGCCGTCGATATCATCCTTGTCAGTACTTGCAGAGTGATTGTTAGTGTCTAGTTCCGTAGAAAAGTCCGAACTGTTGTCTAACAGAAGGTAAAGCCGATTAATTTCCTCGACATGGTTTGAGAACCAGTCTTCAAATTTCAAAGCTATTGACTTACCTTCTTTCTCTAAACTTATTTCAGCATCGTGAAAGCTTAAGATTGCTTTGTATTCATTCAAAAAGTCTACTCCCAGTATAATTTCCGTCGACAATAATGGAACAATAAGGAAGTTAGTAGAGAAGCTGTGGCTTTGACAAAAGAATTCTAGGTTGGTTTGTTGGCGTACATCTACACTTTTTCCAAAGATTGCACCTTGTAATTTAATCTTACGTAACGGAAGTGTAGGGCAATCGTTCGATTTGTTGCATTTGCTAAAGGCTGTTTCACTGATTACTGAAATGGGACTGCCAGAGTCAAGTACTGCCGTAAATTTTACGTCATTTACTGTAATGCAAATCACAGGATATGCAACGTTGTTATGTTTTACGTCGTGTTCTTGGAGTAAGATGTCCCTAATATCTTCCATTTTTACGTAATTACTAGCTACGGCAGCTGCGTCGTTAGTGTCATAAGAACGTTTTGTGGCTGCCAGCGGTGTGAGTCATTGCCTATTGTCTCTTTGTTGGCGCGCGTCGTTATTGGGATTTGGAGACCTAACTTCTACAAATTCACCGTGACGAGAGGGCCCTGCTCTGTTTGAATCCCGCCAGTTCTGATGCAATTCAGGTCTGTCGTTACGATCATATCGTCTGTCGTCATGTCGGTAGATTCCATAGTTTCTTTCTTGTCGGTCACATGGTGGAGAATTTCTCCCTGAATCGTAACTGCGCGCTGGTCCATTGCGTCTAAAGTTATTCTGTCTCCCGTAATAATAATTATTTTGGTTCCCATATTGTCTGTTTCTCTGATTGTCTCTGTAATAGTCATTACCGCGGAGAGGTGATCTTTCCCTGTAATTATTACTACTCTGCCAACGGTTGTAATACGGGTGGTGCCTGTTTCGGTCACGATTTGTGTTGTGAGAATAGCCTTGTCGCGTCCAGTTATCGTTTCTGTCGTCACGGAATTGTGACAGATGTGACCTGTAATTGTTGTGTTCCTGTTTTCGCGTTCCGCGATTGTCAGTGTCAATTTCCAGTTCTTGTAACAGTCCCTGAAAGGCTTCAATGTCGTCTTTGCAACGTCCTGCTAAAATAATATGCCGTAAATGTTCAGGCAATTTGAGTAAGCAAATGCGGATGAGTTCTGAGGGGCTGTATGGGTTTGACAGGTACTGATTCTTGTGCAACATGTCTTCAAAATATTTCACAAGACTGGAGAATTCAGATTGTTCGAAATGTTTCATCATTATGATGCCATGTTTTACACGGTCTTGTGTAGCTTGAGACCAATATGCTGAGAGGAAGGCATGGTAAAATTCTCCTTCACTGTGACAATCGTGAATGACCGATCGCATTCTTACAGCTGGTTCATTCTCCAAGTAGCCACACATAAATTGTAACCTGTGCTCCAATGACCAGTTGGGAGGAAAACAATGAGAGAATTGATGGAGCCACGCTTGTGGATGAATGTCGTTGGCAGAATTCTTAAATGTTTTGAATTTACGTGTAGTAATGAACAGCTTATAGTCAAAATCATCATGTCGGCAAGTCGCATGTCGGTCATTGTTACGTCGTTTCGGCGGTTCCATCTCAAAATTCGGCGTACCTTGCCAACTTCTTTCACAATTTCCGAAGTGCCCTGTGTTGTTATTTTGTGTCTGTTCCGTATTTGTATGTCCCTCTTCCCGTATTGGGGCGCGAGTGTCCTCTGAAATACGTAATTCTTGTACTACTTGTGCCAACTGATCTTGCACTTCCCGGATTTCTCTTTTGTACTGTGTATTGATTTGATTTTGATTTTGTTTGAATTTTCTAATTTGTTCATACTCTTCAGTGTCAGTGAAGGCTACAGGTGTTGTGTTATTCAGATCATCATCTACCTTTGTAGATAAGTTAGTGAACTGATCTGAAAGTTCGGCTACTTTATCTGATAGTGAAATTATTTCCTCTGTATGTTTTTCTGAACCAAGTTTCAGAGTGTCCATTTGTGTTGAAATCGTGTCTACTGTGACCTTTAAGTTTTCCTGAGTTTTTGCAAGTTGCATAACCGTATCGGTAGATGCAACTGAGTCAAATTTTGCTTGTAAGGTCTCATGATTTTCATGAACAATAGTTTGCAGTTCTTTTATGGCTGCTTCGTGATTCTGTAGTGCATTTTCATGACGCGAAAAAATAGGTTGGAAATGCTCACAAATTTGTGTTTTTACGTCATTACAGACTTTTTGACATTTCGATTCAATGTGATGTAACTCAGCAGTTAAATCCTCACGTGTTCGTTCAAGAGTTTGCTCCAATGAGTCTAACTTTTTAAGATTTTGTTCCATTGTGTCTAACTTTTGAAGCTTTTGCTGTGTTTGTCTCTGATTTTGTTCCATTGTGTCTAACTTTTGAAGCTTTTGCTGTGTTTGTCCCATTTGTTGTATTAATTGTAATAACAATGCATTGGTGTCTGAAACATGTTCCTCAGTGCTTTTCGGCAGTGAATTTGCACCGGAAACATTCACATTTTGACAAGCAGAAAATGTGTCTTGACTTATTTGAGAAAACGGTGAGGATCCAAAACCTGAATCTACAGTATTTGCGAGATCGTGTCGTGTCATTTCGGCTTCCTGAGGCGAGCTATTGCCGACCGATCGATCGATAATGCTTCCCTCTTCACTAATTGTTTCACTGTCCACGCCATTGTTTGCCGCCTGCTCCATTTCCCTATGAACAGTTACCAAATTACTACTTTGAATGTCTGTTAATTCATTACTCTGCGGCGCTATCACACTGCTTTCGTCTTCACTGTCATTTCTCAGTTTACTTTGGAGCCTAGTATTACGTTTTTCACACGCCATTATCGTCACAACATTTCACACGACAACACAGAAAAGCACAATTTGAAGAGCAAAAATAAGAGAACACATTAACATAGCACTGAAAATAATATCTAGTTAATTCAAGCGCAGCTGCGAAATACTTGGTGCAAATCTACATGCATGCCACAACTGTTTTACTGTACAACAATGAAAGACTGCAACTACAAAGGAGATTTTCTCTACAATTACGCGCTAGCAATAAACAAAATCTACACTAATTACACAAACTACAACAAAAAATCAGAAGATTCCAGTGAGGTATCCTAGGCTAAGGGTCGACATATGAAACTTCCCCTTAGAAGAATTTATACACGACTGTGCTTAAACTGACACACAATACTTTGTTAGCGCAACGCAATCTGACTTTCAAAATTCCCTACAAAAGAATGGCCCTGACTAACATTAAACTATACCTTTCACAAATCACTTACCTCACAAAAATCTTCGCTGCTCAAGCTACTGCAATACAGCGAGCGCCACTACTGCCAGCTAAATAAAAGATTCAAACTATGGAAGGCACTTACTACTGATAGGGATAGTTAGCAAATGAAAGATATTAATAGAGAACAAACAATGTATTTACCTTAATATCATCACAAGTCATAATATATATATCAGTTCATGACAAATTACAAAACTCCGCTATCTCTCTCCCCACATCCACCACTGCTGGCGGCTCACCTCCAACTGCGCAACGCTACGCGCTGTTCACATCCAGCTGCTGCTGCCCAACACTACAATGGCAGACAACAATGCAAACTAGCCACAGACTGCACACAGCACAGCCAGTGATTTTCATATTGAGCGCTACGTAACGTTGCCAATAAGAAAACATAAACAGCCTACTTACATAGAGAAAACATAAACAGTCTACTTACAAAGGATGTAGTCTTTCTCCCCTACTGTTCACTCTGTACATCGAGGAAGCAATGATTGAAATAAAAGAAAGATTTAGGAGTGGAATCAAAATTCGAGGTGAAAGGGTATCAATGGTACGATTCGATGATGACATTGCTATCCTGAGTGAAAGTGAAGAAGAATTACATCCTGAATGGAAAGAACAGTCTAATGAGAAGAGAGTATGGACTGAGAGTGAATTGAAGAACGACTAATGTAACGAGAAGTAGTAGAAATGAGAACAGCGAGAAACTTAATATCTGGATCGATGGTCACGATGTAGATGAAGTTAAGGAATTCTGCTCCCTAGGCAGTAAATTAACCAATGACGAACGGAGCAAGGAGGACATCAAAAGCAGACTAGAAATGGCAAAAAGGGCTTTCCTGGCCAAGAGAAGTCTACTAATATCAAACACCGGCTGTAATTTGAGGACGAAATTTCTGAGAATGTACATCTGGAGTACAGCATTGTATGGTAGTGAAACATGGACTGTGCGAAAACCGGAACAGAAGAGAATCGACGCATTTGAGATGTGGTGCTACAGACGAAAGTTCAAACTTAGGTGGACTGATAAGGTAAGGAATGACGAGGTTCTGTGCAGAATAGGAGAGGAGATGTGAAGGGACAGGATGATAGAACAACTGTTAAGACATGAGGGAATGAGTTCCATGGTACTAGAGGGAGCTGTAGAAGGCAAAAACTGTAGAGGAAGACAGAGATTGGAATACATCCAGTAAATAATTGAGGATGTAGGTTGCAAGTGCTACTCTGAGATGAAGAGGTTAGCACAGGAGAAGAATTCGTTGGGGGCCGCATCAAACCAGTCAGAAGACTGATGACCGAAAATAAAAAATAAAACAACTACTGCTTTTGTATTTAAAGCTCGTATTTGCTACCGCAGTTGAAAGCCGTCCTCATACTGGTTGCCTTCGACTTTACATTTGAGACGGAAGAGCTGTGTCCACATATCAGGACGGATTTAGTAAGCATCGCTCGTGCGGAACTCAGCTCTTATGAAATCCTGCGAACCGTGGATGAAGAGCAACGTGCGGACGCCACGTTCCTAGGTTTCCGGTGAGCGCCTGACACGGTGGCCCGCTGCAGACTGTTACCGAGCACACGGGGTGGGTTCCCAGACGGAGACTTGTTAACACACTGACTGGCGGCCTGCCCACTGGCGCCCACTACGAGTTCCCGTCTAAACTCAGACTTTCGTTGCAAATACGTGCTATTTATAGGTTTCGAGCGTCAGGGATAAGCACGGTGGAACAGAATTTTTATTTCCAGAAATGTACATACGGAAGTTCGTACAAACATTTTAGTTTTAGAAGTAAAATGTATCCTTCGTGTCGCTGATGGAAATAAAAATAAAGTTTTTTTATTGATGAGATGTCTCGAACCATCCTTCCACGCAAAGATCGGGCGGTTCTTCACAAACGGGACAAAAGTACCGCGATTCACGGCGTTTGTTTTGTTGCGGGCACACCCGCACTTTGTTCTCGGTGGCGGGCATTGCCTCTAAATACTGAAAGCTGCCGCCTGCCGCGATTTCCATATGAGTGTCTGGCATCTCACTCCCTGTCAATGCCCGGGTAAATTTTTCTCTAAACCGTCTAATAGTTTTCGCAAGGCTGAACGATACGACAGCGCTTGATCTGACTGATCGACACCTGCCGCGCCACTGCCGTAGTTACTGGCTTTGTTCGGTTTCGAGGCAACTTTCCCGTTTCGAATTTCCACCATTTTGGAACGTTGCATATTAGAAATGATCGGGAATTCTCTTTCGTCCTTCGATTTGCAAACAACGACATTGTCATTTCTTTTCCCCGCCACCTCACCTTTCTTCAGTTTCATACTAACCAACGACTTTGAGATTTCCTTTCTGTCGCTATATAATGTTCCACACACATAGGGTTTGCAAGTCGACAACAGTTTCGTAAGTGATACAGACTCATAAAAAGTGTCCAGATGAAGCACGAATCCTTTGTACAAGAAGGTTTCCCTCAGGTGTAAAACAACTTTAGATGGACGACCCATGCCGCAAGAGATTTTTATTATCAGAATCACACCATTAGATTCACAGAGTTCATAAGTTTTTTACACCAGACTTGGCTTTATAGTTCTTTATATATTGGCTGAAAAACATACGGCCGTGCCACAAACTATTGATTTGTCAGTGTAGAGACTCTGGAACGTAATTACTGCTCGTGATGCAATTGAAATGGTCTAGTACTTGTCTAATTTTCTAGAGTCGATCAGTGAATTGCAATGAGTTGTCTAAGGAGTGTAGATATCTAAGTAACAGCTGAAATCTGTCTCTACTCGTAATAGATCTCCCGAACGTGACATTGTAAAAAGGAGTTGCACTCCAGCGATGTTCTGTCGGTGGAAAACAACAAGGTCCCATCTGTGGGCCACCCACCATCTCCAGAGCCTGGCTGATCTTCTCCTCCTACGTTTTTCTTCTTCCTAGCTCGCATTTGTTTGTTCACATAATGACGTTACGATCTCTTCGGGAAAAAAATCACCAAGTCCATTGATGTCAAAATTTTTATGTCTAATTCAATCCGACAGCGTCGTTGAACAAAAATAGTGGTGGATCTTGAGTAATGTCACTCCAGTCGTAATTGTTATTCGTAATATACTGGACCAACCTGCTCGCCTTCAATATTGCAGTTATTATAGTCGGCACCTGAATCCTGACTCGAATGGTCACGTGAAGATGGATCGCAGAGGCTTCTGCCATCCTCGAATTCGTCCATAAACTCGTCCCATTCCGATTCTTTCGTGTTAGCTAGATGTTCAAGTCCTGCATCACTAAGTTTCCTTCTACTGCCAGCCATTTTAAGAGGAAAATAGAAGACAGTTGACAATAAACGTCACTGAAGCATCTGTGACGAAGACTGAACAATTAATGACTCAGTTACAACAAAGACACGGATCCTGTTGGCGAACATGTTTCGAAATCCGCAAGTTGGTGACTGATTGTTGAGAACGTCTTATCTCTAGCTGGCGTCTGAACTGAACTTTCTACTCTGTACGCCAAGTACGAGATAATTTGTGGGTCCATTCCCCCCCCCCCTCCCCCCCCCCCCCCCACCAAGATTTTTATTAGTTTCGGTGATACAGATGGACTACAATGAGATGACGAGTCAAACTGTGTGAAGCGCTTAACACGGCTTCTGGGAGTAGTTTCGCCATTTTGGCCGTAGCGGTCAACGTTTTAAGTAACAGAACACGGTATGTTGTCCTCGATGGCTACTGTTCAGCGGACAAGAGGGTATCTTCAGGAGTGTCGCAGGGAAGTGTGACAGGAGCACTGTTATTCTACTTATACTTAAATGATCCGACGGGCAGTGTGAGCAGCAATTGGCGGCTGTTGGCTGATGACGCTGTGGTATACGTTAGGTGTCGTCGCTGAGCAACTGTGGAGAAGGATACGAGATGACCTGGACAGAATTTTTGTTCGGTGTGATGATGGCAGCTTGCTCTAAATGTAGGAAAACGTATGTTAATGCAGATTAGCAGAAAAAACTATTCCGCAATGTTCGAATACAGCACTGGTAGCCTGCTGCTTGACACTGTTATGACGATTAAATATCTGGGCGTAACGTTCGAAACTGGTATGGAATGGAACGGGCACAACCTACTGGTAGCAAACCTAGCAGCACACCATTGAGCTGCTTCGATGTTTTCCTTTAATCCGACCTGGTAGGGACCCACACAAGCGAACAGTACTCAAGAATGGGTCGCACTACTGTTCTATACGCTGTCTCTCTTATTTATCAGCTAAACTTTTCAATAAAAGGGACAGCGTATAGAGCGGTAGTGCGACCCATTCTCGAGTACTGTTCGCTTGCGTGGGTCCCTACCAGGCCGGATTAAAGGAAGACATCGAAGCAGCTCACTGGCGTGCTGCTAGGTTTGCTACCAGTACGTTGTGGGTGGAGCAGTAAGGAAATGGCTAGTAGTGGTACAAGGTACCCTCCGCCTTGCACAGTACAGCGGCTTGCGGTCTGTGTACGTAGGTGTGTCTTGTTGGAATCGTGCCTCGATCGCTGCTTCAACGCCGTCTTTACATTTCCTGCAGCTCTTTTTGAAACGAATTTAGTGTTTTGCTGAGTACTACGTATTTCAGTTTTGGCCGCAGTGAGCGTGCTGCTGGGGATGCCTCTTCCAGCCCTCTGCCTGAGTCATCTGAAGTTGCCACCCCATTGTTTCATAGTTTTTGAAACGTACGCTGTAACTCTAGACTTCTCTGTAAAATTGTTTAATAGTCCTGCAGAATTTTGCAAAAAAATTATGAATAGCTGAACGAACAGCTGTGAAACTGGCAACAGATTTTCGAGAAATCTGCATTTTTTTCCAAAGTTCTTGATATGTTTTCAAGTTCTCTTTGCAAATGGTTCTGTAGAATTTCGCGAAGAAAACACTAGTAACTTGGAAAATTTTAATGCTGAAAAAAACTTATTTGACGATTTGTGAAAATAAAATTGTTATCACGGTTCTGTGGAGCACCCCAAGAGCAATTTCCTGTTAACATATTTATGATTGCGTTTATGTGGGACACGATTCACTGTTATACGTCTTTTGGATCGGAAGCTGAGCGCCGCTGCCCTAGCTGTGGTCCCTGCGTGCAGGTGCACGTGGGCGCACATCGCGCCCTCTGTCGTTGTGCGCCCGACTGCTGACAGACAACCCCAGCGGTCTAACGGCATGTGGCCCCTCTAGTCTACTTATTGCGTTGTATTACAACGACTTTAACTTAATTTGATACTCTTTGCTACAATAAATTAAGTACCGGATCTGAATATAGCAGTCTCTGTAACGTGCTTTCACGAATTCCTCTTACTGCAGTGTTCGATACATACTGGGATTTTCCAACTTTTAGTATGACACACGCTAGGATGCGAAGAGTGAGATCCGAAGACAGTGCGTGTGTGTGTGTGTGTGTGTGTGAGAGAGAGAGAGAGAGAGAGAGAGAGAGAGAGAGAGAGAGAAACTATGTGCAAATGATGTTAGCTCTAGGAAATGTCTGCTGCGTATTGAACGCCAGAAATTAATTATAGCAGAATTTTTCGAGGACTTCACTTCATAGTTTGGAGATCCTTATTTTTTTTTATATCGCATCCGCTGGGAACAGACTTTTCGTTGTCTCCTTATATACTCTTTCACATAACAGAAGACATGACTCTGATAGACACTACAGAGCACAAAGTCAGACTAACAAGGAAGATGTGAAGCTTGTACTTGGGTCTGACGTACGGTAAGAATTTGTGACTTAGAAAAATGGAGGGCCAGAAAAAGACAAATTATATGTAAGTTGCGAACAGTTGACGATGACATAAGCGACATATGAATCTTCTTTACCATTAGTGAAATAAGATAAACTTCTTTCTGATGGGGAAGGTACTGTTATACTTGGTGTCCAACTATTTGCACGCTGTCTGGTTATATGGGTGTTGAAATGAAAGCTAAAAAAACTGCTGTATCGAGGCAGCCAGTTACGAGACGAAACGAGGAATTCTCTCAGGACATATGTCAGCAACTGTCCTATCTCGTACTTTCTCTTCTCTAGCTTCGGATGGATCAACGGACGTGCGCGATGTTGCCCCAGTACACAACTTTTATAATTGCAATTGGTAATTTTAATGTCTTTGCAGATCTTGCCCGTCTGGAGACATTGCAGCTAAAACATGAGGATTAGAAACATTTCAAAAGTAATATTATGCCTACAAAAATATAAAGGTAGATTACAGTAAAGTCAATAATGGCTAAAGTCGACGGTGCTGCACGCTTGCTCGAAAACTTTTTAGATCATCCTGTACTAAAATATTACTGCATTGTACACCTAGAGTCACTGTGTGGAAAAACCTTAAAACCTAAAATATGCAGCATGTGTGAGTGAACGTAGAGATACGGCGTTGATTACACGATAATTCTGAGGCTACTGTGAATAGCTGTATTTCGAGTATGGTGAACTTGACCTAGATGAGCAGAGAGAACAGACAACTCCAAGTTCGTAGCTCTCAGGGCCGCACGTGACAATCTCTCTCTCTCTCTCTCTCTCTCTCTCTCTCTCTCTCCGCATCCAGAAATGTGGCTCAGAGTTACGTTCAGCAGACGACTCTCTCCGATAACTACGGCACCATAAGCGGGGTCCACGACAGCACCCACCCTCTCATCGGAGAGACGATTTCCGGTTACTGGTGACTGGTGCTCCAATAAGCGTGTCTTTTGAACCGACGTAAATTAATTGATTTCATTGTGTGAGTAAGTTATTCTCTTACCTCCTGTAATCGAACAAGATCCTGCCGCTGATTTCCGGTCCCGCCAGTGAACACAGCCTTGGGGTTGGATCCGACCCCAGCGAGTCTGCTTTGTTATAACTCCACACTCCCTTTTCTGAGAGCGCTGTGGTTCCAGCTACCCTGCCAGCCAGTCGTCCCGAGAACGCCGAGGAGGCAACGTCAGTCTGGTGAGTGACGTGCAGCTACCCTCTCTATCCGAAACCTACAATACCCGCGCTCGGGTGGGATCCGACCCCACCTTACTGTTTACGTCACACTTATTAGTTTCTTTTGTGGGAAGGATTCAACCCCATATTGATGTTTATATTACATCTATCTTTGGTATCTCTTCTAGTATCTTACTAAAATGGCGCCTCAACTCCTTAGAACTCCTGAGGAGGTATACAACTAGCTTCTCCGACAGGAGACTGAGTCAGAAGATGGCGTCAATACCGATGCAGAAAACTGTTCAGAAACCGAGGATGATATATTATCTAATACTGATGACGAGGATGATGTATTGCATTGTGCGCCAGGAGCAGTCGGGTTTGATAATTCTCAGTCAGATGTAGATGATAAGCGAAATTTTGAGCTAGGTAAAGACTTGGAGACAATATGGACCAACAAACCCATCCATTCCAAATTTTCTAGGACACCAGCGTCAAATATTATTACTCATCCCCCTAGTCCACCTGGGCAAGCAAGGGGGGTCACTAGTGAATTGGAAATATTTTATTATTTATAATTCGAAAATTGTAGAAAAAATTTTTTGCACACAAATCTTGAAATCGAGAAATCTAGGCAAAAGTACAATACGGTCCAGAGGTTTCATTCACCAACAGAGAGCGTTGAAATAAAAGGGTTGAAGGGCCTTCTCTTCATGAATGGTGTCTATGCTCAGCGTAGATGAGATGTTCTCAGCAACCTGTGAACCTCCAGTATTCCGTTGCACTATGGGCAAGAAAAGGTTTGCATTTCTTCTAGAAAACCTCCGCTTCGATGATAAAGCCACCAGAGAGGCCAGAAAAATCAACGACAAATTTGCGGCTTTCAGAGAAGTGTGGGACATGTTTGAATCTAACAGTGAAAAAAATTATAGTCCATCTGAATATGTCACAGTAGATGAGACTCTACTGTGTTTTCGGGGTGCCTGCCCATTCATAACGTATATCCCATCGAAATCCGACAAAAATGGATTGAAAATAATGTCACTATGCGACACAAGGACATTCTATTTTTTGCGTGGCATTCCATACACTGGCAAGGACAACAGAATAAATAGGAGACCTGGAGATTTGCCTTTACCTGCCCAGTATGTTTTGCGCCTGACGGAATCTATCAGGGGTTCTAATAGAAACATTACAGCGGACAATTGGCTCTCCTCACTGGAGGTGACTGACGCCCTCCTCCAAAAGAAACTCACATTTGTAGGTGCACTGAGGAGGAACAAACCGCAAATACCACCATCAATGCTGCTTTCCGCTCCAGTAGGCTCTTCAACATTTGTGTATCTGGACGACATTCACCCCAAGCAGAAATAAAAAAGTTTTACTGATATCGTCTATGCATTTCTCTGGAGAGATAAATGAAAAATCAAATAAGCCTTAATTTGTGGAGTTCTACAATCTAACTAAAGAAGGGGTCGATGTATTAGATATGCTTTGCCACAGCAGGACCACAAAAAGAAAATCGAGAAGATGGCCCATGCGGTATTTTTATGCTATTTTAGACATCGCTGCTATAAATAGTTCTATCATTTACAAAAGCAATAGCAAAATGGACAGCTTTTCAAATGACGCGAGAATTTCTCAAAAATCTTGCGCTCTCTTTGACAAAACTTCTTATGGAAAAGAGGTTGAATAACACACGTCGTCCCCATGAGCTCCGTTCGTCTATTGGAAAACTTTCAGAAAAAGAACCAATCGAATTAGACAAGCCTACTCAAGCACAGCCACTAAAGAAAAGATGTGATTTTTGTGACAGATCAAAAGATAGGAAGGGGAATGTTTTTTGTAGTAAGTGTAATCGTTCTATATGTGGGGAGCATAAAGTTATTATATGCCCTGGCTGTAAAGGAACTGATATGTGATAAGTATGTATTTTCAGGGCTGTATGTGATCGTTTCCAGGATAACATTATACATTTCTTATTTGTTCCTATTATATTATGTGTACAAAAACGTTTATTATTGAGAACTTTATATTTCGAAACTGCTGACACTATAATTATTTTCTACAATTAGTAATAGATGTTTCTCATTTAGTTCCTATCTTTAGAATTTCTAAAGCACTCAGGTTCCTAGTTGATGACTGAATCTATTGATTTTTAATATTTTCAATAATTTTATAGAGAATATTTCTATTAAGGTATTTTTTTTTTGTAATCAAGTTCATATTTTTTCCCAAAGTACTTTATATTCTTAATTATTGACTATAAAAATGAAAAAACATGTTGTTATAACAAACATTATGTGTGTTTAATTGACAGTAAAACTTTTCCCATTATTCATTTTTTACTTTACCCCGAAAAATCGATATTTGGAGGGGGGAGGGGGGTCTGATCCAACCCCACCTTACCGTTTATGTTAGGAAACTTCACCTTACCGTTAGAGGGTTAAATTGTATGATGCATCTGAACTCCTCTGTGAAAAAAATAGCGTACGTCTTGCTAAAGTTGGAAATCCCCATCATGTATCGAACGCTGAAGTCACAGGAGTTCGTGAATGAACGTAATGGAGACTGCTATCTTCAAATCCAGTACTTAATTTATTGTAACAAAGAGCAGCATATTAAATTAAACTTGTTGCAATACAACGCTGGCAGTAAGTCGACCAGCAGCCGTGAGTCTGGTGATTGTGAGGTTGCCGGGAATCGGATACATAACGACAGTCGGCTTGGCTCTGACAAGGGAACCTCCCCATCGCATCCCCCTCAGATTTAGTTATAAGTTGGTACAGTGGATAGGCCTTGAGAAACTGAACACAGATCAATCGAGAAAACAGGAAGAAGTTGTTTGGAACTATGAAAAAAATAAGCAAAATATACAGACTGAGTGGTCCATGCTTAACATAGGCAATATTAAGGACAATAGCCGCTCAGTAGCGCTGTGGTTAGCGTGAGCAGCTGTGGAACGAGAGGTCCTTGGTTCAAGTCCTCTCGAGTGAAAATTTTAATTTCTTATTTTCAGGCAATTATCAAAGTTCAGGCACACACACACAATCAACTTCGCTCTCCCAAGTTGCAGGACATGTTCAGATTTGCTTGGACATATGCAGGATTTGACGGTGTACACACGGAAAAATTTGAAAACGTTAAAAACATATGTTTTGCCAGAGCACAGGGAAAACTGTGCGACTGTGAAACTGTTGCATTCATTTGTTGCAGTTTATGAGACAAACTCTTGTGATTTCATCACTTTTTTGGGAGTGATTATCACATCCACAAGAAAACCTAAATCGGGCAAGGTAGAAAAATCTTTTTACCCATTCACCAAGTTTACAAGTTAGGTGGGTCGACAACATATTCCTGTCAAGTGTCGTATAGAATATATCAGACGTGTTTTCCTGTGGAGCAATCGGTTGACCTATGACCTTGCGATTAAATGTTTTCCATTCCCATTGGAGAGGCACGTCCTTTCGTCTACTAATCGCACGGTTTTGCGGTGCGGTCGCAAAACATAGACACTAAACTTATTACAGTGAACAGAGACGTCAATGAACGACGGACAGATCATAACTTTGCGAAAATAAAGAAAGTAAACACACTAATGTTTTTTTCTCCAGGCGTCTGACACAGCTGGCCGCTCAAGAAGCATCACGTCAAGGTCACTTGGCTTTCTTACCGAAATATTTATGACACCAGTTTGCACTAGTGACAGTCTCATATAAAAAATTTTACAGGTCGAGAATTTGCGTTACAAACGTGTAGAAACAAAATCCTGTAAATATAACAGCATCCAAAAAATTTTCGCCAGCATAGTGATACATTCACGCATATATACACATTTCATAACTCTTAAAGTACGATTCTCGGTTTCCAAACCAGAGTCCCTAACCACTACTCATTATTCCTTGCTTTATTAGACATATACATATTCGTCAACACTTCTTCAATATTTCATCATAATAAATACGTAGCACAATCAAATTCCTGATATAGCATCAGCTTATTGATCATAAACATACCGCAACAGCGTAATACACATCGTCATCATAACATCATAAGACCTCAGCCAAATCTCAAAATCGTCATAGCTTCCTCCAATAATTTCAAAACCTAAAAAAAATTCTCTGCTCATTTCAATAGTGTCATCTACCTCAAACGTACTTTAAAAATCAAGATCCCATACCAAATACATCATTCAAAGCTCTCATAGTATCAAAGTGATTCTGAAAAAATATGGAGAGTTCACAAAGTACATACAAAATACAGTTTCATAAGTGTGAAGTTATCCAACTGTGTAATTGCATAAACATGTGTCACTGATGTAGTAAAAAAAATGTATGTCTCTCTCAGTTAAATGATCAGATAGCTGTGTAATTTATGTGTCAGAGAAATATGGTACCGATGTGTAAAGTTGTATAAGCAAATACCATATTAGCTAGGGCTCCTTGTGCTTGCCAAACACATGGTACACAAAGTAAGCGTGTACCCCCCCCCCCCCCGAGGATTAATGTAATTATACCCTCAGGTGTTACAGATTTCAGCAATAGAATGAAATGTATCACGGAAAACCTTTGTGTCATTGTATTTGAAATATCTTTAAAAATAAATGTTTTAAGTACAAAATTAATCACTCAAATACGTGTACTGTAGCGCTAAACTGTGCGTCTTGTTGGAAGATAATCTCTGTGGAAGTGTCGTAGTTATCGTCCGCCGAAACCTACGTTCTGCAGAAGTCAATGTACTTACCTCATGATAAACAAAAGTAAAATGCTTTGCGTATAGATATCTTAGTTATTACGCTTATTGCCGTGATGAAGAAAGTACTGTGCTGTAACGTATTGTTGTGCTACGGAAAAGGCTGTCTCCTTGTAGCTATACCACAAAAGTTACTACTAAAACATGTTTTACTTTCCAGAATAATACATAAAACTGTGCAGGCATACAACAAAAAAACCGCAAAAGCAACATTGTAAATTGTCACTCATTAGTAGCGTCGTGATAAAATCGTGTAGCTGTCACATAACTACCACTGTGTCATCTAGTATCTCACAGAAAGTACTTTAAATCCAGAATGTATTTTCAAGTAAACCAAAATGTTGCATTAAAATCTCATTAGCAGTACTGGTAAATGTTCTAAGTATGTGAGCCTTATAGTCGTTACGTAATCGTGCAACTAACGAGCAAGAATGTACACACACAATAACACTGTGTCGTCTGTTCACAATAACAATGCATTCGTAATTTCTGTTTAAATATGTTCTCTTGGTTCTTGACTGGATATTTAACTTCAAACATTGTTGCATGGTAACAGTTTCTAAGTCTGACAAAGCATATTAGTAACATAAAGTGAAAAGTTATATGGCAAATACAAAGTTAAAAAAACAGATTATCACTCAATAAGCGGCTTTATATGTGAAGTGTGGTGAAATCCTTTACTCTTCATAGTACTCAGAGTTTGAACTGGAATGCAATTGTCATGCAGTATACGTCGGTAAAGAATACTGGAATTTTTCTCAAGGTTAGCGTCTATGTTATTTTTCTCTGAGCCAGCCGGCGCACGTGGCTGCCTGCGGTGCGGGTGGGTCATTGTCTGTTTCTTTGTTGGCGCGCGTCGTTATTGGGATTAGGAGACCTAACTTCTACAAATTCACCTTGACGAGAAGGCCCTGCCCTGTTTGAAGCTCGCCAGTTCTGATGGAATTCAGGTGTGTCGTTTTGTCGGTATTTTACATAGTTTCTTGTTTGTCGGTCATGTGGTGGAGAATTTCTCCCGGAATCGTAACTGCGTGGTGGACGGTTGCGTCTGAAGTTATTCTGTCTCCCTTGATAATAATTATTTTGGTTCCCAAATTGTCTGTTTCTATGGTTGTCTCTGTCATAGTCATTACTGCGGAGAGGTGATCTTTCCCTGTAATTATTACTACTCTGCCAACGGTTGTCATACGGGTGGTGTCTGTTTTGGTCACGATTTGTGTTGTGAGAATAGCCTTGTCGCGTCCAGTTATTATTTCTTTCATCGCGGAATTGCGACGGATGTGACCTATAATTGTTGTGTTCCTGTTTTCGCGTTCCGCGATTGTCAGTGTCAGTTTCTAATTCTTGTAAGAGTCCCTGAAAAGCTTCAGTGTCGTCTTTGCAACGTCCTGCCAAAATAATATGTCGTAAATGTTCAGGCAATTTGATTAAGCAAATGCGGATGAGTTCTTAGGGGCTGTATGGTTTTGACAGGTACTGATTCTTGTGCAACATGTCTTCAAAATATTTCACAAGACCGGAAAATTCTGATTGTTCGAAATGTTTCATCATTATGATGCTATGTTTTACTCGGTCTTGTGTAGCTTGAGACCAATATGCTGAGAGGAAGGCATGGTAAAATTCTCCTTCACTGTGGCAATCATGAATGACCGATCGCATTCTTATGGCTGGTTCATTCTCTAAGTAGCCACACATAAATTCTAATCTGTGTTCTAATGACCAGTTGGGAGGAAAACAATGAAAGAATTGATGAAGTCACTCTTGTGCATGAATGTCGTTACCAGAATTCTTAAATGTTTTGAATTTACGTGTAGTAATGAACAGCTTATAGCCAAAATCATCATGTCGGCGAGTCGCATGTCTGTCATTGTTATGTCGTTTCGGCGGTTCCATCTCAAAATTCGGTGTACCTTGCCAATTTCTTTCATAATTTCCGAAGTGCCCTGTGTTATTATTTTGTGGCTGTTCCGTATTTCTATGTTCCTCTTCCCGTATTGGAGCGCGAATGTCCTCTGAAATACGTAATTCTTGTATTACCTGTGTCAGCTGATCTTGTACTTCCCGGATTTCTCTTTGGTGTTGCGTATTAATTTGATTCTGATTTTGTTTGAATTTCCTAATTTGTTCGCACGCTTCTGTGTCATTAAAGACTATCGGTTTTGTGTCATTGAGATTATCATCTACCTTCGTAGATAAATTATTTAGCTGATCCCAAAGTTCAAATACTTTCTCTGATAATGAACTTATTTCCTCAGAGTGTTTTTCTGAACCAAGTTTCAGAGTATCTACTGTGTCCTTTAAGTTTTCCTGAGTTTTTGCAAGTTGCGTAACTGAATCGGTAGATGCAACTGAGTCAATTTTAGCTTGCAAGGTGTCGTGATTTTCATGAAAAATGGTTTGCAGTTCTTTTATGGCTGCTTCGTGATTCTGTAATGCATTTTCATGTCGCGAAAAAATAGGTTGAAAATGCTCACAAATTTGTGTTTTTACTTCATTACAGACTTTTTGACATTTCGATTCAATGTTATGTAACTCAGTAGTTAAATCTTCACGTGTTTTTTCAAGTGTGGTGTCTAACTTTTGAAGCTGTTGCTGTGTTTGTCTCTGATTTTGTTCCATTGTGTCTAACTTTTGAAGCTTTTGTCCTATTTGTTGCATTAATTGTAATAACAATGCACTGGTGTCTGAAACATGTTCCTCAGTGCTATTCGGCAATGCATTTGAACCGGCAATATTCGCAGCTTAAAAAGCAGAAAATGTATCTTGACTTATTTGAGAAAACGGTGAGGACGCAAAACCTGAATCTACAGTATTTGCAAGATTGTGTCCTGTCATTTCGAATTCCTGAGGCAATCTGTTGGCGACCGATCGATCGATAATGCTTCCCTGTTCACTAATTGTTTCACTGTCTACACCATTGTTTGCAGCCCACTCCATTTCCCTATGCACAATTACCAAATTACTACTTTTAACATTAGTTAATTCATTACTTGGTGGCGCTAACACACTGCTTTCGTCTTCACTGTCATTTATCAGTTTACTTTGGAGCCTAGTATTACGTTTTTCACACGCCATTATTGTCACAATATTTCACACGATAACACAGAAATGCACAATTTGAAGAGCAAAAATAAGAGCACTGAAAATAATATCTAGTTAATTGCAGCTACGAAACACTTGGTGCAAATCTACATGCATGCCACAACTGATTTGCTGTACAACAATGAAAAACTACAACTACAAAGGAAATTCTCTCTATAATTACGCGCTAGCAATAAACAAAGGCTACACTAATTACACGAACTACATGAAAAAATCAGAAGATTCCAGTGAGGTATCCTCGGCTAAGTGTCGACATATGAAATGTCCCCTTTGAACAATTTATACAGGACTGTGCTTAAACTGACACACAATATTTTTTTAGCGCAACGCAATCTGACTTTCAATAATCTCTACAAGAGAATGGCCCTGACTAACATTAACCTATATGTTTCACAAATCACTTACCTCACAAAAATCTTCGTTACTCGAACTACTGCAATACAGCGAGCGCCACTACTGCCAGCTAAATGAAAGATTCAAACTGCGGAAGGCACTAACTACTGATATGCATAGTTAGCAAATGAAAGATTTTGATAGAGAACAAACAATGTATTTACCTTAATAGTCATTATATATATAGCAGCTCATGACATCCAGTCTTACAAATTTCAAAACTCCGCCATCTCTCTTCCCACATCCACCACTGCTGGCGGCTCACCTCCAACTGCGCAACGCTATGCGCTGTTAACAGCCAACAGCCCAACACTACAATGGCAGACAACAATGCAAACTAGCCACAGACTGCACACAGCACAGCCAGTGAGTTTCATACAGAGCGCTACGTAACGTTGCCAATAAGAAAACATAAACAGTCTACTTATAACTGCAACCTACATCGTTCTGAACCTGTCTAGTGTATTCATCTTTTGGTCTCCCTGTACGATTTTTGCCCTCCACGCTGCCCTCCAATTCTAAATTGGTGATTCCTTGATGCCTCAGAACACGTCCTACCAACCGATCCCTTCTTCTAGTCTAGTTGTGCCACAAATTCCTCTTCTCCCCAATTCTAATCAATACCTCCTCATTAGTTACGAGATCTACCCATCTCATTTTCAGCATTTTTCTGTTGCACCAAATTCCGAATGCTTCTATTCTCTTCTTGTCTAAACTATTTATCGTCCATGTTTCACTTCCATACACGGCTACATTCCATACAAATACTTTCAGAAAAGACTTCCTGACACTTTAATCTACACTCGATTTTAACAAATTTCTCTTCTTCAGAAATGTCTCCTTGCTATTGTCAGTCTACATTTTATATCGTATCTACTTCGACCATCATCAGTTGTTTTGCCTCCCAAATAGCAAATCTCATCTATTACTTCGAGTGTCTCATTTCCTAATCTAATTCACTCAGCATCACCTGATTTAATTTACTACATTCTATTATCCTCGTTTTGCTTTTGTTGATGTTCATCTTATATCCTCCTTGAAGACACTGCCCATTCTGTGAAGCAGCTCTTCCAGGTCCTTTGCTGTCTCTGACAGAATTACAATGTCATCGGCAAACCTCAAAGTTTTATTCCTTCTCCAAGGATATTACTTCCTACTCCACATTTTTCTTTTGTTTTCTTTACTGCTTGCTCAATATACAGATTCAATAACATCGGGGATAGACTACAACCCTGTCTCACTTCCGTCTCAACTACTGTTTCCCTTTCGTGCCCTCGACTATTGTAACTGCCATTTGGTTTATGTACAAATTGCAAATTGCCTTTCGTTTCCTACATTTTACCCATGCCACACTCAGAATTTGAAAGGGAACGTTTTAGTCAGCATAGTCGAAAGCTTTCTCTAAGTTTACAAACGCTAGAAACGTAGGTTTGCCTTTCCTTAATCTATCTTCTAAGATAAGTCGTAGGGTCAGTATTGCCTCACGTGTTCCAACATTTCTATGGAATCCAAACTGATCTTCCCTGAGGTCAGCTTCTACCGGTTATTCCATTCGTGTGCAAAGAATTTGTGTTAGTATTTTGCAGCCGTGCCTTATTAAACTGACAGTTCAGTAATTTTCACATCTGTCAACACCTGCTTTCTTTGGGACTGGAATTATTATATTCTTCTTGAAGTCTGAGGGTTTCGCCTGCCTCATACATCTTGCTCACCTGCTGGTAGAGCTTTGTCAGGGCTGGCTCTCCCAAGGCTATCAGTAGTTCTAAGGGAATGTTGTCTACTCCAGGGCCTTGTTTCGACTTAGGTCTTTCAGTGCTCTGTCAGACTCCTCACGCAGTATCGAATCTCCCATTTAATCTTCATCTACATCCTCTTCCATTTCCATAATATTATCTTCAAGAACATCGCCCTGGTATAGACCCTCTATATACTCCTTCCACCTTTCTGCTTTCCCTTCTTTGCTTAGAACTGGTTTTCCATCTGAGCTCTTGAAATTCATACAAGTGGTTCTCCTTTCTCCAAAGGTCTCTTTAATTTTCCTCTAGGCAGTATCTATCTTACCCCTAGTTGGATGTGCCTCTACATCCTTACATTTGTCCTCTAGCCATCCCTGCTTAGCCATTTTGCACTTCCTGTCGATCTCGTTTTTGAGACGTTTGTATACCTGTTTGCCTGCTTCATTTACTGCATTTTTATATTTTCTCCTTTCATCAATTAAGTTCAATATTTCTTCTATTACCCAAGGATTTCTAGCAGCCCTCGTCTTTTTACCTACTTGATCCTCTGCTGTATTCACCATTTCATCTCTCAAAGCTACCCATTCTTCTTCTACTGTATTTCTTTCCGCCGTTCTTGTCAGTCGTTCCCTAATGCTCTCTCTGAAACTCTCTACAAGCTCTGGTTCTTTCAGTTTATCCAGGCCCAACTCCTAAACTCCTTCCTTTTTGCAGTTTGTTCAGTTTTAGTCTACAGTTCATAACCAATACATTGTGGTCAGAGCCCACATCTGCTCCTGGAATGTCTTACAATTTAAAACTGGTTCCTAAATCTCTGTCTTAACATTATATACGAGTGTTGGAACTTATTTAGTGGCAACTATTTATTCACAACCGATACAAGAGAGTTACATGTTTGCACCTGTTACTGTCCTTCAAAGCAGTTACCAGCGCTGTGTAGAGCTCGCTGCTAGCGATGTGGAGGCGTAGTACACCGTTGGCAGAGCCTGTTCTGTTGATGGTGCGAATGGTGCGGTCTAAAGTTATGGTGATTCTCGTGTACTACTGTGATGGTGTTATCCTAACGCATTACGTTCCTCCACGGCAGACCGTCAATGCACAGTATTACTGTTCGTTTTTGGAGCATCACCTGCGACCATCTTTGCGAATGAAGCGGCGACACTTTCTGCCCACCCATCATTTTGCACGACAATGCGCGGGCACCAAGCTGTGGCTGCTCTGTTCGGTCGATGGGACGGAGAAGTACTGTACCATCCACCAAACTCCCAGGACTTAAGTCGTTGTGACTTTGATTTGATTCCCAAAATGAAGCAACCACTTTGTGGCATTCCCTTCAGAACTATTCCAGAGATTCGACAGGCAGTAGACCACTCCATTCGCACCATCAACAGAACAGGCTCCGCTAACGGTATACTATGCCTTCCACATCGTTGGCAAGGGGTTCTACACAGCGCTGGTGACTACTTTGAAGGACAATAACAGGTGCAAACATGTAACTCTTTTGTATCGGTTGTGAATAAGTAGTTGCCGCTGTTTAAGTTCCAACCCTCGTCATTTATCTGAAACTTCCAGTGTCTCCAGGCCTCTTCCATGTATACAACCTTCTATCATGATTCTTAAACCAAGTGTTGGCTATGAGTAAGTGATGCTCTGTGCAAAATTCCACCAGGCGGCTTCCTCTCTCACTACTTACCCCCCTTCCACATTCACCTACTACTTTTCCTTCTCTTCCTTTTCCTACTGTTTTCCAGTCCCCAATTACTATTAAATTTTCGTCTCCCCTCACTATCTGAATGGTTTCTTTTATCTCATCATACATTTCTTCAATCTCTTCGTCACCTGCGGAGCTAGTTGGTATATAAAGCTGTGCTGTTGTGGTAGGCGTGGGTCTGGTTTCTATCTTCGCTACAATAATGCGTTCACTATGCTGTTCGTAGTAGCTTACCCGCGTTCCTATTTTTGTACTCATTATTAAACATACTCCTGCATTACCCCTATTTGATTTTGTATTTATAACCCTGTATTAATCTGACCAAAAGTCTTGTTTCTCCCCCAACGAACTTCACTAATTCCCACTATAACTGACTTTAACATATCCGTCTCCCCTTTTAAATTTTCTAACCTACCTGCCCGATTAAGGGATCCGACATTCCACGCTCCGATCTGTAGAACGACAGTTTTCTTTCTCCTGATAACGACATCCTCTTGAGTAGTCCCCGCCCGGAGATCAGAATGGGGGACTATTTTACCTCCGGAATACTTTACCCAAGAGGACACCATCATCATTTAACCATACAGTAAAGCTGCATGCCTTCGGGAAAAATTACGGCTGTAGTTTCCCCTTGCTTTCAGCCGTTCGCAGTACCACCACAGCAAGGCCGTTTTGGTTAGTGTTACAAGGCCAGATGAATCAATCATCCAGACTGTTGCCCCTGCAACTACTGAAAAGGCTGCTGCCCCTCATCAGGAACCACACGTTTGTCTGGCCTCTCAACAGATACCCCTCCGTTGTGGTTGCACCTACGGTACGGCTATCTGTATCGCTGAGGCACGCAAGCCTCCCAACCGATGGCAAGGTCCACGGATCATGGGGGTCGCCACAGACTACTTAATTCAAAAGATATTGTTGGTATGTTCTTGGATTTCAAAAAATCTTTTGATTCTGTTGACAGAGAAACTATAGATCAAATAATTCGAGAATTCGGCGTATAGTCTAAACTGGCAAACCTAATCCGCAAAACATTTAAAGATACCTTCTGTAACGTAAAATTTATTGGAGAAATTTCACCGTCTTTCAATATAAAAACAGGCGTACGCCAATGTGACGGCCTGTCCCCAATTACTATTAATTGTGTGTTAGAGAAAATAGTAACTATTTGGAAGGTAAAACTTATTGAACTCAGCATCTCACCTGTAAGGTTAGGAAGAGGAAGCATTTGTAGATGATTTTGTTATACTTTCCAAAAATGTGGGATCTACTATAACACAAGTAAATCTCTTGGAAGAAATATCCAGCAGAGCCAGCTTAAGAATTTCTGCAGAAAAAACAAATTTTCTATCAAATGTTATAGATGCTCCAAAATTTCTCAAAACAGATATTGGCCAAATAGAGAGGGTAAGAAGTATCTAGGTGAGATAATGCAACAAAATGCTTTGAAAACCTCTGCAATAGAGGAAGGGTTGCATAACATGGGGAAAGCGTGTAGTATCACCAAAGACATCTACAATAAAAAGTGTCTATCCAAAAATGCAAGAATAAGGCATTACAACACAGTAGTCAAGCCAGAATGCCTATATGCAACCGAATGCCTGGCATTAAACTCTAATTTAGATAATTTAGAAGTACCAGAAAGGCGAATTACAAGGAAAATATTAGGACCACAAAACGCAGCAAAAGGTTGGAAATTGTGAAGTAATGCTGGAATATACCAATACATAGAATATGTTTCAAACGTAATGAGAAAAAGAAGATTGGTGTTTTTTGGACATCTGTTTCGAATGCAAGACAGTAGATTATCTAATAAGATTTTCGGAAGCCCACAGCAAGCTGGGTCGACGAAGTGAAACAGGATTTAGAAAGGAACAATATGAAAGTGGAAGATATAAAAGCGTTTTGGGAAAATGTACTGTAAATGAAAGGATTCTGAGGTAGAGTAGCTAAAAAGATTGGTTCGAAAGGATCTGAAGACAGAAAGAAGAAACATAGTGAGCAGATGAAGGCATACTGGGAGAAAAAAAGAGAACAAGGAACGAAGAATTGAAATTGGAATGTAATCGCCGGATGGCCTATTCGCACTAATAATAATAATAATAATAAGAAGAAGAAGAATGCCTGACCCGTTGTTCGCAGCAGACGCCTGAGTGCTTCTTGAAGGCAAAACGCCTGTTGTTGAACAAATGTGTATACTGATACTACGTGAAATTGTAGTCAATCGAAACACACTTAAAATAAACATTTTACTCACAATGACTGACGACATGCCAGCCACAAAATTAATACTTTTCTTAACGAAACGTAGTTTTGCACTTTACTTAACTACGTGTTCAAATGGTTTACCATCGCCTGCACGCTTGCAACCGCCGTTCGAGAGAAAGATGAACAGCTAACACTAGACTGGTTGTTACGTCGTTGCGTTCCTGGGGGATGCGACGGCGCACACCGTCTGGTGTGACTGGGGCTTCGTCGCAGGCTGCACCTTTCAGTGCTGCCCTTAGAAATGAGTAATGGAGAGTAGTCAAATGGCGGCACGTGGCCGGCCGCTGTACTGTAGTACTGCGTCCTGTCCGACGGTCAGGAGACATCTCACCCGTATTTGCGATGCACCACGGGGAGACCGAGCTGAGCTGGGCAGCCGTCGTGTCGGAACCACGTACGGTGCCTCTTATCCGGTGGTCCGTCTTCCAAAAAAACAGATGGCATGTTCGTAAGAAAGGGTGCTTACGTCTTTCCATTTAACACCCCTGCGATGACAGAAGAACTCACAATGGAGTTTCCCATGGTGCTGCACCAAACGTTTACGCTCCACGGTCGTCGCTGCTTTCCGTGACGAAGCCAGCGTGGATTTTCAGCTGGCCAGTAGCGCACTTTACGTAAATTTTCATTACTGTCATTCGTAAACGATGCGTCGTCGGTAAAGGGCACACGTTGGAAAATCGCAGTGTCGCGTCCCAGGCGCTGCAGAGCAAAGCGACAAAGTTCTGTACTACGTTCCAATCACGTCCTCTGGGCGCCCGATTCGGTTACAGATGACGAGGTTGGTGTGGTGTCACCGCCAGACACCACACTTGCTAGGTGGTCTGCTTAAATCGGCCGCGGTCCATTTAGTACATGTCGGACCCGCGTGTCGCCACTGTGTGATCGCAGACCTAGCGCCACCACAAGGCAGGTCTCAATATACGATAGAGCACTCACCCCAGTTGTACGGACGACATTGCTAGCGACAATACGGACAAAGCCTTCCTCTCATTTGCCGAGAGTCAGTTAGAATAGCCTTCTGCTAAGTCCATGGCTACGACCTAGCAAGGCGCCAATTGTAACAGTGCATGTATCTTACGAGTCGCATTTGTATAGTCAAGAGAGATGTATCACAAGGAGTCATTAAAGTTAAGTATAAAGCAGCCACGTACTTTTCTTGCTACCATTCTATAGTTATCCTGTTCCAGAATTCACGCCCGTCTGCGTTAGATAGCGTGCCTATCGGCCCCCTCAAAATAACACTGTGTCGGCACTTCTGTCGACACATCATTTGGCGACGAGGATGGGATATGTTCAAAGTGTTTGCCAGAAAAAGCTCAGTTCAGACAATCACAACCATTCCAGGCCCTTTGCTTCGCGCCGGAATCGAACCAAGAACACTCAGGCTCGTGAACCTTCGCCCATGGTTATTCATGTCGTTAATTCCACTTCGTCCAGTGACACTTTCCCTAACAGTGCCTGTGTTCGTCCCACAAAAACTGTGCGTCGACGTCGCCGGAAATCACGTCAATTAGCAAGTGATTCTGTACCAGTGTCTGTTCAAATTGCACGAGACAGTCGCTCTTGTCGTCAGCAGGACATTAAACTTTTTGTAGATTTGGACTTTAATGGCAAGGTCATACCATTCCAGCTCGATACCGGAGCTGCAGTTTCATTGCTCAATCACGACACGTACAAACAACTGGGCAAACGTCCGTTGCGTTCCGCAAATGTTAAGCTAACCACATATTCCAGACAGAAAATTCCTGTGTTAGGACAGTGCAGCCTTCTTGCAACATACAAGGGACAAACGAAACTTGTGTCATTTTCCGTTCTTCGTTCTTCTACTGCAGTGAACTTGTTTGGTTTTAGACTTATTTCAGTTGTTTAACATGTCTATTGTAAATCAGGTCCTATCAGTGAATCAAACTGTGCCTTCAGACAGTGTTTCTCGTCTATGTGACGAATTTGCAGACATTTTTGCACCGGGCATAGGTTGCGCTAAAAACTATGAAGCACATTTGGAACTGAAAGTAAACGCGCAACCGAAATTTTTCAGAGCGCGCAATGTTCCCCACGCATTGCGTGATGAGGTCGCAAGAACGTTAAACGATCTCGAATCACAGGGTGTAATTGAACGTGTGCAAGCTTCTCTCTGGGCCTCACCCTTAGTAATTTTGCCAAAACCTTCCGGAAAATTGAGACTTTGCGTGGACTTCAAGGCCACGGTGAATCCACAACTAGTGACTGCTACTTATCCCTTGCCCCGCCCGGAAGATCTTTTTGCTAAACTGTGCCCGGGAAAATATTTTTCAAAGTTGGACCTGGCCGATGCGTACTTGCAAATACCGGTGGACGACGAATCCCAGCGCGTATTGGTGGTTAACACGCATCTTGGGTTGTACAGGTTCAAACGACTGCCGTTCGGGTGTGCATCCGCCCCTGCATTGTTTCAGCAATATTTACAAACTATTTGTGCGTCGGTCCCTACTGCAGCAAACTATCTGGACGATATAGTGATCTCCGGACAGACAGAAGAAGATCATCTTGCGAACCTACGAACATTATTTCAGGTCTTGCGACAAAATGGTCTTCGCTTGAGGAAGGACAAATGTGTGTTTTTTGCTCGTGACTTACCATACCTGGGACATGTCATTAATGCCCAAGGCATACATCCGAGTCCAGAGCACCTCCGTGCCATACAAGAATTGCCTTCACCGCAGAATGTGAAACAGCTACAGAGTGTGTTGGGTAAAATTAACTATTATCATAAATATGTGCGCAATGCCTCTTCCATTTCAGCTCCGCTTCATCGCTTACGCCGTAAAGGTGTTCCGTTCGTCTGGACGACGGAATGCGAACGCGCCTTTCGCCAGTTGAAATCGGCGTTGCTTTCTAATACTTGCCTCACGCCTTTCGATCCCCAGAAACCCCTTTTGTTGATGGTAGATGCATCGGATTTCGGGATCGGTGCTGTGCTTGCGCACAAAGTTGGCTCCCATGATCGCCCTATTGCCTTTGCGTCCAAATTGCTCTCGTCTGCGCAAAGAAATTACTCACAGATAGAGAAAGAAGCTTTGGCTCTCGTATTTGGTGTTACTAAGTTCCATGATTTCTTGTATGGTCGTCACTTTACCATCATCACAGACCACAAACCTTTGACATCGCTTTTTCATCCGACCAAGCCTGTACCTCCACGTACAGCGCAGAAATTCATTCGCTGGTCTATTTTCCTCTCGCAGTACCGCTACGATATCTTGTATCGGTCCACTGCTAAGCACGGAAACGCCGATGCGTTGTCCCGTTTGCCTGTTGCTGAGGATAAAGCATTCGATTCTTCCGAACTTGCTTGCATGTTCATTGATTCGGAAACCGATGAAGTGGTCGAATCGTTTCCGATTGATTTTCGTCGTGTAGCTACAGCCATAGCTGCTGACCCTGTCCTTGCTACTTTTTTTCGTTTTCTTGCTACGCAATGGCCTTTGTCAAAGTCTCGGATCGAGGATCCGTTGGTTCGCCGATTTTTTGCTCACAGGGAGAGACTTTTTGTTCGACGTGGTGTTTTGTTGTTGCGTTCTGATAATGATCCGTCCAGAGTCGTGGTCCCACGTTCGTTACAGTCCTCTGTTTTACGGCTTCTTCACCACGGACATTGGGGTATAGTGCGAACGAAACAACTTGCTCGTCAGCACTGTACTTGGTTCGGAATCGATGCTGCGATTACGAATATGTGTTCTTCTCGCATGGCGTGTGCCGAACAACAATCCGCACCGCCGCGGAAAGTCTTTGCATGGCCAAAAGCCACTTCCCCTTGGCAACGCATGCACACTGATTTTGCTGGTCCATTCTGGAATGCTCGATGGTTGGTTCTGGTCGATGCCTTCAGTAATTTTCCTTTTGTTGTCCGGATGTCTTCCACGACGTCCTCCGCCACCATCCAAGCGTTGTCTGCTATCTTTTGCATTGAAGGTCTTTCGCAGACTATTGTTTCCGACAATGGCCCACAATTCATGTCCGCAGAATTTCGGTCATTCTGCCAGGCCAATGGTATTCAACATCTGACATCCGCGCCGTTTCCGCCTCAGTCAAACGGTGCCGCTGAACGATTGGTACGGACTTTAAAGTCACAGATGTTGAAATTGAAAGAGTCGCATTCTCGGGAGGCCGCATTGTTGCTCTTTTTGTCGTCGTATCGCTCTCAGCCCCGAGATGGTCACTCGCCGGCTGAGTTGCTCCACGATCGTCCTCATCGAACCCTGATGTCTTTGCTGCATCCGCCGCATCAGGTTCCTGTGCAGCGGCAGACTCCTGCTTTTGCTCCAGGCGACGTTGTATTCTATCGCAACTATCGCGGTTCACGGCGTTGGCTCGCAGGGCGCATTCTTCGCTGCCTCGGCCGCGCGATGTATTTGGTTTTGGGGGCCTCTGGTGAGGTGTGTCGGCATCTCAATCAGCTGCGCCTCTGTCGTCGCATGGGTTCTGCCGCTCCCCGTCTGCTTTCAGCGACGGTGCCGTCCGGTCAGCGCCCTGGGGACCCATCTACTGGCTCGCCTCATCCCCAGGTGTTACCGACGATGCCTTCCATTTTGCCCCATGGCGACGCGCCGACGCAGCCGCCGCCGCCGCCGCCGCCGCCGCCTGTTCCGCTGCCGGCGCCGCCCGCATTCGAAGCTTCGCTGCAGCCGCCGAGCGCCTCCCTGGGTCACGCGCCGCCGATCGCTTCCCGTGACCAGCCGTCCTCCGCCATGGACCTCTTGCCCGCTCCGGACCACATGACGTCATCGCGCGTCGGGTACCCCGACGCAATGGAGGTCGACCCTACGGCCCCTCCTGTCTCATTACGGGCGCATACACCGCATGTTGACGTGCACCCTGGACTAGGTCTTCAGGCGTTTCCTAGATCCCCTCGGACCAAATGGCCGGGTGCGGGTGGCACAGCCTCGCCTGTTGTTAGGCTCCCCACCTCATCGCATACGTCAACATGGGGTCCTCCCCACGGCGGGCGGCAGCCTTATCCCACGACCGTTCCCGATTTGCGGGGGAGGAATGTGGTGTCACCGCCAGACACCACACTTGCTAGGTGGTAGCTTAAATCGGCCGCGGTCCATTTAGTACATGTCGGACCCGCGTGTCGCCACTGTGTGATCGCAGACCTAGCGCCACCACAAGGCAGGTCTCGATATACGATAGAGCACTCGCCCCAGTTGTACGGACGACATTGCTAGCGACAATACAGACAAAGCCTTCCTCTCATTTGCCGAGAGTCAGTTAGAATAGCCTTCAGCTAAGTCCATGGCTACGACCTAGCAAGGCGCCAATTGTAACAGTGCATGTATCTTACGAGTCGCATTTGTATAGTCAAGAGAGATGTATCACAAGGAGTCATTAAAGATAAGTATAAAGCAGCTACGTACTTTTCTTGCTACCATTCTATAGTTATCCTGTTCCAGTATTCACGCCCGTCTGCGTTAGATAGCGTGCTTATCGGCCCCCTCAAAATAACACTGTGTCGGCACTTCTGTCGACACATCATTTGGCGAAGAGGATGGGAAATGTTCAAAGTGTTTGCCAGAAAAAGCTCAGTTCAGACAATCACAACCATTCCAGGCCCTTTGCTTCGCGCCGGAATCGAACCAAGAACACTCAGGCTCGTGGACCTTCGCCCATGGACATTCATGTCGTTAATTCCACTTCGTCCAGTGACACTTTCTCAAACAGTGCCTGTGTTCGTCCCACAAAAACTGTGCGTCGACGTCGCCGGAAATCACGTCAATTAGCAAGTGATTCTGTGCCAGTGTCTGTTCAAATTGCACGAGACAGTCGCTCTTGTCGTCAGCAGGACATTAAACTTTTTGTAGATTTGGACTTTAATGGCAAGGTCATACCATTCCAGCTCGATACCGGAGCTGCAGTTTCATTGCTCAATCACGACACGTACAAACAACTGGGCAAACGTCCGTTGCGTTCCGCAAATGTTAAGCTAACCACATATTCCGGACAGAAAATTCCAGTGTTAGGACAGTGCAGCCTTCTTGCAACATACAAGGGACAAACGAAACTTGTGTCATTTTCCGGTCTTCGTTCTTCTACTGCAGTGAACTTGTTTGGTTTAGACTTATTTCAGTTGTTTAACATGTCTATTGTAAATCAGGTCCTATCAGTGAATCAAACTGTGCCTTCAGACAGTGTTTCTCGTCTATGTGACGAATTTGCAGACATTTTTGCACCGGGCATAGGTTGCGCTAAAAACTATGAAGCACATTTGGAACTGAAAGTAAACGCGCAACCGAAATTTTTCAGAGCGCGCAATGTTCCCCACGCATTGCGTGATGAGGTCGCAAGAACGTTAAACGATCTCGAATCACAGGGTGTAATTGAACGTGTGCAAGCTTCTCTCTGGGCCTCACCCTTAGTAATTTTGCCAAAACCTTCCGGAAAATTGAGACTTTGCGTGGACTTCAAGGCCACGGTGAATCCACAACTAGTGACTGCTACTTATCCCTTGCCCCGCCCGGAAGATCTTTTTGCTAAACTGTGCCCGGGAAAATATCTTTCAAAGTTGGACCTGGCTGAGGCGTACTTGGAAATACCGGTGGACGACGAATCCCAGCGCGTATTGGTGGTTAACACGCATCTTGGGTTGTACAGGTTCAAACGACTGCCGTTCGGGTGTGCATCCGCCCCTGCATTGTTTCAGCAATATTTACAAACTATTTGTGCGTCGGTCCCTACTGCAGCAAACTATCTGGACGATATAGTGATCTCCGGACAGACAGAAGAAGATCATCTTGCGAACCTACGAACATTATTTCAGGTCTTGCGACAAAATGGTCTTCGCTTGAGGAAGGACAAATGTGTGTTTTTTGCTCGTGACTTACCATACCTGGGACATGTGTACATAGGCAGACAACTATACAGACCATCACACAGTAATTTCAAACTACATCAGGATCCCCTGCAAGTACTATTACAGCGAGGAGGGAGGTGAGAAAACTTGGATTTCATGGTCGAGCGGCTGCTCATAAGCCACACATCACGCCGGTAAATGCCAAACGCCGCCTTGCTTGGTGTAAGGAGCGGAAACATTGGACTATTGAACAGTGAAAAAACTTTGTGTGGAATGACGAATGACGGTACACAATGTGGCGATCCGATGGCTGGGTGTGAGTGTGCTGAATGCCCAGTGAACGTCATCTGCCAACATCTGTAGTGCCAACAGTAAAATTCAAAGGCGGTGGTGTTTTTCATGGAGGGGGCTTGCACCCCTTCTTGTTTTGCGTGGCACTATTACAGCACATGCCTACATTGATGTTTTAAGCTCCTTCTTGCTCGCCACTGTTGAAGAGCAATTCGAGGATGGCGATTGCATCTTTCAACACGGTCGAGCATCTGTTCATAATGCACGGCCTGTGGCGGAGTGGTTACACGACAACATCCCTGTAATGGACTAGCCTGCACAGAGTCCTGACCTGAATCAAACAGAACACCTTTGGAATATTTAAGAACGCCGACTTCGTTCCAGGCCTCATCGACCAGGCATCGATATCTCTCCTCAGTGCAGCACTCCGCGAAGAATGGGCGGCCACTCCCGAAGAAACCTTCCAGCACCTGACTGAATGTATGCCTGCGAGAGTGGAAGCTGTCATCAAGGGTAAGGGTGGGCCAACACCATATTGAATTCCAGCATTACCGGTGTAGGGCGCCACGTACTTGTAAGTCATTTTCATCCGGGTGTCCGGACACTTTTCATCACACAACGTACCTGCGTGCGAGGAGACTTAAAGCGGAAGTGGCCTGCCGACAGACGACACAGTTCCTGCTGGTCCAGCAGTGCAGGCGAGTAAACAGTGGAAATGCTTACACGACCACGCTGTCTAGGACGAGAGTGTTTAAACGCAATAGCCGAGTCTGGCCGATTTCCTTATCAGTCTTAGAATATTTCTTGGATTATTTTGCGAAAAGTTTCAGCTTCAAAATTAATAGTCATTATATCATTGTACTCGTCTCTTCAAGCGCTTTCGAATGCTGCTAAAAAAGTATATAATCGTATTTAAAAAATCTTTCACTCACCAGAATAACTGCCCGCAAACCACTGCCCACCGTCAGGGGAACAGAGTCCACAAATGTATGCCCCATAACACTAGATGTAAGCAAACCCGTAACCCATGTACGGTCGTGTGTTTATTATCACGGCTGTCATACAAAGTGCTCAAAACGTTGATCTCGACCATTGCTCTTAAATGATTTTCGAGAAACAGTACTGCACGTTGAGTTACATGTGGAGTTAGTGGCAGCATAGGCCCGTGTTACAAGGCATTTCGTGTCTTTGGGAGTCATCGGTGTTTCCTAATGGAACACTTGTTTTAATTTTCGCCGCGTATGAAGACATGGTAGTGTTAAGTTTGGCGAGTGAGCAGACCATTTCGCGTTTCCTGAACGACCGTTCCAGTGCCCTCCAAGTGTTCTCTCCAGAGGCTCTGCCGTAACGCGTGCGGAACGAGAGTGACGTCAGCCACTGACTGCCTTACAGTCATGGAAATAAATATTCATACAGTAGGTGGTGACAAACTAGGATGGTGTGTTGCGATAGTAAATCACCCACAGCGCCGATACGAATAAGTACGATGATGTAGCGTCAGATAACCATGTTCTTGGTAATGAAGCTTCTCGTATGCCATAAATCTATTCTGGGAAAATAAACAAACGGCTGACGCAGCCCCGGAGTGAATGCCACACTTGTGTAGTCGTGTGGCAGCCGTGAAGCAACAGCACGTCGGACTTGGGTACCGTGGAAAAGCAGAATGGCCGCAATGGGAAGGAAACGACCATTGAGGAAGGAAACATCGTTGTCTCCCAATATCTTCAACACAAGTCGTATGCCGTAATTGCGAACATCATAGGACGAAGCCAGAACGACTGTGCAATCTATCATTAAGCGATATAAGGACAGACATGTAGTAATAAACAGTGAACGACACGGTCGTCCACAGAAGCTTACAACAAGAGAGACCAGAATTCTACTAAGAATTATCAAGAAAAATCCGAAAACGACAGCGTCGGCACTATCCGCATATGTACGTGACTACTTCCGAAAGGACATCATTCCAAGGGCAGTACGTACCATTCTCAATCGTTCCGGCATCAGAGCCAGGTTCCCGAGACGAAAGCCCTATATCAGCAAAAAGAACAGGAAGTGGCGAATGGAATTCGTGAAACAGCATTTATCCAAGACAGAAGACTTCTGAAATATTGTATTGCTTAGTAATGAAAGCAAATTTAATATCGTGCACAATTATGGTAGGGTCTTGGTCTGGAGAAGACCGAATACAGACCTCGACCGAAACAACATTTAACCCACAGTGAAGCACGGAGGTGGTGGAGTGATGGGCTGTATGCCAGCCTCCAGAGTCGGAAAGTTAGTGTTTGTGGAAGGTACCATGGGCAGATTTGTGTATATAAACATTCTCGAACAGAACTTACAACAGAGTGTTGACGCCTTGGGTCTTCCTAGGAATTATTACTTCCAGTAGGACAATGATCCCAAACATACGGCGCAAATTGTCCCGCTGTGGTTGCTCTACAACACTCCACACACTCTTAAAACACCAGTTCAGAGTCCGGACCTGAATCCCATCGAACACTTGTGGAGTGAGTTGGAAACACGAGTGAGAAAACACGACATCCGTAGTAAGGCCTCTTTGAAAGAGGCTCTCCTTCGAGAATGGAAAGGTATCGCGTCGGAAACTACAAGAAAATTGGTCAATTCCATGCCACGGAGGTTGCGAGAAGTAATACATCGGAAGGGTATGCATACGAAGTATTAAACATGTTCTGGCTTTGTTAGAAGTCTCATTTTCTGTTGGTGTGTCAATACCTAATTTCCAGCGCAGTAGAGAACTTGGCGGACGTTTTTGTATTTTGTTTTGTAAAGGCTTGTTCATTCTCGTTCTATATACCAGCATAGCTGCATTGGCGACTGGCCATTGTGTTCAGTGATATCCAATTAGTGTTTTTGGTTTCGTATTGTCAATAAAGGCAGTTTACTTTTCCACGCTCCAGTGTGTGAATACTTATTTCCATACTGTATATTCGGACGAAGTCGATGATGTCGAGTAGACGCGGAGCCGTTGTAAGGAAGGTCTGTCACGGTTCGGAGCCTGGGAAAGTGCTTGTCGCAGTCCTTCTTTCTTTGTCAATAATATGCCAGGTTTACTAAAGCACCGTTCGCTAGGTGCGTTTGTTACTGGAACACATAAAATGTGCTTTGTAACTGCAACCATCCCTGGCAGATATTTTTCACATCTGTTCGCCGACTTCAAGATGTGATCTTCATCTCTGACGTGTATTAAACTATAGAGGTATTCTTCATCCGCAGCGTGGAATCTGTTGTCCCAGTTCTTGAAACGATCTCTTTCTCTCCCTCTCTCTCTCTCTCTCTCTCTCTCTTTCTCTACGTGTCGATGACACTGTACTTTCCGGTTGTATGTTAATAACCAACAGAGAGGAAAGTGATATAAAACTATTTAAAGATACACCCGCTACAAAGGTATTTCACTTGGATAAAGTGTTGTGCGAACTTTCGTCTGGCTATAGTACAATATGCACCAGCTGTACATGAACGATTACTGTTGATAGTAATTACAACCTTCTTACTTAGAAAACTCACGGCTCTATTTTTAATCACTTGTTCCACTTATTAAAAAACACATTCCTGTTAGCATATATTAACTTTGCTAGTTAATCACAAATCCAACCTCTCTCATATGATGATGAAACAGTACTTGTAGCTGCACCAATGTAACTCACCTCACTTATATTGATTGACGCAGCAGGTTGTTGTCAAACTAAAGCAGAACTACTTAGATTGTAGGTTCGTTTCAGCTATCTACTTCATCTGTGTCGTCTTTAAATGGTTTCAGAAAATCCACAGCTCATTATTATGATCCTGTAACCCGTGAGATGAATTGTTTTCCGTCATTACAACAGCAACTTCCTTGTATCGAGTGTTAACGCCCTAGCATAGTGTATAAGTTGTTCCAGTGTGTACTGACCTCTTGTTCCGAATATTATTCCAAGATAAGGAGAGAGCACTTTTCTTCTTGTACCGCACAACAGATTTTGCAATATTTATTGTTGCTGCAATCTTCGGGGAGTCATTTAACAAGAAGCTTCATCGAAAGTGTTAATACAATGAACACCACGTTTTTTTTTCACTTGGTAATAAAAGGGTCGCAGATGAAAAATTATGCAACATGTCCGGCGAAATGTTCCAGTCAGCCATACTCACTCTTCGTCCTTTTTTAACATTTACACTCATCTTCTTCATTTTGCAAATTAAACAATATTCACAAGGTTCCAATACGCATTTATGTTAAGTGCTGTAAACGTCAAACAACGGATCTGGTTTTGTGAATCAGTCCACATATCAATTCCTTCAGCACATGTTTTTTTTTAAAGAACTTCCTAAATTTTAGAAGGCCTTGTGCTGTTTCAACATGTATCAACCTGTTATTTGACATGTCTGTTTATGGTAGGGCGACGTAGCATGACATCTGAAACGCTTACTTCTCCATAATGTGCCTCTAATTCGTCATGTCGGCCGCGGTGGCAGAGCGGTTCTAGGCGCTCCTGTCAGGAACCGCGCGACTGCTACGGTCGCAGGTTCGAATCCTGCCTCGGGCATGGATGTGTGTGATGTCCTTAGGTTTGTTAGGTAAAAGTAGTTCTAAGTTCTAGGAGACTAATGACCACAGATTTTAAGTCCCATAGTGCTCAGAGCCATTTGAGCCATAATTCGTCATGGCCTAGTTCTAGGAAACCTTCACCATAAACAGCATCAACAGTTTTCCTGTCTTTGGCACATACTGCGAGACATTTACTGTTACAATTTGTTTTATTATTTCCTGTGCTCCTGAAAGAGCTGTACCAGTATGGGCGTCCTTATAACTGGACTTAAATTTACTCCTACAGCCAGCAGAAACATATTCCATAGTTCGCTTTCTAGACCCTCCTCTTTCTACAGTGTCTATGCACTGGTCTCGGTCTTACTGTCCTTACCTAGGACTCGTTGAAGGCTTCTATGGCCGGCCAAAGTGCTCGTGTACGTAGGCTACCCAGTTAGGCTCGACGCGTCTCGCATTTTGCGATCGCTTACTCGGTCACGCAGGTCTCCCTCTACTGCCGTGTATCTCTGGAAATGTGTTCGTCGAATCTGCGACACGCTGAATCGCTGTGGTATTGCGTTCAAAATATGTACCAACGTGCTGGTAATTAAGTGGCCCTAACGCACGTGCGTGGGCTTCAATGAATGTAAAAGTGCTCTGAGTACGGTGCCGCGTCACGTTTTAACATAACTGTCACTTAATAAAACCCAGGTTTCCGACACAATTGCAGTGGCTTCCTCCTGCCTTCATGAAGTGACAGCTTATAGAAAAAGCTGCATGTTAACATGCAGCGATATGGAAATTTCTGCAGCCTTGCTTTGGATACCACTGTACTATGGTCTCGAAGAAATCGAGTATGTGGATCTGCTAATGACGGAAATAACGGGTCCTTGATTTTCTCCGGTGTCAGTGCAACCAACCATGTACTTAAAAGCCACCAGTACACTAATGTACAACCTGTACAATGCCTTGTCCTCTTTTCCAGATGGGCGTCGTTCATTGACTGGACATCATACGGCTTGGGCAATCGTAAGGGTGTATCTCTAAAACTTGCTCAGTTACCTCCATAGCAACTCAGCATCGTAAGTTGTTTTAAATCACATATACGTTCGTGTGAGTGCAATTGTGATCAGCAAGTAACTTCATGCGAGAGACATCATAACAATATTGCCAATTTCCTTCATTTGTAGTACAGAAAAACATACAAAACAGACATAGACTTATAAGAGATTGTAAACTACAGATGAAATTATCAGCAACTCCTTGTATGCTTAGAAATTTGTACGAAAAATCTGATGTACTACTGTGTATTATGGAGCTAACTCCATAATACGTACACCAAAAGCCAATAAAATTAAACTTTCTGCAAACAAAGTAATTAATGGAACTTTATTTGCTAGCTATTAGTGTACAAACTTCGTCATCAAACAACAGATAACTGTTACTCCAGCCTGTATCGCATCACTCTTACCCCAACGTCAATAATAAAAAAGAATAAAATGTCGAATGGTTCAAAAAATGGCTCTGAGCACTATGGGACTTAACATCGATGGTCATCAGTCCCCTAGAACTTAGAACTACTTAAACCTAACTAACCTAAGGACATCACACAACACCCAGTCATCGCGAGGCAGAGAAAATCCCTGACCCCGCCGGGAATCGAACCCGGGAACCCGGGCGCGGGAAGCGAGAACGCTACCGCACGACCACGAGCTGCGGACTGTCGAATGCTCTCTGCATACCAGAAAGGACCATTAGAAATGGTCACGTACTGAGACAACTCAGTTGTTTGAATGCACTTTCCTCTTGATGATGGTGATACGTTACCTTTCTTATAATTTTATTTTTGTTACTGAGGATGCCGTAATTGTGATACCATACAGGCAGCTGTAACAAGTATGTGTTGCATGATAAGGATTCTTTCGATCGAAGCTGTCTAATATCACTTGGGATGAATCTCAAAAGCTTGTGACAGTAATAATCTATGCCATAGTTACAGTAATAATCCAAAGACTTTATGCACGCGATATTTGAATCTTTGTCAGCCTTCTGTCTCCAATCGCTTCATTATGAAAGTAAAACAATCTACACAGAAATCACCACTATCTCTTTTGCGGTAAAAGATTTTGGATGTCTAATGGCTGGTATCTATGTCGAATGTTAATGTGCAGTACACCAAGGAATTACTCGGTTTGGTCGGTGATCTCGATAAATTAATCATCATAATTATCATCACATTGACCAGATTCAATGGATGCTATTATATATGTCTTCCTCTCTTTCACGGTGGTTATAGCAAGTATTAGTGTGGTGTATTAGTTGTGTGCGTATCTGACGATAAAACCAGTAGAGACATTGAACGCCTATTCCTTTACTGTTCATCTGCTTACAGTTACCAACCTGCATAAGGGTTACTTTTGTTGACGACTTCTTGGACGTCCGCAGCTCGTGGTCATGCGGTAGCGTTCTCGCTTCCCACGCACGGGTTCCCGGGTTCGATTCCCGGCGGGGTCAGGGATTTTCTCTGCCTCGTGATGAGTCAGTGTTGTGTGCTGTCCTTAGGTTAATTAGGTTTAAGTAGTTTTAAGTTCTAGGGGACTGGTGACCTAAGATGTTAAGTCCCATAGTGCTCAGAACCATTTGAACTCCTTGGACACTGAAGTGGCTGGTAATAGTTCAGTTGGTTAGAACGCCCTGAGTAAGCCGGGCTCAGCTGTAGCCAAAAAACTACGCACGTGGACTTGGCGTTCAGAACACACTAAATGAACCACGGTTACAAAGTGGTAAATTATACATGTTCAGAACGGCCGTACTGTAGCTTCACTACAGTCACTAGAAAATACAAGTTCTTAGACATTTGTTGACCTAGTTCTGATAGCTTTGGCCTGTAGCGGAGCGAACGAGATGTATTGGCCCTGCAACGGTTTTGTGACGTCACGCTAGTCGGCTGGTCCGCCACACTTGGCGAACACTCGGCTGCGTGCAGGGCACACGGTTAATCAGTATTTAATTGGAACGATATCCACTAAAGTTCTTAATTTTGTCGTGCGCTAAACAGAGCGTACATGTATTTAAACACGCAGTCAAGAATTATTAAACTCGTGTGAAATAGTTACTCTCCCCCCGCCGTAGACGGCTGCTGGCCCTCGTACGACCTGCAGTGTCACGGGCTGCCTTTCTCGTGGACGCCGCGCGTAGGCACAGTTCTCAGGAGGCGGGAGTCCCTCCACTCCCCGACTGTTGACGAGGGTTGCGTCTCGGTGAGTGGGCAGCACGACGACTTTACTACTAAAGGAAATTCCTGGAAGTGGGCAGGATCCGACCTCTCCGCCTCTGGTGACACTATTTCAGGGTAGAAACGCGGCGGCAATTCCTTGGAACTCTCGGTCTCTTCCTACCATCTTACTGGCGCTTCGTGATATCGCTTTGCTGGGCAGTACCCCTGCGGTGGTCGATACTTCTTGCGCCGCTCTCGATACTCGACACACCGCAATTTTAATTTTAAACTACAACTTAATCATCGATATTCCATTTTTATCATTTGTCAGGTAACATGGAAAAATATTTACACTGCAACTGGTAGAAAATAAAAATTTGTTGTATGTTTCTAGCGGCAATGTTTGCGACTTCTGGTGTACCACGTGAGATATCTGTGTGTGTGTGTGTGTGTGTGTGTGTGTGTGTGCGTGTGTGTGTATGTGTGTGTCTAAGGCAGTTCAAATATCTTCTAGTGCTATGCCTCCACAACGGTTCTAAATCATGTCAGACACTAATAGAGGAAACTGGAGACTTCCACGAAAGTTGGAAGAGTGAATCAAAATTTAACATGTGATAGGGATGGCTGACTCGTGCTACAAGACTCGGGGGAAATTGTTATTCTGGTTGAGAAACTTATTGGAGCTGAAGCTTTTTGTGGTGATATTGACTATGAATATATTGCAATTTGTTATCAGACAAATCCCCCCATGAACCATGGACCTTGCCGTTGGTGCGGAGGCTTGCGGGCGTCAGCGATACAGATAGCCGTACCGCAGGAGCAACCACAACGGAGGGGTATCTGTTGAGAGGCCAGACAAACGCGTGGTTCCTGAAGGGGGGCAGCAGCCTTTTCAGTAGTTGCAGGGGCAACAGTCTGGATGATTAACTGATCTGGCCTTGTAACACTAACCAAAACGGCCTTGCTGTGCTGGTACTGCGAACGGCTGAAAGCAAGGGGAAACTACAGCCGTAATTTTTCCCGATGGCATGCAGCTTTACTGTATGATTAAGTGATGATGGCGTCCTCTTGGGTAAAATATTCCGGAGGTAAAACAGTCCCGCGTTCGGATCTCCGGGCGGGGACTACTCGTTATCAGGAGAAAGAAAACTGGCGTTCTACGGATCGGAGCGTGGAATGTCAGATCCCTTAATCGGGCAGGTAGTTTAGAAAATTTAAAAAGGGACACGGATATGTTAGATATAGTGGGAATTAGTGAAGTTCGGTGGGAGGAGAAACAAGACTTTTGATCAGATTAATACAGGGTTATAAATACAAAATGAAATAGGAGTAATGCAGGAGTAGGTTTAAAATACAAAAGTAGGAGCGCGGGTAAGCTACTACGAACAGCATATTGAACGCATTATTGTAGCCAAGATAGACACCAAACCCACGCCTACCACAATAGTACAGCTTTATATACCAACTAGCTCCGCAGGTGACGAAGGGATGGAAGAAATGCATGATGAGATAAAAGAAATCATTCAGATAGTGAGGGGAGACGAAAATTTAATAGTCATGGGTGACTGGAATTCGGTAGTAGGAAAAGGGAGAGAAGGAAACGTAGTACGTGAATATGGATTGGGGGGAAGAAATGAAAGAGGAAGCCGCCCTGCTAGAATATTGCACAGAGCACAACTTAATCATAGCTAACACTTGGTTCAAGAAACATAAAAGAAGGTTGTATAAATGGACGAAGCCTGGAGATACTGACAGGTTTCAGATAGATTATTTAATGGTATGACAGAGATTTAGGAACCAGGTTTTGAATTGTAAGGCAGATGTGGATTCTGACTACAATCTACTGGTTATGAACTGCAGATTCAAACTGAAGAAACTGCAAAAAGGTGGGAATTTAAGGAGATGGGACCTGGCTAAACTGAAAGAACCAGGGGTTGTAGAGAGTTTCAGGGAGAGCGTAAGGGAACAATTAACAGGAATGGGGGAAAGAAATACAGTAGAAGAAGAATGGGTAGCTCTGAGGGATGAAGTAGTGAAGGCAGCAGACGATCAAGTAGGTAAAACGACGAGGGCTAATAGAAATCCTTGGGTAACAGAAGAAATATTGAACTTAATTGATGAAAGGAGAAAATATAAAAATGCAGTAAATGAAGCAGGCAAACAGGAATACAAACGTCTCAAAAATGAGATCGACAGAAGTGCAAAATGGCTAAGCATGGATGGCTAGAGGACAAATGTAAGGATGTAGAGGCTTGTCTCACCAGGGGTAAGATAGATACTGCCTACAGGAAAATTAAAGAGACCTTTGGAGAAAAGAGAACCACTTGTATGAATATCAAGAGCTCAGATGGAAAACCAGTTCTAAGCAAAGAAGGGAAAGCAGAAAGGTGGAAGGAGTATATAGAGGGTCTATACAAGGGCGATGTACTTGCCGACAATAATATGGAAATGGAAGAGGATGTAAATGAAGATGAAATGGGACATATGATATTGCGTGAAGAGTTTGACAGAGCACTGCAAGACCAGAGTCGAAACAAGGCTCCCGGAGTAGACAACATTCCATTAGAACTACTGACAGCCTTGGGAAAGGCAGTCCTGACAAAACTCTACCATCTGGTGAGCAAGATGTATGAGACAGGCGAAATACCCTCAGACTTCAAGAATAATATAATAATTCCAATCCCAAATGAAGCAGGTGTTGACAGATATGAAAATTACCGAACTATCAGTTTAAAAAGTCACGGCTGCAAAATACTAACACGAATTCTTTACAGACGAATGGAAAAACTAGTAGAAGCCGACCGCAGTGAAGATCAGTTTGGATTCCGTAGAAATATTGGAACACGTGAGGCAATACTGACCCTACGTCTTATCTTAGAAGCTAGGTTAAGGAAAGGCAAACCTACGTTTCTAGCGTTTGTAGACTTAGAGAAAGCTTTTGACAATGTTGACTGGAATACTCTCTTTCAAATTCTGAAGGTGGCAGGGGTAAAATACAGGAAGCGAGAGGCTATTTACAATTTGTACAGAATCCAGATAGCAGTTATAAGAGTCGAGGGGCATGAAAGGGAAGCAGTGGTTGGGGAGGGAGTGAGACAGGTTGTAGCCTATCCCCGATGTTATTCAATCTGTATATTGAGCAAGCAGTATAGGAAACAAAAGAAAAGTTCGGAGTAGGTATTAAAATCTATGGAGAAGAAATAAAAACTTTGAGGTTCGCCGATGACATTGTAATTCTGTCAGAGACAGCAAAGGACTTGGAAGAGCAGTTGAACGGAATGGACAGTGTCTTGAAAGGAGGATATAAGATGAACATCAACAAAAGTAAAACGAGGATAATGGAATGTAGTCGAATTAAGTCGGGTGATGCTGAGGGAATTAGATTAGGAAATGAGTCACTTAAAGTAGTAGAGGAGTTTTGTATTTGGGGAGCAAAATAACTGATGATGGTAGAGAGGATGTAAAACGTAGACTGGCAATGCCAAGGAAAGCGTTTCTGAAGAAGAGACATTTGTTAACTTCGAGTATAGATTTAAGTGTCAGGAAGTCGTTTCTGAAAGTATTTGTATGGAGTGTAGCCATGTATGGAAGTGAAACATGGACGATAAATAGTTTGGACAAGAAGAGAATAGAAGCTTTCGAAATGTGGTGCCACAGAAGAATGCTGAAGATTATATGGGTAGATCACATAACTAATGAGGAGGTATTGAATAGAATTGGGGAGAAGAGGAGTTTGTGGCACAACTTGACCAGAAGAAGGGATCGGTTGGTAGGACATGTTCTGAGGCGTCAAGGGATCACCAATTTAGTACTGAAGGCGTGGAGGGTAAAAATCGTAGAGGGAGACCAAGAGATGAATGCGCTAAGCAGATTCAGAAGGATGTAGGCTGCAGTAGGTACTGGGAGATGAAGCAGCTTGCACAGGATAGAGTAGCATGGAGAGCTGCACCAAACCAGTCTCAGGACTGAAGACCACAACAACAACAAGAAAGACGATTGTAAGATTTTCTACCTGGGAACCACACCTGGGGAAATCTTTTCCATCAGAGGTCGCCAGGGAGAAATAAAGCGTCCAATTGGCCTTATTAAGCTGCCATTTTGGCGTGCACATAGGACAATATAGCAGATGGACATGACTAGTTAACCACAAGAGTAAAAAATGAAAGAAGAAACTAGTCACTCTGTAACACACTAAAACCTCCAGCCTAAAAGTTTAGCTCAGTGTGCAGACACATGACAAAACTTTATAACCTTAGTCACACTCGTCTCCCCGTCAGCTAAAATATTGGCAGATCCCCACCAATATTTGTTTCTGCCCTCTTGCATCACGATGTAAAATGCATTCCGTTAAAATTTGGCAGATAGAGATGTGCATACCACAAGCATCACAAAACGGGGAAATCTCTCGCCATAAATCCTCTTTGATCGAAGACCGTGGATGTCCCATTGAAGGTGAGTCATAACGAGAAAAGTGGAGGAGGAAAATGTGAAGGGGTGTCACCACAGCAACTGCCGAGTCCCGGCCTTCAAAGACACAAATCTACAGGGTGCAGAGGATGGAGGAGCCTGCTACATGACATTCACAGAGGCGTCGGCATTCTCATTCTGTCGATCTGTGGAGTTCAGAGCAGGAAAACGGTTCGTGGTGCACACCGACCGGCGACACGGAGATCGGCCGGGCGAGGGTATCACGTGGCGACACCGTTGAAGAGGATCTCCGGGTTGGCATAGGAGAAGACCGTTTGCCTTTGTTTGACTTCTTGGAGCCTTTCCGGTTGATAGAGGATGATGGCTGGCTGGAGGGACTTAGGAAGTCTTCACGAGAGTATTCCTTCTGTCCTTTCTGTCCTGCTAGTTGTGTAGCAGTGGACTTCGCCATTGGATGCGATGTTTGGTGGCTTGTTGCACAGCTGGACGTGGAGACAGCGACACTATCATGACACTGGGCGATTTCACAACCGCAGTGCTGAATTTGAAGTCGCATGTCTGCGTGGCCATGACTGTACTGTACTGTAGGTGCGAGATGGTAGAATGCAGGGTTTGCGACTAGACAACGACTTGCGAGCGGTCAGTTAAGCCACTCTTTCCTTTACCCGGATCTCCTGGATCGCCCACTCATCGAGATACACAGGGAAATCTCTAGAGGACGCTTTGGAGTTGATACAGCGTGCAGAAGTAGGCGGGTAGTCGCCCTCATGTGCATCCCTACCACACGTTACACATTTGGCTCGGTGTCAAGACATTCTAGTGTGGTAGAAACGATGTCACTAGTAGCAGCGCATTGGGTTAGGAATGTATGGTCAGACTGTGATAATATCATAGCATGCTTTGATCTTGGATGGAAGTACCAGTCTATCAAAGATGAGAAAAAGATAGTGTGTGGGCACTAGGGATGCAGCTACCTTTTTCATCACCCAATGGACTGCTATGACACCCTGACCAGAGATTTGGATTGCTGCCTCGGTCAGACCATAGAGCATCCAAGCGTAAAACACACCATGGGAAGAATTCAGCGGTCTATGGGACTCATCATGAACAGGATAGCTATTAGAAGCGCACAAGGAGGAAGAAGAAAAAGAGGAGTCACAAACGCTGAAGCTGAGGAAGGACAGGAGAAAGTGGACGAAGAAAGGAGAAAAAGGAACGAAAAACAGTGGTGAGACTGTACTTATGTCAGCTACTGAAAATACGGAACAAAGTCACAAAGATAATCCAGACATGTTCAAGGGAGTAGAAAAAGAATAGCAAGAGGATAGACATGCAGAACGGAATGGAAGAGATGCTGCAAAGACTGGGGTCCCGTGGTAGCCAAGCACGAATCCGCCATGGAGCCCCCTGGGGGCTGGGCAGTCGGTACCAAATGGTAATACGCTTTCATATCTAGGTCGTTCAGTTGATGTAGCTGAACTCCATAGTCTATTGTGAGGTCATGTGTGAAGTCTTACTTATGGGGCACCTATCGAGACTCATGGGAATCTACCCGCAAGAATATTCTGTGATTTGAAAAACACGAGGATTGTATGAATGTGTAATATGGAACTAAATTTAGCAGTGAACACATAGTGTGTTGTGGGGGATCACTCTGTTGTAGAAGTAATTCAAAAACCAAGATCGCTTAAACACTGTTTACTAGATGACCAGTTTCAACACACTGAAGGTGCCATCGTCGGATCTGTGAAGATATAACATGACAGGTTTGAGTGTTTAAGCGATCTTGGCTTTTGAAATACTTCTGGAACTAAATTTTACTGCGTGATACCTACATGGAAGCTGCTGACATTAATTTGAATTATTTTCGAGAATGTAATTTCCTCATCAGAGCGTGCAGATAAATGAAATTATTGCGGAACTGTACCTAGTTGAGTTTCTGTCATCTTCTGCAGTCTGGGTAACTTATTAATCGATACATTCTGATAACCTCATTTAAGGAAATTCAATTTGTTATTAACAAATAATACACTTGATCGCAGTAAGTGACAAATTAATTAAAATAATTAATAATGTAAAGTTCATAAATGAAATTAAAATTAAAATTAAGGTAATACACTTGAGTTAGGGGATTGTAATTAAACTACATCATATGAATCCTCTAGATTCAAAACATTTAAAAAGTAATTTTTAGGTTTCTGTATCTCTATAGGTAAAAACGAAGCCCTTACAGTATCATTTTGCTGTCTGTATTTCTGCCTGCCCGACTGTTAACACCCGCTTTCTCAGAAACGGGTAGGGGTACCAGTTCGAAGTTTATGTCATGTACTAGGTTCAACAGTCACTTGCCGGTGTGAAAAATGTAAGCCAAGTCAATGCAATCAAAAGACGCGGCCATTTGTGTCACATATTTCGTATGCTTGCTCACTCACTCGTCGCTCCCCGTTGATCCAGAAACTCGAAATGTGACAAGACGCAAGGTTTCATCCGAAATTGGTTCATTTGTAATTAAGCCATATACAAATGTTTCTTGCCATTATTTGTCCGTCTGGCTGTCTTTTTCTCAGGGACAGGTAGAGGTATCTTGAAAAACCAAGTGATCGCAGGATCGAATCTCGCTAAGGCAACAGGCTTCTTCTGTCTTGATGTTTACATGGCCTTCAACTCTCGACCATGTGAAGAGTCGCCAGAAACAACAAATGGTTCTAATTATTCCACGCTAAACTGTAGGTGCCCTTTCCCCAGTTGGATAACAGGGGTAGGCTAAGAACACCGTCAGATTTTTTCTGCAATCAGTTCTAGTGAGTCTCGTAGTGCGACTCTGGTGAAGAGTGATACCACATCAAAACTAACCTTGATGTCCGAATCTGTGATGCGTAGTTGCTTGAGGCGTTGCAGGAAGTCTTCTGAGTTTTGGATGTGGTGAACACATTTCCCCACATACGGAGACAGCAGATTTTTCAGATACTTGACTGTTGCATACGTAGCTTCCCCAATATTACTGACAATAATGCGTAGAGGGACACCCTTATCGTGTATTTTAGGCAGACCATACAGTCTAGATGGCACTGGTGCTTTTGCACGAAGTTGTCTGATGATCTTCTCAGGCATCCCTGTCTCCTTCAGGAGAATCCTGGTCTTCTTGTCCACCTTGTCAGTGGGATCACACTCCAAAGTTCTATATCCTGGGTCCTCCAGAAGTTGACATAGTTTTTTAATGGGGTACCAGTTAAGTAGAGCCTGAAATCCTGCTCTGGAATTGCTGTAGAAACAATGGGGACAGCTGCAGCAGTCCACAAATAGAAGAACTGAAGACGTGGACATGGAGAACGATCCCCTTACAGAGTTCCAGGCGCGCCAGACCGAAGATGGAACGCCCAGCTTCGGGTCTGACGGGCGCCGACCACAGAGGGAACATGTAGAATCACAGCGGACCGAAAATGAAACTGCAACGCTCCAGCAGGTCACAGTGAGCAGGAGAGGACCACAGGGGAAATGCCTGGTACCACAGACGGGATTCCAAACGCACCAGGCCGAAAATGGAACACCCAGTAACGTTTCTGGCGGGCGCGAACCGCAAAGAGAACACCCACGATTGCAGCGGACGGAAAAGGGAAAGGCAATGCTCCAGAAGATCGCAACGAGCGGGCGCTGACCGCAGTGGGAGCGCCTGGTGATAGGGGAAGGGCACAGGTGTAAACACTGGACCAGGTCCACTCGAGGATTATTCTGAGGTCGCACCTGATGAAGGTAACGAGCTACGCCACCGAAATATCGTGCAAGTACGACAGTGATATCTGGTAGAACACCCGACAACCGAAGATGTCATTTTCATTTATTTTTTTTAATTACCATGTTGACAGACATCCAGTGATATGATCTATGACCGAAATTGGTAGACGATATATAGGTTAGACAAAACAGCTGACAGTTAAAATGCATTTGCTAAAGCACTTAAAAGAAACTTTGAAGTAGGCCTACACGTTGTGTATTTGTTTAGACTGTATTTTCAGATTAACGATCCACACATTAGCATGTTACGCATCATGAAATTCAGTTCGTGAAGAATTTATATATTCCAAATAGTTTCAATGTATCACACATAACTTAAATTTATAGAACAGGAAATATTTACAAATGCTGCACTAAACATAACCTCGTGACTAACAAGAGAAGCAACTGTACAAGTTGGGGCCGGCCGAAGTGGCCGTGCGGTTAAAGGCGCTGCAGTCTGGAACCGCAAGACCGCTACGGTCGCAGGTTCGAATCCTGCCTCGGGCATGGATGTTTGTGATGTCCTTAGGTTAGTTAGGTTTAACTAGTTCTAAGTTCTAGGGGACTAATGACCTCAGCAGTTGAGTCCCATAGTGCTCAGAGCCATTTGAACCATTTGTAGAAGTTGGCGAAAAGTGCTTATCGTGGTCTCTAGTGCACATTCGTTAATGTGATTCTAAGATCACTCACCTGAAAACACGGTGTTGTCCTAGGAACACTGCCCTCTGGCGACAGCACTCTCCCCTGCTGGGTGGGTCTGGGGAGGGGGACAACGGCCTGCCCTGCCGGCCGCCGCCGGCCTCTGCTAGATGTCTCCGCACAGTGGACTGCCACAGCCTGACAGTACGGCCCAATTACAGGGGGCGCGCTACCTCACTGGCACGTGTGCGCGGCCGCTAGTGGTAACCTCCACCACCGAATATCCTCCACACTCTCTCAGGCATTTATTCTCTTCACTTATACACAGCCTGCTGTCTTGTCGAAAGCAGACAGTTTGAGAACCGTGGCTGCATTATAATTGAAGATTTATGGCTTTAACACAACCAGCCCCAAGTATGGCTTAAAACAGTTTGTTTACATCAATCCATTGCCCATTTTGGATTTATCACAAACCTATCTTCGGATGCTTCTTATAATCTTCCTTACTTTCGTGCTGGAGTTTTGTACTCATCACCGGTTTGATGCATTGCAAATAAAAGCTTCGTTCACAATTCGGTAAATTTAGAAGAGATTTTTTTCTCTTTGTTCTACACTGAAACAATCATGACATGATTTTAAAGTTAATAAAACATTCAATGTGTTGAAAGCTGGCGTGGTGTATATTTCTGTGGGACGAACTTGTATTCTATTTGTGTTCTGAAATTTAAAGTTAACACATATTTGCACATGCATTATGTGAGTACTGTTTAATTCTCTGGAAGCTGATTTAACACTCATCATTCTACATATTATGGCAGCACACGTGCTCAGCATTTACAAAACGCAGCCCAGCTTCTCTAGAGTGACAAAAACAGTAGTTTCAAAGATGTTAGAGGGGTAAAGATGTTAAGTTACAGATACTGTATACATCTTTGCTAAAGTGATAAATTAATTTTAAAATTCAAAAAGAGAAGTAAAATTATGTACATTAAATTCTAATATGGTATTCTATTGAATGGGTAATATTGCGCACACATACATTTCTATAAGCGACGAAGTATTTATAAATGTAGACCAGCGACGTAAAGCTAACGCGTGTAACAGATTGCGAACTGGTGAGATATCAGTACATTGAAGAGAACCGCTGCTGGACGTGTGAATTAGATAACTGACACAGTGTACAGTGCGAAAGCACAATAAGACCTGTATTTTGCTACAGTGATTGAACTGACTTGGAACACCGAAGTTAAAGTTGCAGTCTACATTACAAATAGTAATGTGACACATTTTATTTATTCGCCAGGTATAATGTAAGAAATAAGTTATAATGTTTTAATATATTATACTATGAACGTGGTATAAAAGTGAATTTTACAGAAAAGGTATCTTAGTTAACATTATATTCATAGAAAATAGGTAAAATATTAAATGAAACACGAATGAAGATATTCTTTGTTCGTCTTGGACTAAGGTAATATGTTGGTTTAAAATTCTGGATGAATAAATAGTCATCTAGCACCGCCTTCCTGAATTATTTTCGGGAGATATGACATACTTTTTCACCGCTTTTCATGTTTCATAAACATTAAAATATTTTATCATGATTAATTCTGTTAAGTATAAAAACAAAAAATCTGCTGTAAGTTTACCGAATTGTGAGCGATAAATGTTTTGTTATGTTGGTGCATCAGACCAGTAACAAATACAAAATAACGCCCCGACAGGAAAACAATAAAGTTTCTAAGAGCAATTTGAAGATGAATTTGTAATAAATTCGAAACCGGTATTGGTTTGATGTATATAAACTGGTGTAAAGCATAATTTTGGCAGGTTGTGATTTTAATTAACTTTATATACCGATATCTGTCCACGTTTTCCAATACCATATGAAACATACCTCTCTGCTGTCGTCTGTCTTACATCAGGTTTATGTCCGGACGCTCTCTACTACCCACTGCTTATTGCCATTTCCTTAACTCACTGCCAAGATTTTTTAATGTAATATAGATTGCGTACCCTCTTCTTTTTCTCTTTTCTTTTCATCTTTCAGTTACCTTCCTTTGCAAGTAGTTTCTTCTAAACATGTTTCGTTCCAGATGTTTCCACTAATTTCGCTAGCCTTCCATGTCCTCACATTCTCGTTTGTTACTTACTTCTCGGAGTACACCAACAAACTATCATGATCAATCAACCGTCTATTCGTCTGACTACATGGCTTGCCGATCTCCGTCTCAGTCCCGTTGCTGTCACAATTCCGTTTTCCACTCCAGTCCGCTCCTGGAAACGTCTGCTTGTTTCCTGTTCCTACCCAACATGCGTGTAATCATCGGTAGCTCTGTAGCCATGAATTACTGTTTTTTTTTTTCGACTATGGAGAAGAGAGCTTAATTTTGTTGGTGATCAGTAATCAAACAGGAGGTCGTACATTTGGGCAAACAAGTCTGCACAAATAAAACGCACAACGAATGATCTTTCCATTAGGAATCATCTACCCTTCATCCAAGACAAAAATGAGGCATAATTCAAACTTGCGTGAAATAACTATTGAAATGTGCAAGCCGTCTTATCTACAAGGTGAACTCAATTACTTATTGTCAGCTTTTAAGAATAAGTAGTTTCGTTTCAAGAGGTCAGTAACTTACGGTCAGCCTTGAAGAGTAATGGGCACTCTGTCAACGCGATGCGACGAGTCCTACTCCAAGACAAGAGAATCCCAGAGATAATGAGGGACAGCTGCCTCCTATACTGCATTTTATAAAATTACGCAGGAAGTCGAGCGCAGAATGGTTTTAAAACGAGAGAGCCAGTCAAACTGTCATGATGGTAGCAAGTCGTAAATGATTTTATTTCGTGCATTGCAGTTGCGCACTGTCGAGGACAATGTTTTTCCGCCAGCCTTATCCCGCACTCAGCTTAGATTTTCGACAGTAAATGAACAATATACTGAGCAATGGGATGACCGTTTAGCCTTCGCCTGTACATCAGTCAGATCATCGACCATTAAATGTCTGTCACTCACTTTTATATAGTTCTAGTACTTAAGAGGAGCTACAGTCACAAGACAACTGCCTCTTCCCGGAAAACCCAAGTCTCGATTCGCACGCTGACTATGGTAGACCAGTAAACGCGGATCTACCAAAAATTCATCAGCTACGGACTTATTTCACGAGTCGCGTCACCACAAAGGTCCCAAAGAAGCATCCGTGTGTGCCGGTGCAGGCAAGTTCGTAAGGAGTGGCAATTTTGCTCTTAATATTCGGTAAGGGCAGAAGTGTCATCTGAAATGTTTTGATGAACCATCTCGGCATCTACTCATGAGTAGAAGTAACTGCAGACTGCAACAAACTGCTAGTTACGCACATGGCGATGGCTTCACGAATGATTGCACGGTTCGTAGTCACACGTGCCAGAGCGTCGACGTACGATTAAATTAAATTAAAAAAAAAACAACTAAAAAACATTCTGAAACGTCATGCCAACGTTTGCAGTGAAACAGGACTTTGAAAGCCATTGTCCGCATTCGCGGCAGTCAGTGGTAACGCAAGCTGCCAGTCGGTACATTATCCTCTGGTGGGCCAGCGTCTCCGACGTGACCGTACGGTATGCTGAACCATGCAGCGCCCCTGATCAACGTCATATACACTCATGTTCAGCAAAAACAGAACACCTCGAACGACTAGAGATAGGACGTTCATACTCACAGGGCACGTACATTCGTATGTTCTGCAGGAATAATTAGCATTTCAGTGACCTCGCTTCAGCACGGGTCCCGTTGCCTAGTTGGCCCAGCGCCCGCCACGTACCCGGTGAACCTGTCCTATGCGTGATGGTATCGACGCGTATAAGGCGCGAATGTCGTTCTGTAGTATAACCATCCGTGCTTCACTCACCTTGTTCCAAATTTCACCTGTGGCGGTTGGCACTGGGTCACAGTGGTGCTCCAGTCGTTTCACCACATCCCACACGTTTCCGACTGACAAGTCTGGTGACCTGGCAGGACAGGCCAAAAGGCTGACATTCTGTAATACCAAGACGGCACGTGTCTGTGTAGAAATATGTGATAGCGCATTGTCTTCCTGAAAAATAGCTTCTGGGATTTTGTGCAGAAGCTGTATGGCTGTGGGTCGCAGGACGTCATTCACGTAGGTCACACTCGTCACAGTGCCTTGGACACAGACCAACTGTGGTTTTTCGTTGTACCCAGTAGCACGCCATGTCACTAGGCTTTCGAGTTGGCGCGCTGTATTGTAATGTTATGTGTGCCTCACTGCTTTCTTTCTTTGATTAATTTGAGCCTGATTTTATTCTGAGAAGCTCAGTAATGTATGTAAATACCGAAAATGTAAATGTGGTTCAAAAAGTACTTGAAGTGAAGTGAAGCGCAGCTGGACAGCAAGAAACTCTTTAGCGCGCAATCCCCGTACCGATAGTATTAGAGAATCTTTCAGTATGGACTCTAAAAAATAGACAATTGACTTTATTAAAAAAAAAAAGACTTACTCTGTATCTCGTGGAAAGAGGGCGTGTTGCTAGGCCGTCGCTTAGAACATATTGTTACATTTAATGAAAATTGATTTCTAGTGATAAAACCGAGTGAAGTAAGTGTAAGAGTTGCCAAACATTTATATAAACAAATTTTCTGGTAGTGAAGAATAGAAATATCTTTTTCTTAGAAAAGGAGGTGAACTTCATTGTCGTTGCCATCTATCAATCGACAGAATTGTAAGTGCACAAAGTTCACTAAAATACAGGAAAAGAAATGCATTTTCTATAGTTTTCATTTAATAAGTAACAACTTCTCATAATTTATTAATTACAGTAACTGGATTATGTTCTTGTACAGTAGTATGGTGCTGAACTCCACTGACCAATTTTGATACAACAGGACGTGTAGTTTGAAGGAAGTTTGTGTGTCAAGCAATCTCCTTTCTCACGAAAAGCAGATTGCTGCTTGATCTTACTTACAACAGTGGTCCCTTAGGTATGAAAAGCTACGAAAACTTGGGCTCAAAGCTATCCGCAATACGGCCAGGTAACTAACAGAGTCGTATTTTAAACCTTAAAGAACAATAGCCGGCCGAAGTGGCCGTGCGCTTCTAGGCGCTACAGTTTGGAAACGCGCGACTGCTACGGTCGCAGGTTCGAATCTTGCTTCGGGCATGGATGTGCGTGATGTTCTTAGGTTACTTAGGTTTAAGTAGTTCTAAGTTCTAGGGGACTGATGACAACAGCAGTTAAGTCCCATAGTGCTCAGAGCCATTTGAACCATTTTCTTAAAGAAGAATAACTTCCTCCAAATTGCAATACGTCAACAACTGGTGCAGAAGCCGATCATTCAAGGAGGCAGCAACCAAAATTCAGGTACCAGTTACGACTTAAAGTAAAAATCTCAATCAAAAATCAATCTCTCTCTCTACAAACACATATATAACTATTAATATTATTATCAAAAAAAGAAGTAATTTTACATTGGCGCCCGAACAGGGACGCGAAACGAAATTAAAAATATTTCATGCTGCTGTTCGAAAGACTTTGTAATTGTCTTGTATTTGTTAATACTCATTTGCTTAGCTGCTAAATAAAAATCGGAACGGATGATAAATGTTGCCGTGAAAAGAACATTTGGACTTTGAAAAATTCTTCAGCAGTTGCAGACACGCAAGAGTGACTACCTTTTTATTTCCGTTGAGAAGCTTCATTAATGCCCTCTCATGTAGCAAGCTTCTGTGTTTTTTCCATCAACCTATCCAAATCCAGTAGAAAATGCATGGAGGTATTTTGTAGGTAGACATTTAACAGCATTGTATAATTTCAGGTAGTGTTATAGTCAGTATTAGCTTAAAAGAAATAAAAATAATTTGTCTGCATCTCCATATTGCATAAACGGCGTTGGCATTCAGTTCTCTCTGATCAGTAGCATCCATCGTGTCATTTTGTGCGAGCGTAGGCAATTGTTTGGTATACGTCATCATTACGTCAGTGCATCCCAGAAGGCTTAGCAAAGCTATTGCGTAACTTTCTCGCGCAGGAATTTCATACAACCCCGTGCGCGAACCCAACAAACAATGGCAGAGAGCAGAACACATTCCGTTGTAGATGACAGTGAAAAAATGGTTGACACACAAAACCAACTTAGATCGCGAATCGTGCCGACCAGGAATGAACTACCACCTGATAAGCTAGATGAAATAAACACCACACACAGTACTGCAGTAGACGTATCGCCCAGCAACGTGCAGGAACTACATACCACTCAGATAATACAGACTTCAACATACAATGATGTTTCAAATTTAATCGAAGCCTTGTTTGCGCGCCTGGTGACACAAAGGGAACATGAGAAACAGCAGGAACGAACACAAAGGGAACAGGAAAGACGAGAATTTATCCATAGTTTAGATGATAAGTTCGAAGCGCAAACCAAAAGTTTTGACGAAAGGCTTGATTCAAAGTTAGATTCTAAATTAGAAGCGCTAACGAAAAGCCTCGATGAAAAGTTAACAAACCTAGTAACAAAGACTGAACTTGATAGCATTGTAACAGCTGTGAAAGGTGACCTTGAGACTAAAGTAGTTACTACAGTTCTAGGTGCAAAACAAGAGGTAACCACTGAACTTCATCAGATGTTGATGTTAGAGACATGGAGTAATAAGAAACAGCAAGACATTGGTGATAGGATTCAGAAAAGGTATGACGAACTTGCAAAGCAGACGGAGGATAACGTAAATCATTATCAGAAGGACGTATATGAAGCAAAATTAGAACTCGAGCTAGTTGAAAAACAAGTTGTTACCTGTAAAGACACTTTACATACAATGAATGACAAAGTAAAACAGTTGACTGACAAATTCTCTCAGTTGGCTGTGAATGGAGAAAAAAAAGTGGAACAAAAGGAAAAAGACCAAATACAACACTTTAGTGAACAATGTACAGGCTGGTTAGCGGAGAAAGATGAAGTGATCGAAAACAAAATAAAAACCGAGTTACAGGGCACTGTTAAGGATGCCACTTTTAACATATTAGCGGCACCAGGTACCTCTGGAGATACTGTTTTAACAGAATAAGGTATCACCAGAAAAGTATTTACGACAGACTTGCCTGCTTGGAAAGAAGAGATTACTCAGAGTATACAAAGCTTGGAGCAACAATTTCAAAACAAAGACAGAGAAACATGTGACAGCTACCCACACTCTATGTTTTCACTCAGTGATATAAGCAGTGATGGTCCTGAGCAGCAAAACACAAAACATCAAAGCAGAGAATACTCACGACCCAGAACACAAAAAATTCCAGTAAATGACTCTAATTCATTAGTGCAGTTAATGAATGACGAAAGCCTATTGAAACACAGAAAACTTTCAGTTATTTAATCCCGAAAAGAGAAACCTTCACCCGATCGTTTTTCTCCGATGATTTTCCAGAATTTTGCGCCTAGTTGGTCTGATAGGCAAAAGATACAGTTTGCACCCAAAATGGTCGACCGATGCCTTACTTACCGTGATTCTGAACAGGCATTTTTAGCCAAGTTTTGGAACGAAGGAGTTCAGAAAAGACTGAGGAAAGAGGTATATCAAGCTGAACCTTTCGATCCGAGAAATGGAGGCTTAAGGAAACATTTCGAAAAGTATTTCGGCAAAATTACTGGAATACATCAATCTCAAGTAAGGATGGGATTGTGATCTTGAAGTCGAAATTGCCGGTGTCAATTCAAGAAAAATTAATGAACTTCAATGATGATGACGAAGAAACATTTATTTCCATATTAGACTCATTTGACCTTATACATGAGGAACAGAGATCAAGCAATAAGCAGAAATCGCGTAATAACAGGTGGAATTCCTCAAGTACGAGTAACCACAGTGGTAAACATATTTCAGATAAAAAAGGGCATTTTAACGGGCACGATCAGTATTATGGCCAGCAGAATGGAAATGGACAATTTAAAGGTAATAAGAACTACTACAGAGCGAGATGTCACCCGAAAAAACAGGCAAACAATTTTAACTACGGCAACAAGCCACCGCACAGTGCGTATGCCAATGAATACGGCAACAAAAGTTGGTAGCGCGGATTCCCACAGCAAGCGCAAGAATGGAATCCTGGAGCGCGGAACGCGAACGTATACTACAAACATACAAACCTAAATAATACTCAGCGAAAATTCAAGCCGAATAAACAGCAATTTCAAACATCGGCTTTAAACAAACAACAAATGTATAAACGAGAATTTCAGACGCAATTTGAACCTCAGAATAGAGGAAATAACCAAATGCAGAGGAAACGGTACAAAACACCGGTATTTTTCACTCAAGCTCACAATCTTCCGACTTTAAATCCAGTAAATGAACCACCACAGTTTGATACCCGAGTAATTCACAACACTCAGTTTTATTCGCCGCAATCAACTGAAATGAGTGTACAGCCTGATAGGAATAACAATGGCTGTACCACCAAGTATTCAACACCGGAAAACTAATCACAGCATCTTATCACTCCCTACAAGGTGCTGTGCGGCAGGAAGAGAGTAACTACATTAATGACGAAGACCTGAATACAGCGCTAGTACTACGTTACAACGACAGTACTGACATTCGTGACGAGTTACTACACGAGAATAATGTAACCAACTTATACCGACAAGATGACCAAATTCAGGTGACAACCGAAATCACACTAGCAGGATATGTAGCTACGGCAATACTGGATACTGGTGCAAACGTAAATGCAATCTCACTATGTTTTTTCAAACCGATAACAGCCACACAAAAAATACCCACATTACCCGTACAAGGATGTTGCATTACAGGAGCTATTAGTTCACACACACGGAAAGTGCAGATGCAAGCTTTGATCCCTGTTATTACATAAACAGTAAAACGTGAATGTATTTTCCTGGTAGTAAAGAATATGTCAATACCCAGCTTGTTAGGTATTGAGTTTCTCAAACAGACGAAGGCCAAGATTGATTTCGCCGAAGGAACTTGCACTCTAAATGAACAAGTAATCACTATCAGACACACACGTGAGAAAGTACGTAATTATTACTCGGGAAACATTTTTAGAATACATAAACTTACTAGAAAAAGCGCACCAATACACAACGGCTGGAACAGTTCTGACTGCGACATACAAGGACCAGATGAAGTACATTACTTACCAGACAGAGACGAAATTACAACTAAAGCGGCAGAATCCACCAATTTGACAGATGAACAGAGACAAGAATTATTTCAAATCCTTTTTGACTTCAGATCTGTTTTATCGACGAGACCTGGAATAATTCGAGACTTTCAATTCCGAATGGAGGTTATACCCCATCTCACTTTCTGTCGCGCCTCCTATTCGATACCATTTTCGAGAAGGGAGGCTGTGAAAAGTAAAATTAGAAAAATGTTAGCGTGGAAGGTGATTGAACCATCCGATTCACCGTATAGTAGCCCTTTGCTAACTATATCCAAGAGTGATAATACTGTACGATCAGTTCTTGACGCTAGGAATATAAACGAAATTATTGTACCAGTCAGAACTCGTCCTGAAGCCATAGACAAACACCTGTAGAAATTTTATGATGTGAGATATCTGACCAGCACTGACCTAAAATTGTTATATTGGCAGGTGTAACTACATAAAGAATCTAGAAAATATACTGTATTCATCTTTGCAAGACGTTCTTACCAATTCCGAGTTATGCCCTTTGGATTGAACGTTAGTTCAGGTGTATTCATATCCGCTTTGGATCATGTGTTAGGAGATGACTTAGTTGATCAAGTTACAATTTATGTTGACGGTCTCCTCAGTGCCACAAAATCTTGGGAAGAGCATCATCACCTTATACAGCGCATATTTCAGAAATTCAGAGAATTTGGAGTGACTGCAAATCTTCAAAAGTCCCGATTTACCCTACCAAAAGGCAGCTAAAAGGATTCCTTGTCATGTGCTCATTTATTCGAAAATTTTTGTCTAGACAGATTTTAAATAGTACACCTTTGTTATCATTGCTAAAGAAAAATGTCCATTGGAACTGGGACGACGATTGTTAACAAGCTTTTGATTCAATCAAGAATGCCTTGGTAAATAGTCCCATCTTACATCATTCTGATATGAACAAGGAATTTTTATCGCTTCAGATGCCTCTTGCCAGGGCATCGGTTCAGTCTTGTTTCAACTCGAGGAAAGGAATGAACAAAAAGAAATCCGAATTATCAGTTTTGCGAGCAGAGTCCTCACTGAAGCAGAACAATTTTACTCCGTGACAGAACTGGAAGCTCTTTCTATTGTTTGGGCATTCAAATGTTTTAATTATTATGTATATGGACGCAAGATAAAAGTTTTTCTGATCATCAAGCTTTAAGTTTTCTGTTGTCATGCAAACTATTTCATCCTCGATTGACACGTTGGTGTCTATTTCTTCAGAAGTACAACTTAAAATTGTACATATAAAGGGCAAAGACAATATAATAGCTGACACCTTATCGAGAATGCCAGGCGGATGTTCTAATACTAGTGAATTAATTGAGCAAATGTCCAACTACAGAATTCTACCCATGAAGGATCCGATACATCGCAAGTACTTTTTGCAGCTATGCAAACAAATAGTCCCACTCCAAGATACCGATCCTAAGTGGAAGGCAGTAAAGCAGCTCATATCAGTTAATCCTCAACATTCTCTGTGCCAGTTTTACAAATTATTTAATAATGTGTTATTTCATCGCACATCACCGCAAAAGGAGAGTTGGTTAGTTTGTATTCCAATAGAATATGAAGAGCATTTATTATGGCATACCTGCATTGCATGGGGTCACTTTGGTTCTGAAAAGTGTAAGCGCAAGGTCGCACAATATTGTTATGTTCCAAGTCTTCATGCTAAAATACACAAGCTACTGCGAAACGGTGTGATTTGTCAGAAGGCCAAACCCTATAATTTATCCAATGCATTGCCTTTGAATCCAATTTTAACCATGAAACCCTTAGAGATCGTAGGAATTGATTTTGCCGGTCCGTATCCTCGTGGACGTGGAGGCTTACAGTATGTTGCGTGTATTCTTGATCTCTTCACAAAACATGTAAGACTATATGCAATGAATACAGCAAACACCAAGCAACTTATTAAGCGTATAGAAAGTGACTACTTTCCAAGATTTGGCATTCCTCAGAAAATGTTGTCAGATAATGGTCCCAACTTCGTTAGTAAACTTTGGAGATATTTTTTAAGCAACAACATACAACAGATCTTGATCTCGAAGTTTAGACTACAAAGCAACCCCTCAGAACGAGTTTTTAAAGAGCTGAATAGATTTATAAGAACATACGTACGTAACCATCACACAAAATGGGTCGATCACATTTCAGCCTTTGAAGAAATTGTAAATCACTTACCACACATTTCGACCGGATTTACTCCTTATGAGTTAATGATGCAGCGACCGGAAAGTAATGAATGGGCAACACCAATTCCCAAAATCCCTAATCAAGAAGCTGATTTGGAAGCCAAAGTAAGACAGGCATTACACAACCTCACCATCCAAGCACAACTCCGAAAGAAAGCATTTGATTCTAAGATTAAAAAAGTAGTAGAATACAAACAAGGTGAAAGAATTCTAATAAGACCGCATTTCAAGCCGTCTCTTTTACACAAGCGAAACAAGAAATGGAGAGAACTTTTTCAAGGCCCATACATTATACTCAGAAAACCGCATATGGGGTGTAATCTCATCGCCGATCCGATTACCGGCCGCGTAAAAGGCCTTTACCATCATGCCGACCTCAAAAAGTATCACTGTTCAACTTAAAATATATACAACACACATACACTGAAGATATATAGCAGAAAAAGAACATTAAGAAACTCATTGTGATAACGTGTTTACAAGAGACAAGTCATGACAAGTACAGTAAGTACACCTGAAATACTGATCTTCACAGTAACCTAAGGTGGAAATCGGAAGCATACGTATTGTTAATTGAAAAACGCCAAGCACGTCAGAAAATTTAAGGGAAGCTTCGTATCTGAATGACATTTAGATTTAGGTCATAGTTATAAGTTAATTTCAGATTACGCTGAGCTGAAGAGCCAGGTAGGTCTACAAAAGAAGAGGACGAGCCGACGCGCCGACTTCTTGTTAGTTATAAGGTGACCAATGTTTGAGGAACGAAGTATCTCTAAGAATAACAATGGATAAATGCGCAGCGTAAAACTTTTCTTAGTTGTCTGAACAACAGAGACACGAATTCATCACAACAGATTAATACATACTTCACAGGAAATATTCGGGCTAACGTCAATTGAAAGAGTAAACATGAGTTTGACGATTCACTTTAGAGCAAGCGCTTAAAATGAGAATAAGTTAATGTGTTCAACTAAAAGTGATGTATACAATTCCATGAGATGCGCTTTAGAATAACAGTACAAGATGGTAAAACTTAGATCTATATAAGAATAGTGCGGTGATTCTGAAAAGCAACGCCCTTGAGATATGTATGTAAGTTAGATGTTTTTGTAGGAGAATAAATCTAGATAACACCCTCGCATTCGAGTTTTGACAGATGTTATCGCTGACTAGTACACGACTGAATGAGACACACTCGCATCGCTGAGAAAGCTTGCGAGGTGCAATTTTGGAGAGCAACATTTGAATGCAATGACTATATTCTTTTATTAAAATACCAGAAAGTATTCTTATGTGATTTGAATTTCTTGTGTTTAAATGCAATCTAATGTTTAAATTTTAAAAGAGAGATACTATTTCTGTAATGTCGTAAGCTTATCAGAAGTTAAATATGCAGTTTTGTTAATGAGTAACAGTATTGCTGAGTAACGGTAATTTTGCAAGGTTAATGAGAGGACAAGTTAGTAAGAGAGAACTGCAAATGAGACTGCATTATTTTGAGCTCAGAGAAAGTCATTCACGAACTGATATTAGTTAAAGAACAATCCATGACACAATGGTAGACTGATATGGAAAGAAAGCCAGGAACATTACGTTTATAAAGACGACATTAAAATGACAATGGTATCCGTTAGTAGCACGGTAGTGTTGTTTCAATAAATGCATACGTGCAACGGATAAATTTAGTATTCACTGTTTAATACCGCAGTACCACGAATAATCGGCGAATTCAGCACATAACATTGCCTGTGACAAGTTTTAACCCCCGTGTGCTCAATCAGCTAAGTGGTGACAAGTGAATCGTTCAGTAGCATGATTTTGCGACAACTTGGGCTTACCTTTTGGAGCTCGCTGTTTCTGCAGATATGACTCGATGTGTTTACAGTGTAGTGGATCCAATCGAGTTTTCACTTCACTAAGTCTTCATGAGCAACACATCACAGCGAAAGAAATTACGACCGTCACATGTAAGTAACCGCCAGTCGTCGAAGGCAAGGTCCGTAAAAAAAAAAAATGGTCTAAGGTGCGCGCGCAACTGGTCACGTGCACTCATCAGCAGCACGCCACTAGCCATGCGCAGCTACCTCCGCGCATCTGCCCTCGTGCTTAGCTCACGGGGTAGACGTCAACAAAATTTCCGAATGTCAAAAGATTGCCAGAGTATAAACAGTTCTACGAACGCTCAGGAGGAGCGCAAATGTAAACCAAATGACATTTTATTTCCCTTGATGATACGAAAGAGACAGTTACTGTAGTCAAAACGGTAACTACAATATATGAAAGACTAGAAGCTGATCTCGATGCTTTCAAAAGTTCGGTGTAAGTAATAGCAGAACTCCAGAAATCCCATCCTTTGACCATAAAACCTTAGACAATTTTTTTAGCACTTAATTAATCCTGTGAATTTTCTGTTCCATGTACTATGTATTACGAGTATTATTGCGGGAGTTGAAGAAGATGACGTCTTAGTCATGAACGCTTGATACACTGATGCATCATGACAGAAGAAACAGACTATGATATTACAGTCAGTGACAGTGCAGTGTATCGCCTCGCTGATTCATTTTTCTAAAGTACGATATGTACCAGACTTCTGCGTACAAACTCGAGTGAATAACACTTCGTTCAATATTGTAAATATTTTCTTCTTATTTCATGATTCTTAGCATACAACCAACAATAAGAGCTCTGAACTATGAAATGAACTACTAATGAAAATCTCTTTGCCCGTGAGACGATAATTGCCATGTAAATAAGTTCTTTGTTTATCGATGTCTGCTTGACGAAAAGTTTTTCTGATTATTTTGATATATTATTTTCATTATGGTATATTACCTGTCAAATGTATTCATTCTCTTAGCTGTATTGTAAACAGCAGAAGTTAAGCACATGATATTGCTTAGGACATTGAAACCTGACAGTTCACAAAAGAAACTGTCATGCTTCAATTGGAGGCAATGTAATGTTATAAGTGCCTCACTGCTTTTTTTCTTTAACTAATTTGTGCCTGATTTTATTCTGAGAAGCTCAGTAATGTATGTAAATACCGAAAATGTAAATGTGATTCAAAAAGTGCTTGAAGTGAAGTGAAGCGCAGCTGGACAGCAAGAAACTCTTTAACACGCAATCCTCGCAACGATAGTATTAGAGAATCTTTGAGTATGGAATCTAAACAAAATAGAATTGATTTTATTAAAAAAAAGACTGTTACTCTGTATATTGTGGAAAGAGGTGGTGTTACTAGGCCGTCGCTCAGAACACATTGTTACATTTAATGAAAATTGATATTCTAGTGATAAAACCGAGTGAAGTATGTGTAAGAATTGCCAAACAATTATATGTACAAACTTTCTGGAAGTGAAGAATAGAAATATCTTGTTTTTGGAAAAGGAGGTGACATTCATTGTCGTTGCCGTCTATGAATCGACAGAATTGTAAATGTACAAAATTCACTAAAATATAGGAAAAGAAACGCATTCTCTATAGTTTTCATTCAATAAGTAACGTCTCACAATTTCTTAATTACAGTAATTGGATTATGTTCTTGTACAGTAGTATGGTGCTGAAATCCACTGACCAATTTTGATATAGCAGGACGTGTAGTTTGAAGGAAGTTTGTGTGTCAAGCAATCTCCTTTTCTCACGAAAATCAGATTGCTGTTTGATCTTACTTACTTACAGCAGTGGTTCCTTAGGTATGAAAAGCTATGAAAACTTGGGCTCGAAGCTATCCACAATACGGCCAAGAAACTAACACCGTCGTATTTTAAACTTTAAAGAACAATAACTTCCTCCAAATTGCAATACGTCAACAACTGGTGCAGAAGCTGATCATTCAAGGAGGCAGCAACCAAAATTCAGGTACCAGTTACGACTTAAAGTAAAAATCTCAATCAAAAATCAATCTCTCTCTCTACAAACACATATATAAATATTATTATAAAAAAAGGAGTCATTTTACAGTATGTCTTGTCCGAATGCTGTCACTGTAACGCCGTTCCTGTCTGCTGCGAAATAAAATGCGGCTATCATTTTCAAACAAGCAGAATTTGATTCGTCAGCAAACACTAACTGATGCCATTCGTGTTCCCTGTGACGTCGTTCCACGCACCATCGTCTTCGAGCTTATTTCTGCACATTCGTCAGTGGTAGGCGGAGAAGTGGACGACACGCACGTAACACATGTCGTAATAAACGGTGACACTGTCTCCCGTGACAGTGCACGATGTGCTACACTGTTCTACTGCCGTGCCAGAGCCGTGGAGGACGCAGGTCTGTCCTGCAGTGCCATTCGGATGAGGTGTAGATCTTCTCGGAGGTTGGTCTGGGTGGTGTGACCTGACGCATCTCTCCGTGCTCCATGGCATTCCGTGAACCATTCTGTACGTACCCGTTGCACGGCCGAAACACTTCGTCCCACATGAGCAGCAGTTTGCCACATGGATGCATTACATTCTCTCATGCCAATAACGCCCCCTCTTTCAAACTCACTGATTGGACGTTACCGTTCGCTCATAAGAGTGTGAGGCGTCCTGAACGTCTGCTCAAGTAAAACTAATCCGTTACCTTTGGTTTATAACGACAATGAGACCCGCAAGCACATTTTACCGGTAGTGGTGTTCGCTGTGATATCGATGTTGACCTCGAATTTAATGGGCCACACGGTTCAAATGCTACTAGGACATACTAATGTACATGTCCTGTGAATATGAATGACCTATCTCTAATTGTTCAATGTGTTTTACTGTTTGTGAGCATGAGTGTATTATGCGACATGTTGCCACGGCTTCCAGCAGATTGTCTTCCAGCACGTTAGTCCAGGTATATTGAACGTGCTGAAGAGCACCTACAGGAAGCCGTGACAACAGATAGAATAATATGTTACTGAATATTTACGCTGTGGAGATTGATATACCGTGAGGTAATGGTGTAGACCTGCCAAAGGATGCACAAAAAGACAACTTAGTCCTGGTTTTCTTGTTATTAATGGACCGATGTGAAGCTCTCGTTGGTTGACTAAGTCAGAGTTTCGTATTGGTGTCATTCTGCATATCAAACCTTATTCTTCCAAAGTACGTCTGTTTTTATGTGCTTACATTTTGAGGTAATTAACGTTGTAAACGTGACTGAGCCGAAATATTCGACTAAATTGTTAAATTAGAAGACGTTTGTCCAGAAATTTGTATGGGAAAAACAACATTCGGTCGAAGTGAATCAGTTATTGACATATTGTCAAATTATATTTATCTGAGACGCACTCAAATTCTACAACATATTCAACAGGTGTTTCTGTCCGAAAATCACTGTGTTCATACGCTAAAAATGGAAATAAGGGAAAAACGTATATTCAAATCTTAAAACATGTTTTTTTTTTTTAAATTCCCGATTCTACTTGTGAGTTACCTAAAGTAGGCCTACAAGTAAAATACATGTGGTTCATATCCGCTGGTCATGGGATGCATTTAGTGAAGAATACGATCATTGCACGTGTTGTCGAACTAAACATAATCAGAAAGATCAAGGAAATATATTGGTGAGCTATGATATCCTTGCTCTTTACGCTAGATGCTCACGTCCCAGATGTGGCAAATCCTGTAGTGTCTGTCCTTCTTGGCAACGGCAGTGGCAGTGGCAGAGCGTGGCCAGGTGCCCTCCTGCCGTAACCCGCTCTCCGGAGACGGAAACTGCCCACCCCATCGATCTACGTCGCGTCAGAGTGTGTGGACGCTTTCTGAATGCTTCCAAATCGTGTGACGGGCGATTCAAGGGCGCCGCCCCGTTGGTCAAGCAGTCGGGTGTGGGAAACCGAGTAGAAGCTACATGCAGGCTGGCTGGCACACGAGATTGCAGATGATGCTGTGGTGTATCGAGAGGTTGTAACAATGGAAAATTGTATTGAAATGCAGGAGGATCTGCAGTGAATTGACGCATGGTACAGGGAGTGCCAATTGAGTCTCAATGTAGACAGGTGTAATGTGCTGCGAATACATAGAAAGATAGTTCCCTTATCATTTAACTACAAAATAGCAAGTCACAACTGGAAGCAGTTAATTCCATAAATTATCTGGGAGTACGCATTAGGAGTGATTTAAAATGGAATGATCATATAAAGTTGATCGTCGGTAAAGCTGATGCCAGACTGAGATTCATTGGAAGAATCCTAAGGGAATGCAATCCGAAAACAAAGGAAGTAGGTTACAGTACTCTTGTTCGCCCACTGCTTGAATACTGCTCAACAGTGTGGGATCCGTACCAGATAGGATTGATAGAAGAGATAGAGAAGATCCAACGGAGAGCAGCGCGCTTCGTTACAGGATATAATGAATTATATAATGTTATTGGGAATGCAGCTTGCCGCTAACTTGGTGTAATGTCCCTCACACATAAACCTGTACAGTAAAATAGGGGCCTCCTGTTTTATCTTTAGGCTGATCGGTGATAAGACAGGCAAACAATTATACTAATGGAGGATTCTGAGTATTTTCTCTAATTTCATTCACTCTCTCTCTCTCTCTCTCTCTCTCTCTCTCTCTCTCTTTCCTCTGTACGATTTTAAATATAATATTTCATTACGTGAAATCAGCCCAATAGAATCTCTGGTGGAGCCCTTCGTCTTAACATTCAGCTGCTGGCTTGCTGTAAAAGATCTTTATATCTATTATTATTATTAAGCGCTGCATTCAGTTGGGAAAATCGATCGTTTGAACAATTCGTTCCTTTTACGACAGATTTCGAATTTCAGATGTGTCCGAAGCCTTTTTGGACGATTTTATAAAGACTTGTCGATTGCAGGCTCTCTTCGTCACAACTGAAACTTCCCCACTAATTACAGGGCCAAGACAATCATCAATGATTCAGACAAAGAACTCATTCGTCATTCACTCTAGAATAAAAGGGTCACAAACTTTATTTCTGAGGAAAATTGTATATTCAATCCATCTCCATTACATGTTCCGTTTTCTGTTGATTCCAAGTCTTACTTAATTTGCATTTACAGTTTTTCTCTCTCTCTTCAAATAACCCGCTAGTGGCACAAACGTTAATAGCTCGCTTTAGCAAGAAGAAGAGCAAATATGTCTCTTTTAGAAACCCGACAATCTTCCAACAGATACTTCCGAAGCTGTCCTCGTTACCCGTCTATAATAACCATGGAGAATACATGTATGTCTCTCATATGTCTCTCTGTTATTCCAAAGAATAAACGTGCTGGAAAATACCTTGGCGTCGACGAGCTGTCGGCGCATATATTACTAGAAAATCCGATCAGATGCTTTTCAAAAGCGAATAAATGTGGATGATTTGATTGACCATTATTAATTATTGCGGGTAGAGGGTAATTTTCCGTGGGGAGATTACAATGCCCCTCGCAGCGAGCGAAGTTTGTGAGCTCAATTTTGATTTACCGAACACACTTCGCGAGCTGTCTATTAGTGTGGATAACCCGGAAGTGATGATTGTCAATCCTCCGACTGAAAAAGAATATTATGTTTAAGACAGACGAAGAATAGAAATGTTGAAAACAAAAGAAATGAAGAGACAGGTACCGCGGCTGTATTGCTTTTACGTGCATCTAGGTGTTATGTTTGCTGTGCACAACCAAGGAAGATGATCTTTCATGAAACTGTTATCAGGGTCTACCCATTCGGGAACTTTCTTAAGCAGGGAGACCTTGGAAAACCTCTTAAGCCTAGACCCCCAGCCTACGGTACATAGAAGACAGGAAAGCCTATAGAAGAAAAAAAATAATTTTGAAATAGATCTCTAAAGGAAAGACAGGGATCAATTTATATCACGATTTGGAGAAGAGTGATTTGTGCCTCTCGCAAAAAAAAAAAAAAAAAAAAAAAAAAAAAAAAAAAAAAAAAAAAAAAACATTTTACAATAAATAACGTAAGTTTTCGTTTTACAATCTTGTTCCTAGGACAATATCTTGCGGTGCTAAAACTCCCCCGGGTCTTGCATGTCCCCGACGTCCACATTTGTAGTCGGTCTTCTACGCGGCCCACTTTGTAGTCGGTCTTCTACGCGGCCCACAATGGGAAGAGTAGAAGGGACAGGGATACTCGAATTCACATGCAACATTCATTCCAAAAGAATTAGTAATGACCAAAAGGGAAACTCTTCCTGTAAAAAAACTGGTTAGGTTGCACCGTCCAAGATTCTCCTTTTTGAAAGCAAAATCTTTATGGCTTCATGCATCCTTTTTCTTACGACGTACTTCAAGGAATTTAGGCATTAACTAATGATGTTGCCAAAAACATCATCATATTTACTCTCATTTGAATATTCTTTTTGACTTTGCGTCCCTACTTGTGCTTATAAGTCCAAAAGTTCTTACACATTTTCTATCACTAATTTGTTCTTCGTAATTTAAAGGATTCATGCAACTTACAATAGATTTTGGATTCAAATCATCGAATAATGGAAAGTGTGGTTCATTTTATACAAAGGCATAATCCATCATTTCCTAGAAAAGTCATATAATTTATCTATACTCAAAAACTTTTTATCCTAAATACATATATTTCTCCGCTTGATTGCTGTAATGTAAAAGTTATTAGCATTGAGGAATGCGGATTCACTTCTTTCATTTATTCTCTGATTCATACGGCGTTCATACATGCACATATATGGAAATGGATTTTCAAACACAATTCCAAAACGAACACGAACCATTGAATAACTACTAATTCTATGAGTATTACTTTCTTTAAACATTCATTAATAAATTAAAAACTCTTAACTTCTAATTATAACACCTTTTCTTTTTAAAGTTCAACATGAATCAGTTTACCCTCGCGTTTGATGCTATCTCTTACAAAGCATATCTGTGTCGTCTATATCGATTCTAACTCTCGCGCCGACGTCAACTGTTTTGCGCGGGAAATTATCTTTGCGGCGTTAACCGTCACTCACGATTCACTGCCACAACACATCCCTTCACACGTTTACACACCTAAGCATGCACTTGAAACTATATATGAACATTCACTCGGAACCTCTTTTGATTATTCAGCGTCATTTGCGGGAAACATTTCATTCTTCTTGAAGGTTAGTTAGATCCTTTATAAATCTTGATGACATTAGCAATGCTAAAGTTCCATGTTCACCCAAACCACGGGTGAAGCCTATCTCCACTATCTTCTTTGTAGCACTCGATAGTAATTGTAAGTCACTATTTCTATAATCTATGTCACTGATTAATGATTTCAGTTTAAAGTTTTCTAACACTGCACACACAGTTTATTGTTATGATTTTACGAGCGTTCATCTCTGTCACTCGCAACACCATTCTTCCCTATCTCCTAATCTTCATCAAATTTTTTCAAGTCGTTATGGGAAAATAACCCTTTTATTTTGTTCGATCCCGGATATGCTAACAGATAAGCCCCAGGATTCGGAATTTGTAGGATAATGTATGGGCCAGTATATAGTAACTCCCATTTCTTTATACTCTTCTTTATTAAGGATGATTTGGTATGTCTTTTGACTAGTACCTTTTCTCCTACACGGCATGTCTGTACCCTCTTGATTAATTAGTCATATTGTTGTTTTCTCTGATCAGCCTTTTTCGTCATATTTTTTCTTCCCAAGGCATCTCAGTTTCCTGAGTTTTGGGCATATGGTCAGTCCAGAAGTTTTCCTCTTTTGCTTCGAACATCAATTCACGAGGTGTAATCCAGTTGAGGAGTGGGGCATGTTATTGTATATCTGCTCAAACTCTTCCACATAATTTGCCCACGCAGTCTGCTTATTATGGCAATACGTCCTCATAAATCGACTGAATTCTCTAAAAATTCTCTCAACCAAATTGCCTTGTGGGTGGTAAAATGATGTTAGTATGTGTTTCACACCGACTTGAGACAAAGCATGTTTCCATCGGAGTCCCGTGAATATCTTAGCATTGTCTGTTAGGATCGCTTTAGGTGTACCAACATGTGGAAGATAATCTCTTATCAATCTTAGTACAATTACTCTAGCTGTAGCCGCCTTTATCGGGTATAGCTTTACGTATTTCGTACACACATCGAGAAATGCCAACACATATCTAACACCACCTCTTGAAGTAGGTAACGGTCCACACAGATCGCACGAAATTAATTCTTTTGGTTCTTGGACTAATATAGAGCATAATGGGTGCTTAGTCCCTTTTGAATCCGGCTTTGTTTTTTGACAGATTATGCATCTCTTTAAAACCTCATGCACTCTGCGCTTTATGTTGGGAAAATAACAGTACCCACTTATCTTGTCTGCACGTTTTGTCGCACCGAAATGTCCCCAGGTTAAATGAGTGAACCATACAAGTTTCTCTATTTGCGCCTCAGGTATACAAACACACCAACGGACTTTGTTTGTCCTTCCATAGCGGAAAAATAATACGCCATTTACCAGCTTGTAATAATTTGCCATCTGATCCGAAGGTTGCTGTTGTAACCTTTGAATGACACTTCCCCATTGAGCATCTCTTTTCTGTTACTGGGCCGTATGCGCACACAAATTGACGTAGTACGTCTTAAATGGATTTTCCTGCAGCAGCAATACAGGGAATTCTGAGTTATTATTTACTTCAATCTCTTTGGTTAAACCCTGCGGTGACCTTGATAGAGCGTCAGCAATAATGTTTTGCTGCCCTGAGACATGTACGATCTTAAATTGGTATTGTTGCAGAGCGAGAGTCCATCTAGCCAGTCTGGGGTGTAACAGTTTACACGTTTGTAAAAACGTTAATGATTGATGATTGCAATATACGATAGTCTTTGACCCATATAGATAATAATGAAATTTTTTAAAACCCCAGACTACCGCAAGAGCCTCTAATTCTGTCGTCGTGTAAGTTCGTTCACAGTTGGACAAAACACGACTGGCAAACGCAATAGGACAGAAGGTGAGTTGTCCATTTATCTTGCGTACTTGGAAAAGGCACGCTCCAAGACCCACATTCGACGAATATGTTGACAAGTAAAATTCTTCTTGCATGTCCGGATGGTACAAAAGCGGTGCATTTACTAATTGCTTCTTTATCTCCTCGAATGCTTCTTGACACTCTAATGTCCAGAGCCAGGGCACATCCTTCTTCAGCAAACTATTTAGAGCTGCTGCATTCATGGCCTGATTTGTTATAAATCTTCTAAAAAATGAGGCAAGACCCATAAACCCTTTTAATTGCCTCCTATTTCTGGGTGTTGGAAACTTACTAATCGCAATTAGCTTCTCCTTGGTTGGTAAAATTCCCTTTGCGTCAATTATATGCCCCAGGAGCTTGATTCTGTTTAGTGCAAAATGGGATTTCTGCAGGTTAGCAGTTATTCCCATGGTTTTGAACACGTCCAACACCCGACTCAGTAAGGTAATATGCTCCTCCCAAGTCTTCGATGCTATAAGCAAATCATCAACAAACACTGTTATCGTGCTTCTTAGTTCTGGGCCTAGTGCATAATCTAGAGCTGCTATAAAGATTCCAGCACTAATGTTGAGTCCGAAAGGAACTACAGTAAATTGGTAACTTCTTCCGGAATAAATAAAAGCCGTATATTTCCTTGATGACTCGTCCAGCTTGACTTGCCAATAAGAACTCCGCAAATCAATGCTCGTCAAATATTGGACATCCTGGAATCGTTGTTTAAGTTCGTCTATGTTTTCCGGATGTGTTCTCACTGGAATTATGATTTTATTTATTTCTCTGGCGTCGAGTACCAGTCTCACAGTCCCATTTGCTTTTGGCACGACCAACAATGGGGAGCAGTATGGGCTTGTAGAGGGTTCGATTAAACCCCATTTCAACATGCGATCTATTTCTTTTTGAACTTGAGCCTTTAACCTCCAGGGAACAGGATAGAAAGTTCTACAATACGTTTCGTGCGGCTTAACGTAGAGATGGCATATGTATCCTTTAATCACTCCTGGCCTTTCATCAAACACGTTTTTATACGCTAATAATAATTCTTTGAGCTGCTTCTTCTGATCTTCAATAATGCAGTCGGATTCATTTAACTTCTCATACACTAATTGACCGAAATCTCCTTTGTCTTGGAACTCATTAATTACGTGCCGTTTCGAATTTTGTGCCGTCCTGATTACTTGCACACTGATCCCACAATTATATTTTCTGGTAAGGCTTTCTTTTTTCAACAAGTCCAACTCAATTTCTTGTTTATTTACATTTAACCAAATTTTTCCTGTTTTAAAATCTATTCTGCATCCGTATTGACGTAGGCTGTCGACTCCGATAATGCAATCTACCACCAAATTTTTCACAACAAGGAATGTGCTTAATATTGCTACATTTCCGACTTCTACACTAAGTAGTGACTGCACTTTTACATTAGCCGATCTAGCCCCAACGGCGCCTATTATTCTGCAATTTTGAACAGGAAAAATTGGTACCCGTCTTATATTTCTGATCTTGTTGAATAGAGCCTCCGAAATAACATTTGTGGTTGCAGCTGTGTCTAAAACCGCCACTATAGGTACAGTCTCCAAAATGACTTGCACTTCGGCTACTGCCACCTGTTTCTTATCCTCATCTTGTGGTTCTAAGTCCTCGGTCAATTCATCTGCCAGTAATCGTCCATCATTATACGTTAGCATGGGTACACATATCCTGTTGCCCCTCAACCAATTGTTGACCGCTCCTCCGGGGCAAAAGTGGGTCCTTACAAGTTTGTTGGATTTTGATTTGCCTGCTGGTTGACATCGTCCGTCACTTCGGTAATTACCGGTTGATTCGTAGATGTCCGTCCCCACTGATGTTGATTATTTGAATTCATTCCCCCCCCGGTTGATTCCACTTTCTATTACTGTTATTATTCCAGGCTTGGGGTCTGAAATTCCTTTCGTTCCCCCACACGGGATTGTATCTTTTCCCATTCCTGTTGTTCCTTGGATAGCCCCTCGCAAGACTATAGCCGGTATTACTATTGAGATTTTGAGGGGTTTCTCCACTACTTAACGATCTCTGTGCATTCCCTTGCCTATCGTTTGGCGGAGGTTCTATCTCCCGATATTGGAATCTGTTATTACGGGCTTTCTGGTTGTTCTCTTCGATAATATCTATATGGTCTAACGTCGTGAGGAACGACTCCAAGTCTTTATCGTTGCCGTAAATTAATTGATTCCGGATGCTAGTTGGTAGTCTTGCCTTAAGTATCTTTATTATGTCTGGCAAGGGCATAGGTCTGTCCCAGTATCTAGTTTTATTTATATATTTTTCAAAATACTTCCTAAGGCTTCCTTTTGAAAAGGAGAAAGGCTCTGGGTAGAGCACCTCCTGCCTCAGGCGTTCCTGTACCCCTTCTGACCAGAACTTATGCTAAAAACGCCTTCTCAAAATCGTCATATGTCAAGCAAACAGAAGTCATGTCCGAAGCCCAGATCGCCCCCGAACCTTGTATATCTCCTGTAACGAAACTGATCTTCTGCCACTCCGACCAATTTCTGGGTAGCACTCCTCTGAAACTTCGAATAAAAACAATTGGATGGACCCCCCTTTTGTCAGTGTTAAAAATCTGGAATTGCCGATGCTTTATCATTTTTTCTTCGGCATGGCAAAGGCTTTCGTAATCTCCGTTAGATAAAAATTCACGCGAACAACTAGCTCGTGGCAATTTAATGTTTGAGTTACTTACACCAGTCGGTATCGTGTGCGAATGTGCAGTAACTGGCTCTATAGTCGCTGCCAACTTCTGCTGCTAGCCTGTATTCATTTGTTCTGAGCCTTGTTGTGAAACGCGCATCGACTCTTCTATCGTTTGTTTACAATGCTCTAAATCAGCACCTAACTGCCGTCGCACTTCCTCAAGTCCTTTCGCAAACAAATTCTCTTCCTGTTTGCGAGATAGACTCTGGAATGCTGCATTAACATTTTGCTCAACGTTTTCACACATTAGCCTTTTATTTTCTAATGTGATTTCGGATAATTTACCCGTTAATACATTAATTTGGTGGTCTATAACGTCTTGACGCTCTGTCAGATGTTCAACACTTTCTTTTAGGTTAGTCTGCGTACGTGCCAATTCAGGAAGTTGCGCAATTGCACATGACATGGCATCTTGCTTTTGTACTAATTGCGGAACCATTTACACCTGTTCCCGTACAGTATCTATCTTAATAGCCACATACTCCTTCATTTCTACACGTACGCGGTGAGTAGATTCATCACATTGAGCTTTCACCAATTCTATTTGTGCAGTTAATTTTCGTTCCGTCTCTTCGGCCTGATCTTTAAGTTCCTTGGTCTACGCCTCTATCCGCTGCTCTAATTCGGAAAAACTGTCTTGTAACTGCTGCTTAATCTCAGTTTTCAAATTTTCCTGTCCTTCCGTAACTGAGGCTAATTTCGCGTTCAAATCATTTTGCCCTTCAGTAACTGAGGCTAATTTTGTATTCAAATCATTTTGCCCTTCAGTAACTGAGGCTAATTTCGCGTTCAAATCATTTTGCCCCTCAGTAACTGAGGCTAATTTCGCGTTCATGACGGTTTTCAAATTTTCCTGCCCTTCAGTAACTGAGGCTAATTTTGTATTCATATTATTCATGCTCTCGGTTATCATCTGCATCTGTCTCATGATAATGACTAATGGATCTAATCCATGTTGCGTACTTGCCGTTACATGTCCCTCCGTATCTACAGGGCGTTCTATTTCGCTATCTGTAGCCATCGGTTCTACAACACTTCTTACTGCATCATTATTACCAGTGCTAACAGCTGAAGGCTGTTGCGTGCTGCTCTGCTCTGCTTGACTCATCTTAAACATTGCCCTAGTTAAAACCATATAAATGTTCTACCGTCAATATATACATCTTCCTTCTACTGTCACTATATGTAACTCCGTTCACACAAGAGTACTTCTGTGGCTAGTTTCTTACTGTACTTATACAGATAAATGCAACTGGGGCCGGTCAATCAAACTACATCTAGTACGAACACAATCAATGTTCAAATATCCAATGATACTAAATAGAAAAGCGTATACTTCATCTATACTAGCAAGCTTTAATTATAAAATTATAGATCTGGCGTTTTCTCTGCGCCCAGCGTGTTGTATTATGTTCTTATTTGTAGATCCACTTAATTTGACTGCGAGTATTTCTTCTCTTTTCCAAGCGTCAGTTAAGTTGGCTCGTCGTAGTTCACATGAAACAGAGAACAAAATTATTTTAGCAACGTCCAAAAACGTGTCCTGTCACGGATTGGCCATTATAATGAATTATATAATGTTATTGGGAATGCAGCTTGCCGCTAACTTGGTGTAATGTCTCTCACACATAAACCTGTACAGGAAAGTAAGGGCCTCCTGTTTTATCTTTAGGCTGATCGGTGATAAGACAGGCAAACAATTATACTAATGGAGGATTCTGAGTATTTTCTCTAATTTCATTCACTCTCTCTCTCTCTCTCTCTCTCTCTCTCTCTCTCTTTTCTCTGTACGATTTTAAATATAATATTTCATTACGTCATATCAGCCCAATAGAATCTCTGGTGGAGCCCTTCATCTTAACATTCAGCGGCTGGCTAGCTGTAAAAGATCTTTATATCTATTATTATTATTAAGCGCTGCATTCAGTTGGGAAAATCGATCGTTTGAACAATTCGTTCCTTTTACGACAGATTTCGAACTTCAGATGTGTCCGAAGCCTTTTTGGACGATTTTATAAAGACTTGTCGATTGCAGGCTCTCTTCGTCACAACTGAAACTTCCCCACTAATTACAGGGCCAAGACAATCATCAATGATTCAGACAAAGAACTCATTCGTCATTCATTCTAGAATAAAAGGGTCACAAACTTTATTTCTGAGGAAAATTGTATATTCAATCCATCTCCATTACATGTTCCGTTTTCTGTTGATTCCAAGTCTTACTTAATTTGCATTTACAGTTTTTCTCTCTCTCTTCAAATAACCCGCTAGTGGCATAAACGTTAATAGCTAGCTTTAGCAAGAAGAAGAGCAAATATGTCTCTTTTAGAAACCCGACAATCTTCCAACAGATACTTCCGAAGCTGTCCTCGTTACCCGTCTATAATAACCATGGAGAATACATGTATGTCTCTCATATGTCTCTCTGTTATTCCAAAGAATAAACGTGCTGGAAAATATCTTGGCGTCGACGAGCTGTCGGCGCATATATTACTAGAAAATCCGATCAGATGCTTTTCAAAAGCGAATAAATGTGGATGATTTGATTGACCATTATTAATTATTGCGTGGTAGAGGGTAATTTTCCGTGGGGAGATTACAAGGATCATTTAATAATTGCGAAAGCGTTACGGAGATGATATATAAACTCCAGTGGAAGACTGCAGGAGAGACGCTCAGTAGCTCGGTACGGGCTTTTGTTAAAGTTTCGAGAACATACCTTCACCGAAGAGTCAAGCAGTATATTGCTCCCTCCTACGTATATCTCGCGAAGAGACCATGAGGATAAAATCAGAGAGATTAGAGTCCACACAGAAGCATACCGACAATCCTTCTTTCCACGAACAATACGAGACTGGAATAGAAGGGAGAACCGATAGAGGTACTCAGGGTACCCTCCGCCACTCACCGTCAGATGGCTGGCGGAGTATGGAGGTAGATGTAGATGTAGAGACCTCACCGTTAACCTGCAGGGCGGATTCGATACAATAATCGTAAAATATAGCAAATTTAGAATGAGTCTTAGAGTTCTGCGTTATTTTGGCAATTAGAAGACGAGTGCTTCTAGCGTAAGAACGTACACGGTACGGAAAGAGCGTTTCGACCTCAATAGGAAGACCTGGAAGACACGTCTGGAGGATAAGGAAGCTGGCAGGCAAGAGAGCGACCCGCTGCTGCAGCCGCTACCTCGCCGACCTTCACGTGGCGGAACCCGGTCCTCCCGCTGGCGTGTTTGAGGCAGAAAGTTGGCAACACCGTGGTGGCGCCCCTAGCTCAGGGTAAAAGCGTGCGATCCGGCCACAAGTACTGCGGATAGTTCGCGTAACAGCTAATGCCACTGTCTTGGGCTAAGTTAAAATGATGGAAGTAGAATACAATAAAAAGTTTTTACCATTTTTACCCGTTACCATGTACAGTACGACATACGTTTTGATTTACGTGTCATTGATAGAAATGACAAAAAACAAATAAAAAAATGTTAGTACAGACTGTCATCTTCTTTTATGCAGTACAATTTAAACCAGTTATGATGGTTACTGGTTGTGATCGTGCCAAAAATATAAGGACATACACAGTGTATACCATGTGGCACCTCTTTTGTAGGTTTTCACGCAAGAACTCTTGTTTAAATACCAGAAAATATCTTGACCCCTTCATATACAGGGTGGTCCACTGATAGTGACTGGGCCAAATATCTCACGAAATAAGCATCAAACGAAAAAACTACAAAGAACGGAATTCCTCTAGCCTGAAGGAGGAAACCAAATGTCGCTATGGTTGGCCCACTAGATGGCGCTGCCATAGGTCAAACAGATATCAACTGTGTTTTTAAAAATAGGAACCCCCATTTTTATTACATATACGTGAAGTACGTAAAGAAATATGAATGTTTTAGTTGTACCACTTTTTTCGCTTTGTGACAGATGGCGCTGTAATAGACACAAGCGTGTAAGTACGTGGTGTCACGTAACATTCCGTCAGTAAGGACGGTATTTGCTTCGTGATACATTACCCGTGTTAAAATGGACCGTTTACCAATGGCGGAAAAGGTCGATATCGTGTTGATGTGTAGCTATTGTGATCAAAATGCCAAACGGGCGTGTGCTATGTATGCTGCTCGGTATCCTGGACAACATCATCCAATTGTCCGGACCGTTGGCCGGATAGCTATGTTATTTAAGGAAACAGGAAGAGTTCAGCCACATGTGAAACGTCAGCCACGACCTGCAGCAAATGATGATGCCCAAGTAGGAGTTTTAGCTGCTGTCGCGGCTAATCCGCACATCAGTAGGAGACAAATTGCGCGAGAATCTGGAATCTCAAAAACGTCGGTGTTGAGAATGCTACATCAGCAGCGATTGCACCTGCACCATATTTTTACGCACCAGGAATTGCATGGCGACGACTTTGAACGTCGTGTACAGTTCTACCACTGGGCACAAGCGAAATTACGGGACGATGACAGATTGTTTGCACGCGTTCTATTTAGCGACGAAGCGTCATTCGCTAACAGCGGTAACGCAAACCGGCATAATATGCACTATTGGGCAACGGAAAATCCACGATGGCTGCGACAAGTGGAGCATCAGCGTCCTTGGCAGGTTGATGTATGGTGCGGCATTATGGGAGGAACGATAATTGGTCCCCATGTTATCGATGGCAATCTAAATGGTGCAATGTATGCTGATTTCCTACGTAATGTTCCACCGATGTTACTACAAGATGTTTCACTGCATGACAGAATGGCGATGTGCTTCCAACATGATGGATGTCCGGCACATAGCTCGCGTGCGGTTGAAGCGGTATTGAATAGCATATTTCATGACAGGTGGATTGGTCGTCGAAGCACGTTCACCGGATCTGACGTCCCCGGATTTCTTTCTGTGGGGAAAGTTGAAGGATATTTGCTATCGTGATCCACTGACAACGCCTGACAACATGCACCAGCGCATTGTCAGTGCATGTGCGAACGTTACGGAAGGCGAACTACTCGCTGTTGAGAGGAATGTCATTACACGTATTGCCAAATGCATTGAGGTTGACGGACATCATTTTGATGTATGGTGCGGCATACAGGTAATATCACGCTGTAACAGCATGCGTTCTCAGAAATGATAAGTTCACAAAGGTACAGTCGTGCTCAAAAGTATCCGAATGACCTGAATTGCATTTCGCTTGTATCGCATGCAACCCGCATAACGCAGCTGTCTAGCAGGTCCTCTAATCACTCCTCGGTATAGTCGTTGGACTATTGAAAATGGTTCCAACAAGTCACCACTAGAATACACTTCTCTGTATCGCAATAACTCAAGACGTAAAGTAATACCAGGATACTACAAATATCAGGGAACACCTTATCACAGATAAGACTGTCGTTAAGGCTTGTAACGTCACATTTATTACAATAAATGACGTACCTGAAATGTTACCACTCTCATTATTACGTCAGATAGGTAATGCACGTAGTAAGATCGTAGTAGTCATGATTTCTTCTTCGAAGTAACATACCGTACTTATTATGTATCACAAAATGACATTAAAAATGTAAGTTATTTACAAGCAGCTAACTGAAAATATGTATGAACTTCAAATGACACGACGAAACGCCTCGTTCTGCATATGGATTCAAACCCAGGTCATGCAGACTAAGCAAAGATTTCGTGACAGACGGAAACTAAGTCATTCCTGACTGGGCACACAGAGAGTGATATACCTCGATTTTACACAGTATCAGTTAGGAAATATCAACTTTAAATTACATAACGTAAACATTTTTAACGTACGCGAATTCCTACTCAGAATCTATTGTCACTGTTAACGAACTACGAGAGATGTTAAATATTGCTGTTTACAGCGGCCTCAGTTCTCAGTTTATGTGATCGCTCTAAGCTTGTTGACACCAGTGCCTACCAATTTAAATTATATATTACAGCACTGAGGATGGTCACTAAGTGGCCGAAAATCGATTTTGTGGTTAATAAAACAAAAAAAAAAGAAAGAGACGTCAGCTACCGAATTTTTCTCCACCACCAGCGCGGAATAACATCCTTGAACTTACAGCGATCTCGCATATAGTCCTGTGTCTCACTAGGAGTCAAAAACGTCAGATATCGTTAGTGTTGACAACGAATGAAAATACATTAAAAATCAAAATTATTATCCACCAGCAGATAGGTGTTCTCATGCTAGAGCTTATTAGTACATAATGGAAACTTAATTGCCGGGCCAGGTTTCTAACCCATTCACGCGCAATATTTGGAGATGTTGAGGAATCTGCAGTTTTGAACAAACAACAAATTGTAGTCGAGCCGTATTGTCACGAAGGGATCAAATTCCATATTAAGGGCAGTCTGAGTTGCATTACCAGTTCAGAACCAATTTTATCAACATACAGAAGCTCAAATAAAAGATGGAACAAGTGTCCTGTGATCCTACATAGCGTTTGTATCGTCACTAGAAAAAAATAACTAGTATAAGAAAGGGTACTGGTGATAGAGTTTCTACATGTCGCCACTCCTGACTTTATTGTGGTTCAACCTAACGTCTACTTGGTAGAGAAGGAATATCATGTTTAATGAGAATTTCAGACCACAATGCCATTACACCTTCTTCACTTGGCGTAGCCAGAAGAGAAAAGAATCTGTCTCTCCCTATCAAAAATCATCGGCAGAAGTTGGAATCAAATCCACACCATAAGTATATGAACCTATCATCAATCCAACAGACCACCAAATCCTCCTCTCGGTGACTCATTTTTCTACCATAACAACGTAGCGCCACACTGGATTAGAATTCTGACACACAGACTCCCTGTAGTGGTTTGCAGCATGTTCAGTACATTCATTTACTTGGTTGACCCAATCGCCATGAATTAGCTGCCTCGGCTATCCAGTGCATACATTCGACTCTATCTTGTAATCGCCGAAATAAAATCATGTAACTGCCACTTACGCAGAACTGCCAACACCGTAGGATGCAGAAATTTCAATGGGAAGTGTTCCTTTCCACTTGAGCTACTCTATTACGCTATCTGTTTGTTGAAAACGTCGTGCAGTGCCAATGATGTGTCAGCTGGTAGCGTTACGGTAAGTGTCACGAGTTCGAATACATTCACTGCTGCATTTTTTAAAACGTAATTCTGCTCTCTGCGGAAGTTATCAATCTAATGGAACTTTGAACATAATTCCTTTCGTTTCTAAATCCAAAATAGCCGCTAATACTAAAGGGATAACATCTGCGACATTTTGTTCTTTTCAGGTTTAATAGACGGCCAGGCAGCTGATGCATCTCCAAACATTCCTATTAAGTATGGGGAGAGCGCATCGTGCCAAAATACGTCAGAAAAGTATTTCCCGCATTAGCTATCGTGTGGTAGTGGCATTTTATTCTTCTTCAAATCTTGTTTGACAGCTTTAACTTAGAACAAGTTTTCGACATGCATGTAATCAATAAACTGCAAGTGTATTGTCAGACTGTTATAGATAACATCAGAGAAATCGCATATATCGTTGATGATTAATTTGTCTCTCATGTTTACTATTGTTTTAACAACACTAAAGGAACCTTATGGACACTGTGCACTGTGGCATTTCATAAAGAAAGTTATGTAATCCTGGAAACCCAAAATTTGCTTGTCAGCAGCGGAAAGAGGCGTTACCTGTTGTGCAGCATTATATGTTTTTCACCATTGCACTATGAGCCGAAAGTATTTTCTTACGATTTCCTTGTCTGTGTTTGATCTGACTGCTTGTAGATCTTTCACAGAAGGGATAAAAACTTCACGGTCAGTGCGACTGGAACCAGGAACCATAACAGATAGTTTTTCACTGATCAGTACATTACCACAGAACTAGCAAAGATGTATGTGTCTTAATTTCCTCTTACGAGGCCAATACTGGCTAGAACTCGTAAACCGCTATTTCAAAGACGAGATTAGTTGCGATTCCAGAGTGCAACGACTTTCGTGGACTGAAAACCGTAAATTTACAATCTTTTGTTACACCCCAAGCAATAATAACTCAAATTATTCAATGGATATGACAGGAAAAATAAAGTGAAATTTGAGACTTAATTCCATGCACACCAGGAAGTAACTCGTCGATCACAGAGTCGCCAAACATACCTTGCCCTGTTGCCAAGTCTCAGTTACAGTACCAGCAGGAAGAGAACGAACAGATGTGTTCCTACAGCGAGCTGGAAAGTGACCATAGCTGGCGTCTCAAAGATACGGCTGCCACGGGCTGGAATACGTAATGCGTCTGATTTGCATGCCTGTAGCTAGTTTTAGGGACTGGAGTAGAGTTATTTACAACACTCACAACTGACTGCAAACTAAGCATCATAATCAGTAACTCTCAGAGATATTTTTATATTTCTTTCGTAAGTGTACTCAAAACTAGGAGATTCATTCATTGTCGTTTTCGTACCTGGCCCATAGTCGAGCACCACAAACAAATAAAAATAAAAAAAAGAGTGTGTGTGTGCGTGTGTGTGTGTGTGTGTGTCAAGAGAGAGAGAGAGAGAGAGAGTAAAAAATAGTTGTAAAGAAATTGAATCATGGTCTGTAAAGAGACCTTTCATTAAAATGACACGTTCCACATCATTACGTCATATTCATGATCTGTGGAACAAGTATTAATCTAATGAGATCTAATCTAATTTAATCATATCATATTGCTGACTAGCCATGAAGAGTCAGGAATTACCGAAATTTTCGCCAATATCAGTACCCAAATCTAAGCTTGAAAATAAAGGACGACAATTTTTGTAATAAAACGGGACTCCTATCAAGGTTCTTTCGTCCCTGTTAAATAAGCATGAAAGATGTCTGACATACTTCCACTCAGAAGTAACAAAGTGTTCATGCTTTTTAAGATGAAGCGCATGATGAGAAGTTCTGTGATGGAGATACGAACCCAAGTCATAATTGTTAATTAAGTAAAATGAAATGTTACGTATCGGTTTTTCTTACAACCTGCTAGGCGTTTGAATCTAAAACAAGGATACAAATTTTTGTGCCTGCGCGACAATCGAACCGCACACCTACCGTCCTTCTTTATCATCCACGAATTTGTTGTTGTTGTTGTGGTCTTCAGTCCTGAGACTGGTTTGATGCAGTTCTCCATGCTGCTCTATCCTGTGCAAGCTTCTTCATCTCCCAGTACCTACTGCAGCCTACATCCTTCTGAACCTGCTTAGTGTATTCATCTCTTGGTCTCCCTCTACGATTTTTACCCTCCACGCTGCCCTCCAGTACTAAATTGGTGATCCCTCGATATCTCAGAACATGTCCTACCAACCGATCCCTTCTTCTAGTCAAGTTGTGCCTCAAGCTCCTCTTCTCCCCAATTCTATTCAGTACCTCCTCATTAGTTATGTGATCTACCCATCTAATTTTCAGCATTCCTCTGTAGCACCACATTTCGAAAGCTTCTATTCTCTTTATGACTAAACTATTTATCGTCCACGTTTCACTTCCATACATGGCTACACTCCACTCAAATACTTTCAGAAACGACTTCCTGACATTTATAACTATACGCGTTATTAACAAATTTTTCTTTTTCAGAAACACTTTCCTTGCCATTGCCAGTCTACATTTTATATCCTCTCTACTTCGACCATCATCAGTTATTTTTCTCCCCAAATAGCAAAACTCCTGTACTTCTTTAAGTGTCTCATTTCCTAATCTAATTCCCTCAGCATCACCCCATGTATTCGGCTACGTTCCATTATCCTCGTTTTGCTTTTGTTGATGTTCATCTTATACCCTCCTTTCAAGACACTGTCCATTCCGTTCAACTGCTCTTCCAAGTCCTTTGCTGTCTCTGACAGAATTACAACGTCATCGGCGAACCTCAAAGTTTTTATTTCTTCTCCACAAATATAGCTTAAGTATCAAGTGCTTAGTCTCCAAGAGTAAGATGTGTGCGTGTTTGACCAGAAATAGCGACGCCTATTGCGATTGTTGACAACACATGAACAGACATTAAAAATGCACTTTAATTTTCACTAGCAGGCTGGTGTGCACGTGAAAATGAAATTATGAATATTTTTCTACTGGATCAGGATTCGGACCCACATACTTACCTTTGGGGGAGACCTAGAGAAGACTGCAGTCTTGGGAAAAGGAACGAAATTATTCAACTACACTGTTCCGAGAGAGTCAGATCGTCAAAAGAGGAGATACGAATTCGAATCACAGTCCAGCACTAAATTTTTCAACGTCTCTAGTTCAATCAAGTACAAATAAAATAAGAGCCCTGTTCCTTTAAATGGTTATCGGTTCATCAAATAAAATAAAATTTTCTAATGTAAGTAAGTTTACTGGCGACAGTATTTCTGTTTACCATGATCTCCGCCAATGTCATCTCCCAACATAAACGGGTTCTGCCCAGTTGGTAATGAAGGAACATGATGTTTAATGCGGATTCTGGATTATAACGTCTTTCTCGTGAGGTTGCCAGGGGTAAAGTAAATCTGTTTGTGCGTCTCAAAAGTAAAAGCCTGAACCCACGCGTAGCACCTGTGATAGTTCGGTCCACCAGACCATTGTGGCCATATTTCCCAGCCCCAGGAGTGTGCTGTAACGGATGATGTGCTTAGCTTACAAAATTAATCACGGTGGAAAAAATGCGAGTCTATGGAATAGTTAAGTAGAAGCAAGCTTCTGACGCGGAGATTATGCTATTCTCATGTCAGCAGGATGTAAAGACTATTCTAGGCATCGTAGCTTCGATGTGAAGTCGGTTTGAAGTTTTCACTAATTTAGTAAATTTCTTATTTCGAGAAAATCCACTGTGAAGTATGAAATTACCGGATAATTCGATTATTACTGTCATTATTAGTAACATTTTCTTCATACCGCTGCTGGAACTTGAAGATCATTTAATGCATTTTGGTGATTATAGAAGGGGTTGCCCAAGAACAAGTTCTTTCCCTGTCTACCGAATCCTTTTCATGTTAATATGAAACTTCAGCAATTACTCGTAAATTACATTAAAACTAAAGTAATTGATGAAGACGTCACTTGATAACAAAACGAGCTGCCTTTATTCATTTACTTGCGCCTAGAAATGGCTGTCGAATACTGCCAAACCAAAAGCTAAGGGATCTTACTGCCTTCCGATATATGTCGCTGTCAGTTCTTCCATAGATTTGGTCGACGTGACCTCTTTCAAGTTGTGTATGACAGAGAGTGTTTTAGAAAATCAGTTTTTTTCCTTTGCAATAAACAGGAAGACTTTCATTTTAAGCTATGCAAGTTCAAAATATTCGCAATATTAGTTCAAATTTAATATTCGCTTTTATAATGTAGTGAAGTAGTTCACAGTTGCAAAACCAGTATCCGACTCATTGAACTTACACTTAGTCGCTGACCATAAATTCTAGCTCAGAGTGACACCAGTTTAAGTAACACAATGTAGCAAAGACTGTTTGCCACTGCCCTTTCTCACCGGAAAATAGGCTGGTCACTCATTGGGCTCCACAAGTACACTGTAACAGTAATTTCTGTGTGTACGCAATGCATGCAGATTGTAAAATTTAGTGGTGCTCTCTCTTCTACTTCTGTATACAATATGCCTGACCTAAACGGACCGTTTCTCATTACAGGCCCTGGGCAGTGCATCATCATACTGACAACAGTAATGTGCTTACACTGACAACCTCACTGTTCGGTTTACCTGATTTTGTAATCATTTAAATAAACCAACATGACCTTCCAGTGGGAGACGTTTCGTCCCCCTTTTCCTTCTGTGAAATTTGTCAGTAAGCTTTTTTCCTTCCATCCAGCGAAATGCCGCAGAGTACGGCCGGCAAAGGATTCACAAACCACGATTTAGTGCCGTTAAGACGATTTCATTAAACATTGTCGTAGCTGAAGGAATTTAGTTTCTTCTTAAATCGCCTTATGCAGCAACGTTCACAGATATCTCAAATAGGAAAAGCTCTTTATCCAGGTACGAAGGTTGTAAAACAAACTTCCCACAGCTTGTGTCAGGTTGATCTTTTCGTCTGATAGCACTGCATTAGTATTTTGTCTAAGAGGTATCACAAGTAGTGTTCCTGTAGCTGTAGGAATCATTGGTTGAATAAGAGTTTAACACCAATGGGTACAGTACAGCTAAATATTCAAAATGATTAGTAATCTAAGTCTGAGTTCATCCACAAACTGAGGCGTATTTATAATATTGACGTTAGACTGTGTATCCTTGGCTTCTTTGAGTGGTCATTGGAAGGCGTTTACACACACATATACAATACTATGAATACTTCAAACGCTATAGTTAATATTGATCTCATAAACTGATTTTTTGTAAATTCTTCTGGGTCTTCAGCCTGCAATATGTGTTGTAGATACAGTCTTAGACAATAACATTGAGCGCCGAGTCGTTCACGTAAGGTGGACAATACAGTCGTGCTCCCCTCAGAACTCTATATCCAACAATATGCTCCATCTGGCAACATTGTAGACTGAGGCACTTCCCGGAGGAAATCTTGACTGCAGTCTGAGTAGATAACCCTTAACTACGACCATAGTCTTGAGGTAAAACGCAGGAATCGCTAAGACGACGTCTGGCAACTGAAAGCACACATCGACAAAATTTTTATTGCCCCTTTCCTCTCGGTGATGAAGCTATGAGTGTAATTCAAGTATATTTCGCTTTCTCTCACCTTGGTAATAACAGTTTGGCTCAACAATATTTTGGCGAGAGATTTGTTGGCCGACCATCTGCCTCTAAACACCGCAAGCGTCTCAGTTCTCTGGGACCCATTTGCTGCCTACCGGCGGGGGCTGAGGCACTGCGCAGTCTCGCTTTCCGCCGCCAATGTCTGCTCCACTCCTCACTCTGCATGGTGTAAAATTCTTTAATGTTGTTGAGTGGTGACCCATAAAATCTGTCTACAATTTGTGTTTCACACTCGATAGCAACGGAGGCAGAAAACAATTTTTATTTGATGAGTATTTTACTACACTAGTATGCAATACATCAATGTGGCACAGAATTAATTTCATTGTTCCTGATCCAGTGCACTATAAGTAAAGCTTCACATCTGTATCTTTTTCCTTTCACAGGAGATTCTTCAAATAATTTTTTGTCATAAATTCATATGTGTTAGTCAATGCACATAGAGTATATGCAATGTAATTTGTTTGGTTTCTTTCTTTGATTTCCTATGGTAAATGGATGCAAAACATTGTCTCAATACCTTTCAGAGCCTGCTCTATAGCTACTCAGGCTAATTGCTTGTTTTGAGGTCCATACATTACATACATACGGTTTACAATTAGCAAGTGTGTGTGTAGAGCCTTATACATGAGTTATGTAGGAGTAGTTTGTAGGTCTGTATGCTGTAGGACATGTCAGAGCGTGTATTGTGTGATAAATATAATTAATCGGTAAATAAAGTGCTGGCAAATAAACTAAAGTCCTTCTTCTCTCGATCAGTCTAGTGCAAGCTGAGTCCTTTTACCACCAGTCCCTAGGAGGAGGTGGGGTCAGGTGACAGGTTAGTGGAGGTGAGCTCTGTTTGCCACAATTTTCTTATGTTGGTAGCAAAACACAAAGTGACCGCCAAAATTCAAAGTTCACATATTTCTATAGAGAAAATCTCATGTAAGTTAGTGTACATTAGTAAACGTTAATACAGCTCAGTGCATGAACATGGCTTGGTAAGGGGATGTGGCGGTCGGTTGAGGATCGTGGTAGAGACTTTAACTATTTGATTCGAAGTCCAGGTGGGTGTGGCACTCGCGAAAATTCATTCCAATTCCTGGTGGACGTGGTGCTTTCCGCAGCAAATGGTTCAAATGGCTCTGAGCACTATGGGACTCAACTGCTGAGGTCATAAGTCCCCTAGAGCGCGGAAGTACTGAAACCTAACTAACATAAGAACATCACACACATCCATGCCCGAGGCAGGATTCGAACCTGCGACCTTAGCGGTCGCGCGGTTCCACACTGAAGCGCCTAGAACCGCTCGGCCACTCCGGCCGGCCTTTCCGCAGCAGCGAGGTTAATTAATTGATCAATTTAATTAAGTAGTGATGTGAACTTTGTGTTAGGTTAAATTGCGGAGGTATTTAGGTTTGGGCAAGCGATGGTTCACGCATACGCGCGTGTTTTTTGGGTCGAATTTGGATTAGGTAATAGCACTATGTCGATTGAATAATGAGACTAGCGTGATCTGTTATCTTATAGACGGACTTCGTGGCGAACACACGTGCTGGACCGCCTGTTGCGACGTAGGCATCGACTGGTTCCAGCGAAAACACGTTTACAGGGTCCAGCGGCTAGCGTGGGCCAGCGCCTGCGGGCCGGGGAGCTGTGACGTGGACCAGGGGAGTGTGCGTCAGCCGGCACACGAACAACTCACCCCAGCCGGCTAGGGCAGCCTCCTCTGCTGGCGACGATTTCAACTAAGTCTGTTGGAGTCTGGACCTCGTGGCGAGTGCAGTGGGTGTTGCTGTGATCTCGAGGATGTGTACTAAGTCTGTTGGAGAACACGTGATGACTGTACTGCTTGAATTAAAAACTTCAGTCCTTTTTCCTTTTTCATTGCAAAATCAGAGGATGTGACTTACATTAGTACATGTGCAGTTTATTATTTGACGCGATTTTTAGAGGTTAGCAGTGAAAAAAGATAAGTGACAGTCAAAGTCCGTAGGATGTGGACTATTTCGTATGTGTGATCGATTATTGTGTTGGAATTTGAACTTGTTACAGATTTTTTTATGGATGTAAAGGAAATGGCTTTCTTCCCGCCGACATCGGACATCTTGATAAATAATAAATGATATTAATAATAATAATAATAATAATAATAATAATAATAATAAATAGAAATACAGTTTTTGGGAGATTATCGTGTTGGAATTCGAACTTGACGCAATTTTCTAGTGGAGGTAGGCCAATAATAATAATAAATAATAATAATGTAAATAATAATAAATGATAAATGTATGATAATAAATGATAGTGAATAATAATATATAACAACAAAGACAAGTACCGCGTTTGCAGCCATTATCGTGTTGGAATTTGAATTTGGAGCAATTTTCTAGTGGGGGTAGGCGAATAGTAACAAATAATAATAAATGATAATCAATGATAATGAATAATAATGAATAATAGTAAAGACAAGTACGGTTTTTGCAGACATTATCGTGTTGGAATTTGAATTTGGGGTCAATTTTTTCTGGAGGATTAGGTTAGTGGACATAGCACAATTGACGTATTTTCCCGCCAAAATTAAAATTTGGCGCCAATTTTCTTGGGGGTTAGGTTAGTGTAGGTAGCCCAATTGACTTTCTTCCTGCCACAAGCCGCCATCTTGAATGACATCACAGCAGCACTCTCAGGAGGCAGGGGTATGAACTAACAAACAGTGGGACTCCGGACCTTGTAGCGAACACACGTGCATCATATTAATAATAATAATAAATGATAATAATTGATAAAGAATTATAATAAATGATAATGCATAATAATGAATAATAATAAAGACAAGTACGATTTTGCATGCATTATCATGTTGGAATTCAAATTTGCCGCCATTTTTCTGGAGGGTTAGGTTAGTGGACATAGCACAATTGACCTATTTTCCTGCCACAATTCAAATTTCCTGCCATTTTTTATGGGGGTTAGGTTAGTGGACCTAGCGTAATTGGCCTATTTTCCAGCCAAAATCCGCCATCTTTGATGATGTTATGCAATGTTGCCAAGTCTACACACCACCATCTTGGATGACATCATCTTGAATAAATTTGGCAACAATGGAAAGTGGGGTGGCACAGGTCTTGCCCCACTACTCACGAAGACTGCACCACACTACAGGCAGTTTATCTACACAGCGCATGTTGCATATGCTATGGGCCCTACGACTTCAAGGGTCCATAAGGTGCACTGCCATAGATTTCAGCAGAAATTAACCATAAGCGCTTTGAATTGAAAATGTATGTATGTAATGAACAGGGGACCTAGAAACGACGGAAAGACTTCTTCCCATCGTAGCCCTGAGAGGTTCACAACCCCACAACAGGCCACAGCAGTCCACCCATCCCACCGCCGCCCCACACCGAACCCAGCGTTATTGTGTGGTTCGGCCCCCAGTGGACGCCTCTCCCCCCTCCCCCCCTCCCGGTAACGTCTCATACCAGACAAGTGTAACCCCAAATGTTTGTGTGGTAGAGTATTTACAGTGTACACGTACATGCAAATGGTATTTGATCAGCAACTGCTGACACAGTGTAACTTGAAACGTCCCCTTTGAACAATTATACATGACTGTGCTTAAACTGACACACAATATTTTGTTAGCGCAACGCAATCTGACTTTCAAAATTCCCTACAAAAGAATGGCCCTGACTAACATTAAACTATACCTTTCACAAATCACTTACCTCACAAAAATCTTCGCTGCTCAAGCTACTGCAATACAGCGAGCGCCACTACTGCCAGCTGAATAAAAGATTCAAACTACTGAAGGCACTAACTACTGATGGGGATAGTTAGCAAATGAAAGATATTAATAGAGAACAAACAATGTATTTACCTTGATATCATCATATATAAATATAGCAGTTCATGACAAATTTCAAAACTCCGCCACCTCTCTTCCCACATCCACCACTGCTGGCGGCTCACCTCCAACTGCCTAACACTACAATGACGAGTATTACAACAATGCAAAGCAGCCACAGACTGCACACAGCACAGCCAGTGATTTTCATACAGAGGTGGCGTTACCAATAAAAAAACCTAAACAGCCTACTTACATAGAGAAAACATAAACAGCCTACTTACAAACTGACGCGGAATAAGGGGAACCAGCCCGCATTCGCCGAGGAAGACGGAAAACCGCCTTAAAAACCATCCACAGGCTGGCCGGCACAGCGGGCCTCGACACTAATCCGCAGGGCGGATCCGTGCCGGGGACCGGCACGCCTTCCCGCTCGGGAAGCAGCGCGTTAGACCGAGCGGCTAGCCGGGCGGGCTGAACTGAAAATAGTAATAATGTGTGCTATTACGTGCACATGATTACGCAGCAGTGGAAATTATAGACCACTGACATAAAATTTTACGTACTGTCCGACCTTGCAGTGACACATTTGATCTGATTCTGCGGAATATTGTTTGCTTCATATCGTTTACAGAATTTGCTTAAAAATCATTTGATCGTATGCCTTACTACCGAACGCTGCAGACGGGAAAGCTAAATAGTTTGATAACCAGGTTCACGATAATGCAGTGCATGATCTCCTTTTATTTCATGTGTAAAGTGTTAGTAAGTGCAGATGACGCTGTAATGAGGTGTGAAGTCAGCGCCAAGCAATTGATTTCGAGTTCTAGTCCAACGCACGCCTGAACAACTGAATGCAAAATGTGTACCTGCATGCGTCAGGACGATGTAATTAGGCAGACTCCGCTCTTAGCAAAACTGTCAGTGACTTCTTCATTATTATTAGTTTTTATATAATTGCTAAGTATAATAAGACTTAGAAGGAGCAACTGTGGCTTTACTCGTGCATGAAGGTAGAGATTTTCGACACTGGAGTGTTTCTTCTTAATTGTAGTGAGCCATCTTAAGCACATAAGAGAAATTTCATGTTTGAAGTTAAACGGAAATGAAAGTATGATGTCAAACGTATGGAGAGTGCTGTAAGAAAATTACTCAATACACGAATGAAATTTCGTCTTCAAAACTAATTACTGAGAGCAGATATCATTGAGTAACTGTTAACCAACAGGCTTGGATTGTATGTAAGTCGGTTGCGTGGGAGAACCGGCGAATTTTACACGCTCATAAAATTCCTCTTGTCATCTATGGACAGTTTAACTTGCAAATCGCATCCGCTCCGCTCCAAAAACTCCGAATTTATATGTAGCAATCCATCATTGCCCCCAGGTGAGCCCGTGATCTGTCTGCACGGTATGGAAAGTACACTCCTGGAAATTGAAATAAGAACACCGTGAATTCATTGTCCCAGGAAGGGGAAACTTTATTGACACATTCCTGGGGTCAGATACATCACATGATCACACTGACAGAACCACAGGCACATAGACACAGGCAACAGAGCATGCACGTCGGCACTAGTACAGTGTATATCCACCTTTAGCAGCAATGCAGGCTGCTATTCTCCCATGGAGACGATCGTAGAGATGCTGGATGTAGTCCTGTGGAATGGCTTGCCATGCCATTTCCACCTGGCGCCTCAGTTGGACCAGCGTTCGTGCTGGACGTGCAGACCGCGTGAGACGACGCTTCATCCAGTCCCAAACATGCTCAAAGGGGGACAGATCCGGAGATCTTGCTGGCCAGGGTAGTTGGCTTACACCTTCTAGAGCACGTTGGGTGGCACGGGATACATGCGGACGTGCATTGTCCTGTTGGAACAGCAAGTTCCCTTGCCGGTCTAGGAATGGTAGAACGATGGGTTCGATGACGGTTTGGATGTACCGTGCACTATTCAGTGTCCCCTCGACGATCACCAATGGTGTACGGCCAGTGTAGGAGCTCGCTCCCCACACCATGATGCCAGGTGTTGGCCCTGTGTGCCTCGGTCGTATGCAGTCCTGATTGTGGCGCTCACCTGTACGGCGCCAAACACGCATACGACCATCATTGACACCAAGGCAGAACCGACTCTCATCGCTGAAGACGACACGTCTCCATTCGTCCCTCCATTCACGCCTGTCGCGACACCACTGGAGGCGGGCTGCACGATGTTGGGGCGTGAGCGGAAGACGGCCTAACGGTGTGCGGGACCGTAGCCCAGCTTCATGGAGACGGTTGCGAATGGTCCTCGCCGATACCCCAGGAGCAACAGTGTCCCTAATTTGCTGGGAAGTGGCGGTGCGGTCCCCTACGGCACTGCGTAGGATCCTACGGTCTTGGCGTGCATCCGTGCGTCGCTGCGGTCCGGTCCCAGGTCGACGGGCACGTGCACCTTCCGCCGACCACTGGCGACAACATCGATGTACTGTGGAGACCTCACGCCCCACGTGTTGAACAATTCGGCGGTACGTCCACCCGGCCTCCCGCATGCCCACTATATGCCCTCGCTCAAAGTCCGTCAACTGCACATACGGTTCACGTCCACGCTGTCGCGGCATGCTACCAGTGTTAAAGACTGCAATGGAGCTCCGTATGCCACGGCAAACTGGCTGACACTGACGGCGGCGGTGCACAAATGCTGCGCAGCTAGCGCCATTCGACGGCCAACACCGCGGTTCCTGGTGTGTCCGCTGTGCCGTGCGTGTGATCATTGCTTGTACAGCCCTCTCGCAGTGTCCGGAGCAAGTATGGTGGGTCTGACACACCGGTGTCAATGTGTTCTTTTTTCCATTTCCAGGAGTGTATTTCTGTATGTGTCGTACTAAAGAATTTCAGGGAGCGCAGCGGCTTAATGAAATCCGTTTAGAAGGTGACCAGACTTCATCAGGTAAGTGAAAACAGTGTGTGCGTTGTGACTGATCGAGAGTTAAAGCTATATCTGCAGATTATGCAGTAAAAATAGTTCTAGGATCGATAATTGCATCTATATATATATCAGTTCAGAATTTTATCTTTGGACATTCAATGTAATTAATTGTGATACATGACAATGATTGCTATCACGTAAAAGTCAGGTTCATACTCAAGAGCTGCTTTAAAGATCAAACCTGCTAACTGGCACTGCTAGTTAGTGAACTATTCATTCAAGAGTTGAAATATCCAGGTAGTTAGAACTTTATAATTTTCTCAACATTAAACGGCGCGTCTGTGTGAGTGCGATCTGTATAGTCCGAAGTCATTACAATAAATCACTTGCTAATCCAAACCACTTGGCATTACGCGTCACATGTACTTTGGTATACTCATAGTCATATGCAGTTCAGCTCCCCAACAACAAACTAACAAATAGACAGATCCGTCCACATGTACTTCAGTGCAGAGGTAGATAACGTACGTGCCGACTAGTGACAGGACGAATGTGATGAGTGAACATGTATAATAGACTAGGGCTCTTTTTAGCGAACTGTTGTTATTCTATTCGTTCTTGTACACTGTAAAAAATACTTTGTGCACGAAGCTACTCTTGATGTTTGTTGCATGCTCTTGAAAGTGATTTTGAGAACGACAACTGTTTAACTGTGTGTGAAATCTTATGGGACTTAACTACTAAGGTCATCAGTCCCTAAGCGGACACACTACTTAAGCTACATTATCCTAAGGACGAACACACACACCCATGCCCGATGGAGGACTCGAACCTCCGCCGGCACCAGCCGCACAGTCCATGACTGCAGTGAGAACCGACAACTGAATCTGCCAGGAGACCAGCATTTGTGTCACAGCCTACTTCTCGCAGCCATGAAGTTAATTAAAGAAAAGGGTTTTAATTTACTATTAACGCTTTTAACTGTGTCAGTGTGTGAATGCATCATCAACATTACTTCTAGACTGTGGCTACGTTCGCTGGTACACATGCGACTGAATAATTTATGCTAGAGTGCAAGCTTCCTACCTTCCATTGTAATCAAGACTTTTAATGAAAAGTGGAATAGGTAATGTTAATCAAAACATTGGGAGGAGTTGTGGTCTAAATAACAATAAATTTATTCATTCTTAACATCACAAGAAAAAAATGGCTACAGAAACGTCACATTAATATTTTTATTTGACAGACGATTTCACTCTTATGTGGTCTATGGTGAACAAAGTGATAAGCTGGGGGTCATCACACGACACTAACCACAACTAATCGCTTTACCTGTCTTCATACATGAGAATCCGTGGTATGGCCCTAAAACTACGCTCTGTCAAGCATCTTTATTCTACTATTCCATAAAGAAAAATATGGTTCCAAAGAACAGGGTGCTGAGAAGCATATATTGGATCCCTACGCCGTTGCAGCGAATACTTTACACTCCTGCTGGTCAGGGCGACACACAACGATGCACTCGGCGACTTGAGTCAAGGACGGCAGCAGTCTGTTATTAATGGTGCGCGCCCGAAAAATGTCTCATGTTCAGCTAATTCGGAATGCAGTTACTTCCCTATGAGCCTGTTAAACCCCGGTGGATTCCATTGTGCAGGTGGACCCGTTTGCTGGTCTGCCAAACCAATTTGACCCCTTGCTACGACTATGCGTGACAGAATATGTCAAATGTTTAGATGGGCGACTCAAAACAAATAAGTACACCCACGCATCACTAGTTGTGTGCGTGATTCTAGAAGCAGTACCTCGGACTGTTCAGATGGTGACTGGTATAGGCTCTAAGAGGCACACTAGCGAAGGACACAAGTCTCACGGTTTAGATAAAGGCCCGCAGTTCTTTACTAGCGAAGTGCCAGTGCTGTAGTGTCTTCTCTTTCTCTCAGCTTTCCTCGCCACCTTGGTAGCATAGCACATTTACATCTTAGACCACTCCCACTTCAGCACAAACCAATCACGAGCCGGAGCGCGGCATTCGAAGTTGGAAGAGGGCCCCTTGCTCAGCAAACACAGATATGACCAACCAGCGAGAAAAGGAAAAAAGATTCAGCTTCGTATTTACGCATTTACGCAGTGTCGTTGCTAAAGCATGACCTGGATGGAACCACAGTCCAACCATAAAAAGATCGTTATCTCCCCTGTTGCGTCCATTTCGAACATTCCAAACAACAGCCATAAACTCGCTAAAAGCTTCGTGCCTTGGCAAGTATGTTTTGTAACAGAGTATGGACGTCTGGGCGCCAGTGACCCGTCCTACGGAAATTCGCAAAAACACACAGTCGTCTCATCGGCTTCCTCCTTAACCAGGGCCCATCCTCTCCTTTATTGCCGGTATTCAATGCTCTGCCCATTGCAGCGGCGACTCCTTGGCGCTACTCAACCTACCTGGTCGCGGCCACGGACCGACCGGCGCCATCCAACATGTCTGCACAATGAGACCGAGGAAGTCGGCAGTCCGCAAATATTTTCACCCAGGTCCCGCAGAAAAAACGCTTCCCTCACCTCTTTTACTTGAGTCGTTTAAATAGGCACCCTCTTCCTTTGAACGCTGGTAAAGCTCAACGCTATTGCTTCACTAGAGCACACAAGCAAGAGTGTTAACTACTGCCAACCATTTCATCATATGAATGAAGTCAGATCGTATCCAGGTATAGCAACCAAGTAATAAAGATCATCTTCCCTAACACCACTGAGTGGCATGACCCCATATCAGAAGTGAGAGTGCCCTACAATCTCTCATGTGTAATTAGAAGCTGCGCAGTCTGAGGCGAATTGGCACGGTTCGTGTGGCTCCCCCCGTCGGAGGCTCGGGTCTTCCCTCAGGCATGGGTGTGTGTGTTTTGTCCTTAGTGTAAGTTAGTTTAAGTTAGAGTAACTACTGTGTAAGCCTAGGGACCGATGACCTCAGCAGTTTGGTCCCATAGGAACTTACACAAATTTCAAAATTTTGTAAGTAGATCTATCCTATCTTCAGTAATCTCTTCCTGATTTGTAGGTAGACATACACTCATCATCAGTGCTAGAACATATTGTGCGTGCACTATCGTGTTATTTAATATTTTTTGGTTTTAGTGTAGTGAGATAGTTGCTTAATGCGAGGCAAACTTTTGCAAATCAAAATTAATATCTAAGAAATGTTAAATGTACAATCGTTATATAATATGGAGGTCAGTCCTGCATCTTACAGTTAACTGACAATCATGTAGAAAACACTGAGTCCTTAACGACGCCACCGAGTGGTGATATGCAGAAAATTCCAGGTATAAGCAATGTTGAATTAGATCCCAATTGATGGGTACAATGGCAAATGAAGTTACAAAACATAGCTGCTCAAGAAGCCTTCTGCCGCCGAGCAGTGTGTCAGCAGTGCGCAAGTAGCAGCATGACTGCATATACTAGGCAGTCTTGTATTTTAATAACCATTTAAATTTTATTTCGAATTGTTTGTGCTCCCTGTAGATTAGTTCATACGTTCTTCACACAGCAGTATTTAGCATGGATAGGGACTGCGACTGCTGTGATCGGATGCGGGCTGACTTGGCATCCCTTCGCTCCCAGCTTCAGGCAGTGTTGGCTTCGGTCACACAGCTTGAGGCTGTTGCCAATGTGAATCACTGTGGGGGTTCGGACAGGGGTTTGTCGGGGACGGCCATTTCGTCCCACGCATTCCCCCGGTCGGACTACGGCTGTGGCTGCCCGTGATACTGCCCACATTGAGGCTGACTCCTCACCTGTGGTACAGTGGGAGGTCGTCTCGAGGTGTGGCAGGGGGCGAAAGACATTCCGTAGAACAGAATGGAAGGCTTCTCCAGTGTGTCTGACGAACCAGTTTCAGGCTCTGTCTCCGGCTGATACTGATCTTCGGTTAGACATGGCTGCTTGTCCTGTTCCAGAGATTGCCCCTCAGTCTGCGGGCGGTTGCAGAGGGTGGGCTTACTGGTAGTTGGGAGCTCCAACGTCAGGCGCGTAATGGGGCCTCTTAGGGATATGGCAAGAAGAGAGGGGAAGAAAACCAATGTGCACTCCGTGTGCATACCGGGAGGAGTCATTCTAGATGAGGAAAGGGTCCTTCCAGATGCCATGAAGGGTACAGGGTGGACCCATCTGCAGGTGGTCGCTCATATCGGCACCAATGTTGTGTGTCGCTATGGATCGAAGGAAATCCTCTCTGGCTTCCCGCGGCTATCTGATTTGGTGAAGACTGCCAGTCCCTTTAGCGGGATGAAAGCAGAGCTCACCATCTGCAGCATCGTCGACAGGACTGACTGCGGACCTTTGGTACAGAGCCGAGTGGAGGGTCTGAATCAGAGGCTGAGACGGTTCTGCGACCGTGTGGGTTGCAGATTCCTCGACTTCGTTCCATGAAAGGTTTCTAACCAAATTGGTTGTTTCTGGAGTATCGTATCAGTTTTGCGCCTGGATCTGCGATTTCCTGTCACAAAGAGCACAGTTCGTAATAACTGATATGAAGTCATCTAGTGAAAACGAAGTGACATCTGGGGATCCCTAAGGGAGCGTTATAGGCTCTCTGCTGATCTTAATTTATGTACCGGTAAATGATTTAGGACATAATCTGTGCAGCCCTCTTAGAATGTTTGGAGATCATAATGTAGTTTACCAGCTAGGAAAGTGATCAGAGCATGAGAACGAATTGCAGACTGATTTAGACAAATGTCTGCATGGTGCGAAAAGTGGATGTTCGTTCTAAATAATAAAATGTGTAAGGTCTTTCACATACACAATAAATCACACCAATTTTTATATTAGTAAATAAAATATTTAGATGCAAAAATCATTTTGTACTTAGACGGTAATTTTTTTTATAGAATTAAAGCCTGATGACTATAGTGCGTTTAATAATAGTTGCGACTTTTGACGTTTGGCTCACCGGTGGGGACATGACGCTGTTGCCCAGGTAACACGAATGGTGAGCCGGCTTCCCCTACCACGCCAGCAGCAGTTCGCTTGGTACAGCGCTTCTGTTGCCACGCCATGGATAAACAGTGCCACGTGGTGTCGCGTCTGTTTGCTCTTGTAGTAAAGTGATGTTTTCTGGCGTTAAAGTGTACTACAGTCGTCAGGTGTTGTGAAGGAGTATTTCGTGTTGGCGCTTCATTAATAACAACAGTAGAGCACGTGTGAACACGAGATTCGCAGTAAAGGCGCTCGTCCTAGAATACGATCATCGGCTGTGAAAATAATGTTCTGCTGCAAACTATTTCTCCGAATTCCACAAAGCAATGGACAATGCCCAATATCACTCTGTTGTGATGGATAAAGCTCCAGCAATGCAGCGAAGGAAAGCGGCTATTTTTGTCTAGGTGCAAAGGAATATTCGACTGGATAAATTGAACCTAGCTTGTGTAAGGTGAAGTTAATGGAACTTGTAGTACTGTACAAACCAAAAACTCCTCGCTACCAGGCCAACGAACAGGCTAACGCTAAAGGACATAGTTTAATCAGGCTTCCCCTGTATCGTCCACATTTAAATCCGACTGAGAATATGTAGGCCTAGATGAAAAGTAAGGGGGCAGGAATAAGAAATTTACGCTCATTGGGGTTGAAATGCTAACAAAAGAAGTCATTGCAAATGTTACATAACAGGGCTGGTGTCAAGTTGGCACCCATACCAAAAAATGTATTTAAGGAGACACGGATTCATGAAGGACTGTGTCGAAGTTTGAGTAATACTTCCCTTCTCTTGTTGTGTTAGCAACTACCTCTTTTGCCTAGACTCAGCGGAATTTACAGATATACATCTCACTAAGATTCTACTGCAGTTGAAATAGTGGCAGAGTCATAAAACAGCGTATTATTAAACTAGCAACAGAGGGCGAGACGTATCATTAGTTATGAGAAAGCCCATTGTCAGTATAAAAATAAATGTGCAGCTTCTTCATTTACATTGTTCCAAAACCCACAGCAATTTTCGTTCGCAGGCTACTGATGTTCCTTGAACATTGCATTACTTCTTTTAAAAACTTCTGTAGTTGCTTGAATACCGTGGTAGACATGGAAGTTGCGCATATTAATCATATGGAAAAATGCTCTGCTCTTTGCGTTCTATCATTTGCCAAAATCTTGTTTGGATATCTCAGACCGTTTATGACTTACGAGGGCTTTATGAATATTTCATTCTGCCTTTTTCAGTGGCTTGTGCGTTCATGACGGAAACGTTTACACACATTCCATTTTCTGGACGTTGGAGATAAATAACGATATCCTTCGAGGTTTAATAAATAATTCAATATGTTACCTAAATTCTATATGCAGCAACATATTGAAACACGTATGTATTCAGTAGCAGCGATGGCGAGGCATGACAGAATCTCTGACCAGAGAGTTGTTTATCGTTGCTTGTCTGCGCTTGACTGCGCGAGAGTTCAGTTGCGAGTTGGACGCAGTTGCGAATCGGAGTTGTGTGTGAGGAGTCGGCGGGCGTCGACATGGGTCTCCGGTCAAGGTTCGGGACGAGGTATATTGTTAAACAAGGTAATGAAGCAGCATTGCCCACATCTGATAATGTAATGTATGTTAATTGTAATTAATTTGTTCAAGAAATGCCCCAATAATAATTTTATTTTCAAAGCAATCGTTTTAAGAAAATAATCATTCCAATTGAAACAATATTTCCTATGCTTTTCCTCCCTGAATCAATTTATCAGATTAATTATTGCACAGGGCCTAGTGTCAGCGGTGCTGCCCTTATAAAATTTATCAGGTTCATTTTAGCGTTAATTTTGTAGGGACTTAACATTTTGACATTTTTATTATCATAGACTTTTCTTTTATTTTTGCTGAGATGTCACACTTGGATCTATTCACAGTAACATTTATATTGTCTTGTAAAAATTTGCGGGGAGGTTACACTTGGCGACATCCGGTCCAGGATCGTATTTCGTTGAGAATCTTCTGAGAAGTAGTTAGATATCTGCTCTTATTTCATAAAATATAATTAGCATTTGGCGCAACGCTTTTACTAATCTTGTGACTTTCTTTCCTCAGATCATCGGCAATTCGTTGCTCTTTGTTGTATTTGTATTTGTTGGATTTTGCATTGTCTTGTCTCATTTGTGAATAATTGTGATTTGTGTTAAAATGCCGCGAAAAACTATTAATAGTACATCGCGAGGTGTAATGAATGAAATTACCGATTTAAACAACTTCACCGATAGGACTTGAGACACGCAGTGTAATGATGACAATTCTGCGTTCACTGACAATCAGTGCGTTCTAACCACTAATGATGATTTTTGTCTTAATGATGAACAAATGAACTCATTTGTGTTCTCTGTTAATTTGACGACAATTGATGACGCGGGGCGCTCTATTGTAATGAGCTCTGCCCAGCTTCACACACCCGGTTTGGAAAGTTCACGTAACGGACAGACGAATTTTTCTAATGAAAATGAACAGGATACTCAAAGTAGGAGAGATTTATTTAATTCCGAAATAGTGACTGACAGTGTACATCCGACTGGCAAACCTTTTTGTAAATTACAGAATGACCAAATGGTCACACAAAACACGACAATTGCAGATACACCATCAAACAGTACAGAGAATAGAGTAGGTAATGTTACCTTGGAACAAATTATGGCAATATTGCTACAACAGGGTAAACAACAGAGTGAAAAATTAGACAACAATTCCAAACAACTTAAAGAAGATCTCAAACAAGAGCTTAATGAAAAATTAGACAACAATTCCAAACAATTTAAAGAAGATCTCAAACAACTTAGTGAACAGGTCAGACAACAGAGTGAAGATAACAAACAAGATAACGAAAAAATCAAACAATACTTTAATGAAAAATTAGACAACAGTTCCAGACAGTTAAATGAAAAATCAGACAACAATTCCAGACAGCTTAGTGAACAGATTAGAGCTGTTGCCGAGCAGTGTCATGATACTAAGGAACAGTTACGCGAGGAAATTGATGCTTGTTCGAGGAAAAGTAGCGAAGAAATTAAATCTGTTGCTCAGGAATTAAGGGATATGCAAACAGCCACAACAGAAACACTTAGAGTTGAAATAAGTGCAGTCGGTAAACAATGCTCTGAAAAAGCTACACAATTACGCGACGAGTTTAAATTAATGACAGCAGAACTTTCGCGCACAATGGATGCAAAGATAGACGCGAAATTCGACCAACAGAACACTCAGATTGACGAACGTTTTAATCACCACATACAAAACAGTGATACGCGTTTCCGCAAATTTATACAGGATCAAAATAAAGTAAAACGTCAAGTCATGGAAACAATCACTGCACAGAGACAGGAAGACAAACGTAAATTGCTCGCGAAGGCAAAAACATACGTAGACAACAATATTGCTTCAGTGTCCGATGAAATTAATACCATCAAACAGTCGAACACAGAATTACGTGGCGAAATTTCCGATCTTAAATCGAAAACAGACACATACACAACAGATTTTCAAACAGTGACCGACAAACTCGAACAATTAGAACTAACACAGGATTCCGATGTCGTCAAAGCCGACGTTAAAAAACTGAACGAAACCACACGTAAAATGCAAAAACAGATTAATGCCTGTGACACTAAAACCGATGATCAGGTAAAAATACTGACTGAAAAATGTGATGAATTGGCCAGTCGTATTGATATTATTGAAAGTAATAATGAAAACAAATCAGACGATACTGCACCGATTTCGTTTAACCTAACACCTGAATTCCAAAATTTACAGCAGACAATCAATGAGATCGATTCGTCTAATAACACATTACGTAGAAAATTGTCAAGTTTACAGCAAGAGGTAACAGAGATAAAAAATATTTCAGTTAATAACACATAACAGCAGACGCCACTTTGCGAACATTTGTCAGACTCACGCAGCGCGTATAATTTAGGTAATCTACAGAGAGTACGTGAGTTAGATTCAGAACAGTCACAGTCAAACAGATTCTCTTACAATCCTGAACCTGTTCCATCATACAGAGACGATAATTTTGATTACAAACATTTTCTGTCAGTGAGAAAATTTAAAGTGTTTACAAATGACAGAAAACAGATTCACCCACTGGATTGGGTACAACAATTTAGCTTTGCTTTTTCACCGACTTGGCCCATAACGCATAAACTTGAATTTATTTGCAGTTTTTTGGAAGGCGAACCGGCAACTCGTATGAGACCGATCGCGAGACATTGCTATTCGGTAGAAGAGTTTCAGAATGCTTTTCTATCAGCGTATTGGTCGAAGATGACACAGCGCGGAATTAAAGATCAGTTAATTAGTTTACCGAATTATGAGAACTCAAATTTTCCCAGTGTGACGCAATTTTTTGAGCACATGGTGCAACAAAACCAGTACCTAAGTGAACCGTACAGTGAATCTGCACTTATTAAATTATGTATCTCTAAATTACCACGGTCATTAAGAGTATCACTTTTAACGGGTCAGCAAAAAGAAAACATTTCGGCATTCAGAGATTTGTTACAGCTTTTGGAAGTACAGCAATCGGATTATTCCTTTGTAAACAAAACTTTTTCATATAATAACCAAGGTCGACATACATACAGCAATTACGATCAGGCACGTAATTTCAATAGTAAAGGTAATAGACGCTTTAGGAATGACAACCAACAGAACTTTAAGAACAGACAAAATTCTAATTATCAATATCGTCAAAATTTTCAGCAACAGGAACCACATTTTAGTAACAATAGACGTTTTCCACCACAACAGCATGAAAACCAGCCGGTTAACATACCTAACCAACAATGTAATGCACAAGGTCAACCAAACTTTAATGTTTCGCCGCGTGGACGTATAGTCCCTGGTACAACAAATAGTAGCGCACGGCAGCAAGGAAATAACTACGTGCAGAAAACACAGTACTTCAATTCCTATCGCAATGCACCGTATAGGAATGACTATCACGACAGACGTAAAAATAATGAGCAAAATTTTCAGCGTACATATAATAACAGTCGGTCTTACCAACAGCAAAATCATCCGCAAGAACATATTCTCATGAATGAACCCGATAGTAGATATCATCCAGAGCGCAATAAGTCTGGAAGAAATAACAGAACGGTTCAAATAGTCGAAATGCCACAACATCCTCCAGAGAATAATAACACGTCAGATAGAATCTGACTAGATACTGTACAGATCGCATCTTCCAGTAACACAAGCACTACTTTAGACACGCAGAATGTTGTTCACGAAAATGTTATTACTTTCGACGACATCCGAGACACTCTTTAACAGGAAAGACCAGCTGTTCAGAAAACCATTTCACATCCTGTCATCGAAATTAAAATTGGTTCATCGAAATTTTCAGCAGTAATCGATTCTGGATCACCTATGTCAGTAATAAATGAAGAAACTTTCAACGAGTGTAACAAAGAGAACAAGTATCCTACATTAACATTAGGCAAAACGAAAGTGAAAGGAGCAGTATCGAGTAAAGGAGTAGACGTTAAATTACAGACGCATTTATCATTTTGTATTGCAGGTCATACTTTTCATTCAAATTTTTGGATTGTTCCTTTATTGACAACAGACGTTATTTTAGGAACTAATTTTCTGGTACAACACGACGCAGTTATTGACTTTCAAAATTCCTATTTAATGTTGAAGGATGAAAATGTGCAATTGGCTTTAGAATTTCAGCACTCTTTATCTGCGGAAGAACAAACAATTAATCGTACAGAGGTCATTTCCGTATCTCGTGGCATAGACTGTAATTCCACATTGTTCACAGATACGTACGTACATAACTATAACACTCCAGACGAAGCTGACTACGACGTAATGCAGATGATTTCTGATAAAGTTAAACAAAGCAGTGCAAATACAGACGACGAACGCACGCAACTACACAAAATTCTTTTACGGCAAGCTCCAGTTTTTGACAACATTCCTGGCACTATGTCCGGTTTTATGAATGAATTTCAAGTCAAACAGCACAACACATTTAAAGCCAAGCATTATCCCATTCCATAAATCCATAGAGAACAAGTTAAAAAAGAATTGCAGGATATGCTTGACCAAGGAATTATTGAACCGGCAGTTAGTCCGTACATAAATCCGCTACGTATTGTTAAGAAAAAAGATGGCTCACTTCGCCTCGTACTTGATTCACGTCACATCAATGACATAATTATTAATGAAACATATCGACCACAGACATTAGAGGAACTTCTACAGAAATTTCACGGTACTGCTATTTATTCTACATTAGATCTAAAATCGGGATTTTGGCAAATTCAGCTTCATCCGAATTGCAGAAAGTACACAGCGTTTCTCTGTTTTGGTGACTGTTATCAATTTTGTAAATTACCGTTCGGCTTAACTATTTCTTCAGCAGCTTTTATTCGCGGTTTGAACACAATACTTCCGACAGAACTTAAAGACAGAATCACGACGTACGTAGATGACATTCTTATCGCAGAAGCTAACTGGTCTGAACACAATATGATTGTTGAACGACTGTTGCAAAATTTTCATGCTCAAGGACTCACAGTTAATCTCAGTAAATCGCACTTTGGCAAAACTTCTATAAAATTTCTTGGACACGTAATTTCAGCAGAAGGCATTGCACCTGATCCGGAAAAACTTCAAGCTCTACGTGATATTACTGTTCCTACAACGAAGAAGCAACTACGCAGTTTTTTGGGCTTAATTAACGTTTTTCGTAAATTTATTCATCACTCTGCTTTAGACACACCTAGATTATGCCAATTGACGGGTAAAAACACTATTTGGTCCTGGGATAAGCAAGCACATTCTGAATTTATGAACCTGAAACATGCTTTGATGAATGCACCACTTTTATCGCACCCCGATCTTACCAGAAATTTTTCCATTGCCACCGACAGTTCCAACACCGCTTTAGGCGTACATATTTTTCAGGAAATTGAAGAAGATGGCTCAACAGTGATTAAAAACATTGCATTTGCAAGTCGCATTCTGTCACCTGCTGAACGAAATTATTCCGTTACAGAACTGGAAAGAGTATGTGTTGTTTGGGCTTTTACGAGATTTCGGCGTTTTCTTTATGGCAGACATACCACCGTATACACAGATCACAGAGCGATACAATTTTTACTTTCAGCTAAATTTACTCACGACAGATTAAGCAGATGGAAGCTTTATTTACAGGAATTTAATTTCACAGTTGTTCATATTCCCGGCACACAAAATATTATAGCAGACGCACTATCTCGTTCTCTCAGCAACAATCAGCATGAAATCGCAACCAACTTCTGCAAAACAAATTTCAGCGTTATGTACATTCAACAAGTTGCATTTGAAAATTTTATTTCGTCGTCATTACAGGACATAGCAAAAGAGCAAAATAAAGACAACGCGTGGAAAGAAATTAAACACCTTTGGCAAGATAGGAATAATGTTACGATTAGAAACCATTACACTGTACGCAATGACATTCTATTTCGCCGCTCTCATCCTGACAGCAACAATTGGTTATTATGCATTCCTGACGAGCTTGTTAACAAATTAATTTGGTATCCTCATTTAAGTTACGCACATTACGGATCCAGAAAATGTTTTCTTATACTGAGACAGAACTGTTATTTTACCAACATGGAGAAACGTATACGAGTTTTAGCGTCATGTAAAATCTGCCAGAAAGCTAAGTCAGACACAACTTCACATATTCCTCCATTACATCCAATTGTTCCTGTTAAATTGAGACATATGGCCGCTGTAGACATTTTTGGTCCAATTCCGAGAACTAATAGAGGTTTCTGCTACATCTTTGTCGCTGTTGAACTCACTTCAAAATTTGTTACTTTCACTCCGTTACGCAAAGCTACTGCTAAAACCGTTTCGAAAGCATTTGTAAAACATTTTCTATTTCATGTAGGGCATGTGTTGAAAGTAATTTCTGACAATGGATCACAATTTCGTTCTGCTATATGGACACGTATGTTACGAACTAGAAACATTTCTCCGATCTATATATCCAGGTACCATGCTTCTTCGAACCCTTGTGAACGATTAATGAAAGAAATTGGTAAACTGTGTAGGATATACTGCCACAAAAGACATATTGATTGGGACACACACGTATTCTCATTCCAAGATGTAATTAATTCCATTCCAAATGAATCCAATATGCTATCTCTGTCTGTTATACTGAAAAATGTTGAACCACCAAACAAAATTACAGAATTAGTAAATTTTCCTACATCTCGTCGATTACGACACCACGAAATAATCGACATTGCGCTGAACAACATCAAACGTGCCGCAGAGCGCCGGAGAAGACAGCGAAAACAGGTTTGTACACGCCATGACTTTCACATTGGACAGAAGATATTAGTACGTACACACTATTTATCCAGCAGAATAAAAGGTAAGTGCAGTAAATTTGAACTTCTATACGCAGGTCCATATCGGATTCTCAGCATTCCTCACCCCAATGCTGTACACGTCGAAACTTTGAGAACCAGAAAAAGTAAAGGCAACCACCATGTCTCCAATATTAAACCCTTTATTGAATGAAGACACTTTATGATTTAACATACTATGATGCCATTTACTAATTTTTCTATTCACATGACTAATTACTGATGATTATCGTATTTTTTCTTGGCAAATGCCCAGCAAGGTAAGGTTAGCAGGTCGCTGTTGTTGTCGTTACACATCAGACCATGCATATTTTTCCAGATGAATTTACACATTTATGACTATTTCTGCAATTATATTTATGTGACTACTTATTGATGATTATCGTATTTTTTCTTGGCAAGTGCCCGGTAAGGTAAGGTTAGCAGGTCGCTCTTCTTGTCGTTACATATCAGACTGTGCACATTTTTTCCAGAGAAACTTACGTATCTTATGAATAATTATGCAATGTTATCTAGTGACATATTAATTTTTATTAAATTTTCTCTCCATTAAAGTCTTTAATTCTCGCCTCTATTAACTACACAACATATAAGCTGAACACAACGAACGTCACATTTTTTGTCTTTCTTAGGTATATACGATTGTTTCATGTTTTGTTTGTATGCACTATGAAATAGTTAAGATATAGCAAACACCAGTTGACTTTGACATTTTGCCTTATGATATCTCAACATCGTGACTACTTTACTGTTACATTGTGATACACTGAGTACATTTTTGCCTCTGAACACTATCTATGTTTTTCACACATTACGTTTTCTGTCATGTTATGCTGTATGCTTAATTATGTTACCATAAACCAGTCATATTTAATGAGTATATGATTTAAATGCAAGACATTAATCTGTGTTCATCAATTTCAGAAAGAAATGATGCGTGAAAGAAATAAATTAAACAGAAATGGGAATTTCACCTTCGGAATGATCCAAAGAAGATGCAAACCACGTGAGGAAGAGTAAATGGATCAGGATTAACAAGCATTAACAAGAATATACTATACACATCGCAGAATAGCAGTCTTAACAAATTTTTTCTTTCAGAATTCAAGGCGATTGATGCAGGCTGTCAGACAGAACTACACATCTTAGTTTTAGTGATGGAATGTGCTAGAGATAAGGAATAGTTATGTAATGAGTAATAAAGTGACTTTTTTGCAGATGATAATGAATGTTGATCAATAATGATGAAGAATATGCTACTATGGATAATGAAGTTTTTCTTTACAGTTGATGATAATAATGGAGTTATGATAATATAAATAATGAAGTGATGGATAATGAAGTTTTTCTTTACAGATGAGGATAATGTGTAAGTTTTGTATTCATGCTATGTAGTTATTTAAGTATTTGTTGCAGTTTGCTTTGACAGCAGGTGTTATATTGCATAGTATAATGACTGAAGGTTTTGGAAAGGACAGTTATGAAACACATCTTTATACACATTTCACTACCTTTTAATTCGAAGTTCACTACTTTTCAGCATAAAATGCGTTTCTTCTTTCAGCTTAATAATCCATTTTTTTATATATTTTTGCAGGAGAAATTATTTATGAAATTAATGTGCTATAAGCAGTTGTTCATTAAATCTATGTCATTTATGAATGTGATTACATATACTCTAATTGTTTCATAATCTTGCCACAGCTGACTCATGACGAATGACGTTACACATTTTCATTTACAGCAACAACCCAAAAGCAAATTTTTTTTTCTTTCCCCTGTAATTAGACAACGCAATGCATTGCTAACAAAAAAAATGTATTACCAGTCATAAATAATGATACCAGCTTAAGAGAGTTCTGAGTAATGCTGATCAGCTATGAATAATATGTCACTTGAATAATGAATGCTACTGATTACTGTATTGAAATGACCAATGATTAATAATGCTTTGTAACTAGGAAATGAATGCTACTGATTATGCTTTGTAACTGGGGAAAGAATGCTACTGATTACTGTATTGAGATGATTACTGTATTTAAATGACCAATGATTAATTAATAATGCTTTGTAACTAGGAAATGAACGCTACTAATTATGCTTTGTAACTGGGAAAAGAATGCTACTGATTACTGTATTGAAATGAACAATGATTAATAATGCTTTGTAACTAGGAAATGAATGCTACTGTTTATGCTTTGTAACTGGGAAAAGAATGCTACTGATTACTGTATTGAGATGATTACTATATTTAAATGACCAATGATTAATTAATAATGCTTTGTAACTAGGAAATGAATGCTACTGATTATGCTTTGTAACTGGGAAAAGAATGCTACTGATTACTGTATTGAAATGAACAATGATTAATAATGCTTTGTAACTAGGAAATGAATGCTACTGTTTATGCTTTGTAACTGGGAAAAGAATGCTACTGATTACTGTATTGAGATGATTACTATATTTAAATGACCAATGATTAATTAATAATGCTTTGTAACTCGGAAATGAATGCTACTGATTATGCTTTGTTACTGGGAAAAGAATGCTACTGATTACTGTATTGAGATGATGATTAACTAATAATGCTTTGTAACTAGGAAATGAATGCTACTAATTATGCTTTGTAACTAGGAAATGAATGCTACTGATTACTGTATTGAGATGAACAATGATTAATTAATTATGCTTTGTAACTAGGACATGAATGCTACTGATAATGCTTTGTAACTGGGAAATGAATGCTACTGATTACTGTATTGAGATGAACAATGATTAATTAATTATGCTTTGTAACTAGGAAATGAATGCTATTGATTATGCTTTGTAACTGGGAAATGAATGCTACTGATTACTGTATTGAAATGACCAATGATTAATAATGCTTTGTAACTAGGAAATGAATGCTACTGATTTCTGTATTGAAATGACCAATGATTAATAATACTTTGTAACTAGGAAATGAATGCTACTGATTTCTGTATTGAAATGTCCAAAGATTAATAATGCTTTGTAACTAGGAAATGAATGCTACTGATTACTGTATTGAAATGTCCAAAGATTAATAATGCTTTGTAACTAGGAAATGAATGCTACTGATTACTGTATTGAAATGTCCAAAGATTAATAATGCTTTGTAACTAGGAAATGAATGCTACTGATTACTGTATTGAAATGACCAATGCCAATGTTGTCTGTACAACAAATTAATGAACATTTTTCTGTAATACTACATACATGGTACAGAAATGTTCAATAACTGGGCTATGAATGCCGCAAACTACTAATGTAATTCCCAATGAAGACTAGTATGTGACTTAATGTCCTTCACCTTCTGACCTCACTACCCTGAATTACTGTAATATCCATTTGTCCTGTATATCCTCTTGATCATGGAGCACTATATTAGGTTTTTGCACTAATTCTACGTTGGTGTGCCTTGTAAGAGCGTGGTGTTGACACGACATGCTTGTCCACCACTGTGAGCGATGGAGACGTTATTATGGTCCCACTGTCTGGTGTACCTGATGTACTGCCAAAATGATCACATGGAATATTGCTACGACATTTCAGTGTCTTGGCTACGCTGATAAACACTTCTGGAAAAAGAACTTCAGATTGTCTCACTTGGTGTTGTACTTCTGTGGAAAGATAGGGACTTTCAGTGCAGCTGCGTGCAACCTAAAGTGCTACAACCATGATGCAATCCTTCCCTTTCCTATCCTAGTTCTTGTAACATAGTGAAAATCATTTTTGCTAACATGATTTATATTCATGGCCTATACATTTTTTTGATATGCTGAAATATTCTGAACTTCAGTGCCTGTGCACTTTTGTCATTTTTCTAACATGATTTCTACTTATTGTATATACATTTTGTGATTTGCTGATATATTCTGAACTACAGTGCAAGTGCACTTTTGTCATTTTCTAACAAGATTACTACTCATTGTATGTACATTTTGATTAGCTGATATATTCTGAACTACAGTGCATGTGCACTTATGTCGCTAGTCAACATGATTTTTTTGCCATTATGTTTATTTGTTGTGAAAATGCTAAAGAGTTTTTCAGTGCGTGTGCACTTATGTCATTTGTTAACATGTTTTGTACTCACATTTTGTTATTGTCTAATATGTTTTCTACTCGGTGCATGTGCACCACATTTACTTCGTGTTCTACTTCTGTATATTCTGTGATTGTAAAATTAATTAGTTAAAAAAAAATTTGTTGCTCATGGCAAGTCCAAATGACTCACTATCGCTGCCAAATTTTTGCCCCCCAGTGGATGGTTATGAAACACGTATGTATTCAGTAGCAGCGATGGCGAGGCATGACAGAATCTCTGACCAGAGAGTTGTTTATCGTTGCTTGTCTGCGCTTGACTGCGCGAGAGTTCAGTTGTGAGTTGGACGCAGTTGCGAATCGGAGTTGTGTGTGAGGAGTCGGCGGGCGTCGACATGGGTCTCTGGTCAAGGTTCGGGACGAGGTATATTGTTAAACAAGGTAATGAAGCAGCATTGCGGACATCTGATGATGTAATGTAAGTTAATTGTAATTAATTTGTTCAAGAAATGCCCCAATAATAATTTTGTTTTCAAAGCAATCGTTTTAAGAAAATAATCATTCCAATTGAAACAATATTTCCTATGCTTTTCCTCCCTGAATCAATTTATCAGATTAATTATTGCACAGGGCCTAGGGTCAGCGGTGCTGCCCTTATAAAATTTATCAGGTTCATTTTAGCGTTAATTTTGTAGGGACTTAACATTTTTGACATTTTTATTATCATAGACTTTTCTTTTATTTTTGCTGAGAAGTTACACTTGGATCTATTCACAGTAACATTTATATTGTCTTGTAAAAATTTGCGAGGAGGTTACAATATGACATATCCCATCGCACGAAAATTCGTAGCGATACCTATTTTTCACTCCAAACTTTAAGAATTTCTCGCAGTAGTTTGGCTAATACCGAAATATCACAATAACTATGACCATTAACGAAGTAATAGGTAACTGATCATGAAGCTGAGGAATGAAGCTCACAGTTTACTACCGTATAGTTGCTGCAAAATCGTTTGAAAAAGATTGTCGGCCACGCAAGCTGCTCCATCTGCATTTTACGTACCGAGCAGGCCTGGCGTTATCTTCGCATGCTGACGCGTTCAGCACATGCTGGCAACTACGCTTTCCTCCACTCGATCCGTACTGAACTGTCAAAAGTCGCAACTAACTTTAAACGTACTGTAGTTTCCGTTGCTTACCACAATGTGTAAATAAGCAGAGAAAAAACAGGCTAAGAAAATGTTTGCAGCAGAGTAGGAGACACACTGTGGGACAATGTGCAGCAAGCTAGGACGTGTATTGTAGCGACACGGATGGACGCCAGAGTTCCAGCCAGGCCCAAAATATAAGATGTGCTGCGCCATCTTAAAGACGACAAAGCTCTTCGTGTGCCCCGTGCGTATGGTGCCGTTGCGAGTGCATCAGCATCTACGTAGGTCAGACAATTCAGCAAATCTTACCGAGCACGACAGACCCCTTAAAAAGGTTTGAAAAGTCGGCCGTAGCTAAGCATTGCCTGGTAAACGGATACAAAATACTGATTGAGAAACGAGAGTCTTGGATTGTGCGCGAACGTAATGGGATTCCGTTGTAAAATAGACGGCCGAGATTAGAATGAACAACAACACTTATAACAGAGACAAGAGGCACACAGTGAGTAGCGGGTGGGGGTGGGCTCTGGGTGTCGAAAGCAAACCACTGCGGATGCTTAACACTTGCAGGGAGGCAGTTCGAAACGTGTCGCCGGGCTCTTGCGCCTCCTGATGTCACCCTGTCGCGCGGCGGGCCGGAGTTGCTACGAGCTGTCCACCTCACCTTCCTCGCTCGCATCGTTTCGGTCCTCTCTCACTGGTGCCAGCAGCCACATTCGTGGTTATAAAATCAGAACATAGTGCTATTCCCTGCTCCTGACAACGATGGTGGAGATAACCATAGAAATCTTGAGAATTTTATTCCAATTGACGCGGCTTGACAACCTAGAATACTTGATTCTGATAACCCTCTTGTTATGAGGTGTAAACCGTATTATTGGTCGAATATCCAGACGTGTCGAAATCCTCCGGACTGCATATCGTTACTTTATATGGGTTGCAGTCTTTCATCCAGTTGATGAAACAGTCTTCATCCATATAAAGTAACTCTCTGTCAGTGAATTTGGTCTTCAGAAAGGCATAGTGAAATTTCTGCACACGAAGTTAGGAAATGTACGATATACACATACAAACATAAAGAGCTCTCATGAACTCCATCGAAAACGTATCCATCTCCAGAACGACTAAACCTTGGCTGAAGAATGTGGCCAAGCGACATAATAATGCCGCCATAACGCCTCTCCCAGCAGTAAACTTAATGAATTTCGTGGTGTTTTCTTAATTTTGTCGGCGTTTTTCTTGAAAATAGGATTATTCATCAATTTTTAAAAAATATATTGCTCTAAGTCACGCGTCACAAGAGCCCTGCGTTCCATTTTAACGTCAATATACTTCCTCAACCAGCGATTTCACTTGAAGGAGATGCCATGGGTGACGCTAATCAGAACCATTCCAAGTGGGTACGTTGCTGGAGACATCTGCAGTGCATAATGCATATCTGTTTTCGACCCAGTGCCGTCATTGGACTGAGGGTGGAGTCATTTTATGGGACGAGGTGCTCCATTGCTGTGCGTATCATGCAAACTGGCAGGATATGCCAAGTCTACCTTCCACACCATATCCTTTATCAGACGAGCTGCCACACATTTGAAATCACCTAATATATGGCTGTCCTCCTCAGACAGCCATCGAAACTTCCCAACAGACAGATTATGTTGCGTGGCATATCCATATAAGTTGTTAACACGAAGATACGTATGTAACTCTCATACTCGTATGCTTTAAACTGTCCGCCCATTGCCGGCCGAAGTGGCCGTGCGGTTCTAGGCTCTACAGTCTGGAACCGCGCGACCGCTACCATCGCAGGTTCGAATCCTGCCTCGGGCATGGATGTGCGTTATGCCCTTAGGTTAGTTAGGTTTAAGTAGTTATAAGTTCTAGGGGACTAATGACCTCAGAAGTTAAGTCCCATAGTGCTCAGAGCCATTTGTCCGCCCATTCACGTCTTGTTTGCCTTCGCGTGTCTGTGCACACATTGCCAAAGTCCACGTGCATGCTGCATTCCAAAAAGAAAACCATGTTGACATTGATCAAAAATTCAATGTCGACATGTAATATAACGTGGAATTCAAAGTGTATGTGGTCATGCATACTATCCAGAACTTCTCGAAAATATCTGCAAGTAGTTGTACGTCCATGCCCATATATAGCTTTCCATACTCCCCTAAATCATAGACGCTGAATTCCTGCTAAACATTCACCAGATGCTTATACTCGGAATTCGTTATGGTATTGCCTGTAAGATTACTGGTGAATGTGGGTATGTCAGGCAATGTGACTTAGTTGAGTGTTTCTTTGAAATTCAGGTATTTATAAGGAAAGACAATATTATTCGTCATGAGTGGAAGTTCGCATCATCGGCAAATGCAGTTTTAGAGATTTACGTGTCCTCCTAACATATTTCTAAAGCAGCGCTTGCATAAATCAAATTAAGTCCAGGAACTGTGATGTAATGTTTGACGTCATTCGCCTGGAGAACGAGATGTGTGTCTTAATGCTCTCATGCAGGACACGATCTGGTCTTTGTGCAAACTAAAAGCACCCAAGTGCACAGGTATGAAATCTTCATTATAACTGCTCAAATTGTGGAAGGATGTGAGTATGAGTCACGGCATGTAGTTATTAAAGTTGCCTGCAGTGTATGCTGTGCTGCAGAACTTCCCCTGTGGGATGATCATGGAGATGTTGGTGGCGTTATTGTGATCAAAATACCACGCAAGTTGCTCTACCTCACTGAGCAGCCACCTCCCAGAATTATCCCTGACAAATGATATCAAACGATTCTTACCTGAGTCATACCACCATAAAGGTTGCATATGTATCAGTGCAGTCTCCCTTACAGAGCGCGATAAGAATGAGTAGACATTTAAAGTCAGTGTATGCTGTGAAGGGGCAACGCTCCTCGTGCTGGTATCTCTTGTTTTCAATTGTCATTTCCACATCTACCGGTTCCTACGTGGAACAATAAGTCAGATGCTTATCTGGACCAGCTCTCGTAGTACAAGTGTTGATGCGTCTCGACCGGTAATGACATTTACAATTGTATTTTCTCTTTGGGGCGAAAAGATAGCAATATATATTCTCTACCTACTTGTATCTGAAAAGTGTATAAAGTTATTCATGAAATTTATAAAAGAATTATGGATGACCGCTATAATTTGAATGCAGTAGAATACTTACTGTCTGTTTCCTAAAAACTAATATCTGCTTTGTGTAATAGAACATAGAAATTTCAAAAGCTAACACCTGTGTTTCATAGTGATGTTATTTCCAAGTATGACTCTGTGATAAGCATTTACGGTTCGATGTAAATTGCTATGTTGATGGCACATCTTCCATTAAACTGCGCTGTGAAGGTAGCAAACGAAGGTTCGAATAAAAATGGCGTTTTTTATTAAAAAAAGTTTTATGCTCTTCTTCTGTATAAATTTTATGGCTGGTTTAGCGGAACCAGTTGGTAATGATGGTGATGTTTGGTTTGTCGGGCGCTCAACTGCTCGTTCATCAGCGCCTGTACACATTCCCAATCTGTACACAGTGCAGTCTAGCCAATTTCATGAATGATGATGGAATGATGAGGACAACACAAACACCCAGTCCCCGGGCAGGGAAAATCCACAACCCGGACGGGAATCGAACTCGGGACCCCGTGATCCAGAGGTAGCAACGATAGTCGCTAGTCCACGGGCTGCGGACTCGTTGGTAATGAGGGCTACTCCCTTTCTCTATTAGCAAGTACCCTCTTGGTTGTGCTAAACCAGCAGCACATCCTTAAGCATTTTGAATTTGATGCAAATCATGCTGCAAGAGAGACATCAGGCAGTGTATCCATGTTATTACTGGAGCGGACGAGAAGGAGGAGATGGATTGCATTGATCTGCTCTCTCAAGTATCCCCAACCGAGTGCAGTACCAGTGTGCAGAGTTATATAATGAACTACGTTGATACCGTATACGACTGTTATTTTCCATAGTATTGTACTATCAAAGTAGAAAGTGAGTATTTTGTTGATGCAGAGTGACGTTAACTACACATTTTTATGCATGATTGCCATTTATGTGCCGTAATGTTAGTTACAAAGTCCTACTTCCTTCTTATGTAGGAATGTTATTTTCTGTAATATGAGAGCAGAAATTGTGCATTTTTTGGTGTCTTTTGATGTTAAGTTCCATATTTACAACCACGTTCCTCAAATAATAGGCAAACAGCATTGAGGATGCATTACCATGCTGGAAATTGCAGATGTTTCATGCAGTTGCCCAGTGGAGGTACAGACTAAGAGTCTCAGCATGATGGAGGCACTAGGGAGGGTGGGGGTGGCGGTGGTGGGAGGACCAACGCGAACACACGACAACGTTGTTGATAGGAGAAAGAGCACAATGCTCCAGTTTTAGAGGAGAGGTATCAGTTGTGGGTCATAAGTTGCCGTCATCATTATGATAGTCCTTTTTTATTTTGCAATTTTTACGGGGTTCTGGGCCATGCCCATTCAGCCTTCTCATACCAAAGTAAGGACAACGCAACATGCGGTCCGAAAACGGATAAAATCTCCGACCTAGCAGGAACTGAACCTGAGACCCCTCACTTAGCACTTCGCCTCGCTAACCACGTATCTACCGAGTTGCCGCTTCACACCGAAAGTAATCGAATTCCTGTGTAAACATGAACGCAAATAGGCTACTCGACAGCTACCATGGCCATAAATTAATAGTAACTGTCATGATAGTTATAGATCACCTCCTAAATGAGCAAAAGAAGGACCTAAATGAAAGCTTTATTTATATAAGTGGTACTAAGGCAACTGGCCAGTTTGGTTCCATAACAGAACAATGCTCCCCACTTAGCTTGTACTGGAGCTGCACCCCCACCTGTAGAGAGAAACGAACGTAAAAATAAAATAAGAGAAACCAGTATTCGCAAAGAAAGATTTAAGTATATTTAAGCGTTTGTTTTTCCTGCGCACCGTTCGGGAGTGGAACTGTAGAGAAATAGTGTGAAGGTGGTTCTATGAACCCTATGAACCCCTGTCTTAAGGGTGGATCACATCTGAACTCTAACAGCGGCCACAGTAAACTGTGTGTATCGAGTTTGTGGTTACACAGTTCGGAGGACTTCAGGTTTTGCTGAGGCGCCTTTAATTTACATTTTTTGTGCCCTGAGTTATTACTACGAGTCACCTTTCGTCCTGAGCAAGAGAGTCATGCATAGCTTCAGTGTGTAACCATTGGCAAATAAGGGTTGAGTCGTCTCGTCCGCTCAGCCATAGAATCACGGAACAATGGAATCTGTGCGCTGCTGATCTGGCCACTGTGAAGCTATCAGAAGTCAGTAATGTCAACGACAATCAAAGCGAAACACTGACAACGAATAACGGGATTGTTCGTCAAGTGGCTATAGTCAGTGTAGCATAATATTCGGCGAAATTAATTCACAACGAAGATTGAGTTTGATAAAGGTTACAATTTCTATGATTCTATGGGTCGTGGGGAATTCAACGCTCTCGACACCAATAACAGCAATAATCACAAAACATTAGCTATTTTAAATCCCGCGTTCCACACGACGAACGGCTAAATGAAGCAGCAACATACGCCTACAGAGGGAACATCGAGATGGTATATTGTGCAGCACAGTGGAACACGGCGTTCTGCATGAGTAATAACAACAGTTCGCAGAATTTCCCAAACACTTAACGTAGGTTTTTCTAATAATTTTGCTCTGAAATGACATACAACAAAAATACTGTAAAACAGTTTTCTGTTTGTTCTGGCCCTTTTATTAGTTTGCCTTTGTAATTCACTGTACACAGATTTCATTGGTAGTAAACAAAGGGTCAAGCAGTCCTCACTCAAGGCGCGAAAGCGAACTTGGACGAGAAGCAGGTCATTATATATGGCGTCACAACGGGGAATTTCACAACGAGCAGCACATCGACCGTGGCAGGTTGAATCAGATGCCGCAGATTTTTGCTTCATGGAGAGAAATGTGACTGATGAGATGCATAAGGGCTTTCTGCCTAACAAACGCAGTTTAGGAGCCACCATATTTGTAGTTTTGGCCCTTATTGCTGGTGTTTCTACATTATTGCTTAAATACTCTGAATATGATCTGATGTAATGCTATCATATTGATGATCCCTAGAAAAAAGAGCCGCTTTTGGTACGGTTCTTCGTAATAAAATGTAGGTAGCGAAGTATTGTTGGTTAAAAATATTCTTGTTTAGTGGTTTTCGTGCTTGGTGTTTTTCGTATCGTTATTTGGTGGATCTCGTTTCAAGACACCAGCGCATTAGAAGTTTATCAAAATCGCGCCTTCTTTGTATAATTTATTGTAATTAAATGTCAGTTAACGACATCTCGATAGATAAGGCTTTGACAACATCGTAAAATCAAATAAATGGATATACATTACGTCTTTGAAAAATAGTGTTACGCATATGCGTACGGGCTGAGAACGAAGCGGTTTCTGGCTAGGATCTCCTTTCAGCGAGTCATTTTTTGGTCGTTTGTGTATATTCTTTCGGCATCTGTGACTTCCTTCTACATTTAATAGAAGCATATTCTGGAATATTCGATGTTTTATATAAGTGTATAAATTATATATAAGTTCGGGGCTGCATTTGTTCCATTTTGGAACGCCGTACGGAACATCGACCATTTAATTGCAAAAATTTCTGTCTGTGTCACTGCCTGACTACCTCACAGTTCAGTACAGTGTGTCCTACAGGCGCATCGATATGACCGTCATCTTGATAAAGGAGCAAATATTCGCTTTAATATACACTGTGAAAGAGAGGCAGTGTTAGTTCAGAGTGGATATTATCAATTAGAACAATAAACAACGCCAATTCGAGACGCTTTCTTACGCATGTGAAAAAGTAGAATGCGTCAGGCAGGAGTTAATACTCCAAAGGAATGTCAAAGCAGTTCTCTAAATACGCGTTACAGTTCTTTGTTAGTTCTACCGACATGTCCACAATATTCTCCGCTATGTTCTCCGCTTATCTTCAACGTTCACTAACGGAACTGACGTAACTATTTCAAAGGCGTCCATTATTGTTAAACAACCTTTGTTGTTTGCACGGCATATACAGTCGAAAATTGCAGCTGGAGGGGCAGTGCTAGCAAATTACCGTGAGGAGGACGGTCTCTATGAAATACCAACTCGTAACTGAGTGTGCAACAACTACATTGGAAACCCCGTTAGAATGGTTGGTTCAAATGGCTCTGAGCACTATGGGACTCAACTGCTGAGGTCATTAGTCCCCTAGAACTTAGAACTAGTTAAACCTAACTAACCTAAGGACATCACAAACATCCATGCCCAAAGTTAAACCTAACTAACCTAAGGACATCACAAACATCCATGCCCGAGGCAGGATTCGAACCTGCGACCGTAGCGGTCTTGCGGTTCCAGACTGCAGCGCCTTTAACCGCACGGCCACTTCGGCCGGCACCCGTTAGAATGTGTGCATTTCATAATGCCGATTACCGTTACAACAAATAGAGTTTAGCAGCAGACCTTTTCTACTTTCCAACAAAAACTTTCGTCGGAGCAGCGCACTTCGCAAAAAACAGCATTACTGATAATTTCCTGTAGTATTTCGAGATACACTGCCGGTCAGAAGTTTTCGATCCCTTCCGAAAAAAGCTATATACTTTGTTTCAGTGTTCAAACACAACATACAAACTAAATACACCAACAAAATAAATATTTTCTCTCTCTGTGATTAAGTACAGTTCAACATAGTTTAGATTTTAGCCTCTTCAAAGTGCCAACACTGTGCCCTCAGTACATTTACACAAACTCTTGTCATTCTGGAGATATGATTTTGTAGTGTTTCTGCAGATACTGTAGTCCAACACATCCGTAAATTATTCCACACACCTTCAACATTAGATAACCTCAATTATCTATTGTCCCTGTCAAGTTCAGCCCTTAAGACTTTGATGGAATTTGAAGCAGGAGACTGACTTGGCCAAATCATATTCTTCTGTTCCCCACATTTTTCTTTCCTATTGACAGACCCTCTGCACAATTTAGATGCATGTCTGGGATCGTTGTCCCGCTAAAGAACTAATCCACGAAATGTAAGTCACTTGCCAGATGGAATTGCATTGTTGATGAGTATCCTTGTACTATTACTCCTTCTCTAATTTTTTATTAATTCTCATTAGACCATTGACTTTATCGACCATAAAATATCCCACCACCATGGCCGATCATCCGCCGTTGCCGCCAAACATGACTCCTCATACGTTATCCACGAAGTCGACGATGGCTTCTAAAATACTTCATATTTAGATTTGTCCGTGAAAACCACTGCTTTCGCTGTACCCGTCGTAATAGTTACACCATTTTGTTCACATAATAACCGTTTTATGGCCGCTATACACCACTTTAAAACTTGTCACGGAGAAGGGATTGCGCTATTGGGACAGCGATTGGAGTTGCTCGCATAGTATTTACTTTCTCGGGAATTTAAGGTGCAGTACGCGTCCTCTGGTGATTAGTCTGTGCACATAGGAATTGATTTTTCCTGTATGATGTTACTCGGTGTTTTCCAGACACACTTACATTGACACTAGTTTACTTGAACCGCTACAACGTATATATCACTGTAGATGGGGTTATGCAAACTTTTGTTGCTGCTGTCTTTCTAGAGTAGCGTTCCTGTTGCAGGGCTAAAATTACAGCACGTTTTTTGAATTCCAGTCTTCTGATTCTGTCTCATTAGGAGATAATACGTTATGAACCTCACTAGGTATACAAGCACACTGTCAGATTCACCCTCTGTACTGTACACTGACGTGAACTGAAGGAATGAGGCCTACTAGAAGGGAACCAGCTTAGGTTAAGGTACGTCAGTGTTGTAGTGGGTGCTCATCAGCGCCCCTCTAGGTGAACAACCAGTCAAATACACAGTACAGGTGCTTCCAACTTTACATGATTATAACTGTTTTATTATCAGAATTGGGGATGTGATAAAATATTTAGAATGAATTCTCTTTTTTAATTAAAAATCCATAGTTGTGATAGGTAACCGAAAACTTTTGTCCGGTAGTGTATATAATGACGGTTCCAAAACCACAGCTAATGGCGGGGGTTGTTGCGTGTTCCTGTGGCCAAGCACATGTTGCAAAGAATCTGATTGCACTTCCCAGGGAGACTTTCCATAGAAGCGCCAACGAACTATGCGTGAAGCTTTAAATTAGTTGCGGAAACTCACAATATAAACATTGCGCTTTTACTGTACTGTAGAATGTTGTTCCAAGACATTCAGACGTGAGCTCTTCTCAGGAAAGCTAATCTAATGGTAGCGGACACTAAGAATGCCACAAAATAGGTCTGTACTCACGCGTAGAAGTTAACGTTTACGTGGATCAAGGGAGACGCTAACATTATATTTAATGAAGTAGTGGATGAGTAAGTGGGGATCGCTGATAAAAATGGCTCTTTAAAATATGCCATCTCACAGATAGATTGCATTATACGGAAGAGGAAGACTAGTGGGCACTCGAATATCAGTCATCAAGGAACAGTAAATGGAAATACTATGGACAAACATAGCCAAACATGCCCTTTAAGCCCTAGTTCCTGGTTCCACAGAATCAACGCAAATAAAGTTTTTATGTTCCATAATTGGCATTACATTTAGTCATCAGTGATTCCTCAGCCATCTACATCGAATACATGTTCGACTTGATCTTCATCGTGAATGTCTCTGATCTTTATTCATCTCTGTAATATATATATATATATATATATATATATATATATATATATATATATATATATGATTGGAGGCGAAAATAAAGCTGTAAACATTACACGTCAGTTAATGCACGGTGCATAATATGGTGCCGAAACCCGGGAACCTGTGACTAGGATAGTATGGCAGTGGAGTGGGAGTCTAGCTGTCAGACGAAAATCGACGTCCACTTACTTCACGCCCTCGAGTCGAGGTAAGAACGGAGACAGCATATAGCAGAATACTCAGCAGTCGCATAGCCTCGGCACAGCAATTGAGTTGTACGCTTTACTATTGTGGCAAACGTATATTAAGTAAACTCTGCAAGTATTGTGAGGTTCATTCACAGGCTGGATAGTAACAGTTTAAACAAAGTCGTGTAATGATAAAATATTTAACCGCAGGCAGCGCTTTCTATTGTTTGTTTATATTGCTATAATCTTTGAATTTTCCAGCGTTGCACCAATTCGCGATAGCGCAATCTATAGACAGTTTCTGTGGTGTCACCGCCAGACACCACACTTGCTAGGTGGTAGCCTTTAAATCGGCCGCGGTCCATTGGTATACGTCGGACCCGCGTGTCGCCACTGTCAGTAATTGCAGACCGAGCGCCGCCACACGGCAGGTCTAGAGAGACTTCCTAGCACTCGCCGTAGTTGTACAGACGACTTTGCCGGAAGGGGATCACTGACAATTACGCTCTCATTTGCCGAGACGATAGTTAGCATAGCCTTCAGCTACGTCATTTGCTACGACCTAGCAAGGCGCCATAGCCTTTGATAAGTAATATATTGAAGCATGTACAGTAACGAGAGATGTTCTCCAATTATGGATTGAAGTTAAGTATTCTCCAAGATCTTCGTACTGTATTGCAATTCTCAAGACATTGTCCTGTTCCAGACCTCACGCCAGTCTGCGTGCTTTGCACGCGTGCATTTAGGCCTCCTCTAGCAACACTGTGTTGGCTCTTCTGCCAACACAGCAGTTTCTTGTACTATACTCTCTGGTTATTCGCATGTGACAACATGTCAGGATATGATATGGAGACGGATACAGAAATACGTTTGTGCAATTTCAATAAGAAACGAATCATTGAAAGAAAGCTAGTAACGCTGTTCAGTACGGCAACTGATGAGGGAGGTAAAAACAAAGATACAGATTATGAGTACTTTCAAACGCGACTGAAAGAGGTGTTAGACCGTTCGAGAGCCCGAGATGACACAATTCAGGATCTGCTTTCTAACACGCTGACGTAAAGAACTGCGAAGAATATGTCGACATTGCTAACAGGACAGTTTTGAAAGGAACATGAACGATAGCAGATACTGCATCCTAATCGGTTGTAAACGTGAAACTGACTCCATCTTCAGGCACGACATCAGCAGCTGCAGCTGTGACACACACCGTTAAACTCCCAGCCATCAGCTTAGAGCTACTTTCAAGATAAATATTTATTTATTTCTCAACCTGAACAGCTTAGGGCCATCGGGCCTTGTCATGCATTTGACCAAAGTTTCACATATGAAGTACATTTTTATGTCATATTTACCTAAAAAATAGAAGTTTTAATATGATAAATAGTATCAAAATGGTTATAGTATCAATACAAATAATGTGAGTAATACTATGAGCTGAGAGGTTAATACTGGCAGTACTTTTACTACCGCTGCCGCCGCCACTAATAACGTTAATAACAATAAAAAATGGTAATCAAGACAGCGATGACAATGCCGATAGTGGCAGATGTAAAAAGAATGTATAGGTGTGCATAATAGATGTTTTTCGATACAGCGAGTCCTGGGGAAAGGAAATTTAAGTATGTTTGGCGCTAACGAGTGCGTTCAGGAACATTTGTATCCATTATTTATGCTTCAGTAGATATGTCACCAGCTCTATTCTGAAGTTGTAAATGTTATTCATTTATCTAGTATAGTGCAGGAGGTTATGCCAGAGTCGAGTTCCTGCTTCTGAGAAGGACTTCGTGAAAGTGGCTCAACCATGGAGTGGTGTAGAAAGGATTTTTCTCTGATAGGAGTGGGTATTTCTGAAATGTTGTTGAGGCAAGAACGTTAAGGTCCAGGAGATATATGAAGGACTGCGTACGTTGGTAAGACAGTAGAGAACCCGAAGGACATGGAAAAAATCTGTACTAGTCTGCACGCAGTCAATATAGGTATGTATATGATGGTGAAATATGATCAAGGAGGCGAACACCACAGATGCAACGAACACAGGCGTCCATGACCAGTTACAGGTTTTTGTGCTTTCGTAAGAGAGACCTTTCAGGGTACATTCAGTCTAATCAATAACTGTAACCGAGCAAGGTGGCGCAATGGCTAGCACACTGGACTCGCATTCGGGAGGACGACGGTTCAATCCCGCGTCCGGCCATCCTGATTTAGGTTTCCGTGATTTCCCTAAATCACTCCAGGCAAATGCCGGGATGGTTCCTTTGAAAGGGCACGGCCGACTTCCTTCTCCATCCTTCCCTAATCCGATGAGACCGATGACTTCGCTGTTTGGTCTCTTCCCCCAAACCAACCAACCAATAACTGTAAGTACATGTGTTCGCAGTAATTTCTTGTTCTGATCAAGAGGGAAGATGTTTTTATGGTATATTTTGTAGGACATGCAGAAATGCTGATGCCGTCTTGTACAGAGCAGTTACGTGCTCGTCCCAGTCTATATTTTCATCTATTATTTCTTCTAGAACATATGCTGAGATAGATAAGTCGATATTTATTTACAATTAGGACTGAAGGTGGTAGGATTTCCCGATAATTCGGGCTAATGAGGCTAGAATGACGAGTCAGTACTGCTGGGATTTAGGGTGGGTTACCCTTTAACCCGACAGACTGCCTACATTTTGGTATCGAGCAAAGGTCGGTATTGACATTCTCGATTTCTGTCTTCAGGCCTATTGGTTTTGTACTTAGATACAGCTTCGTCACGTGGTATTTTCAGCAGGACAAAACTGATGACACATCGATGGCATTCAATGAACAGATTATAGAAACTAATAAAGAACCGTAGGCCCTGTCTAAAACTGCCTGCCTCCTTTGAGTCTTCATAGTACCCAGCATGACACATTGCTGGCGATGCGACATGTATGAGCGATACCATTACACTGCACTCGGCGAGAAATTTAGTCTGCTAAGTTCGGTATACTTGGAAAAGGCCGGGAGATACGGGAAGATTTCAATTAGATTACATCATGGTCAGACAGAGATTCCGAAATCAGATACTGGATTGTAAGACGTACCCAGGAGCTGATATAGACTCAGATCACAATATAGTAGTGATGAAGAGTAGGCTGAAGTTCAAGACATTAGTCAGGAAGAATCAATACGCAAAGAAGTGGCATACGGAAGTACTAAGGAATGATGAGATACGTTTGAAGTTCTCTAACGCTATAGATACAGCAATAAGGAATAGCGCAGTAGGCAGTACAGTTGAAGGGGAATGGACATCTCTAAAAAGGGCCATCACAGAAGTTGGGAAGGAAAACATAGGTACAAAGAAGGTAGCTGCGAAGAAACCATGGGTAACAGAAGAAATACTTCAGTTGATTGATGAAAGGAGGAAGTACAAACATGTTCCGGGAAAATCAGGAATACAGAAATACAAGTTGCTGAGGAATGAAATAAATAGGAAGTGCAGGGAAGCTAAGACGAAATGGTTGCAGGAAAAATGTGAAGACATCGAAAAAGATATGATTGTCGGAAGGACAGACGAAGCATACAGGAAAGTCAAAACAACCTTTGGTGACATTAAAAGCAACGGTGGTAACATTAAGAGTGCAACGGGAATTCCACTGTTAAATGCAGAGGAGAGAGCAGATAGGTTGAAAAAATACATTGAAAGCCTCTATGAGTGTGAAGATTTGTCTGATGTGATAGAAGAAGAAACAGGAGTCGATTTAGAAGAGATAGGGGATCCAGTATTAGAATCGGAATTTAAAAGAGCTTTGGAGGACTTACGGTCAAATAAGGCAGAAGGGATAGATAACATTCCATCAGAATTTCTAAAATCATTGGGGGAAGTGGCAACAAAACGACTATTCACGTTTATGTGTAGAATATATGAGTCTGGCGACATACCATTTGACTTTCGGAAAAGCATCATCCACACAATTCCGAAGAAGGCAAGAGCTGACAAGTGCGAGAATTATCGCACAATCAGCTTAACAGCTCATGCATCGAAGCTGCTTACGAGAATAATATACAGAAGAATGGAAAAGAAAATTGAGAATGCGCTAGGTGACGATCAGTTTGGATTTATGAAAAGTAAAGGGACGAGAGAGACAATTCTGACGTTACGGCTAATAATGGAAGCAAGGCTAAAGAAAAATCAAGACACTTTCATAGGATTTGTCGACCTGGAAAAAGCGTTCGACAATATAAAATGGTGCAAGCTGTTCGAGATTCTGAAAAAAGTAGGGGTAAGCTATAGGGAGAGACGGGTCATATACAATATGTGCAACAACCAAGAGGGAATAATAAGAGTGGACGATCAAGAACGGAGTGCTC